>NW_027185628.1:0-23575 GCF_028583685.1 Petaurus breviceps papuanus
ATCCAGCAATACCACTCCTAGGGTTATATCCCAAAGAGATCATAGAAGTGGGAGGAAGACCTATACGTACAAAAATGTTTATAGCAGCTCTTTTTGTGGTGGCAAAGAACTGGAAATTAAAGGGGTGCCCTTCAATTGAGGAATGGCTGAACAAGTTGTGGTATATGCATGTTATAGAATACTATTGTGCTATAAGAAACAAGGAGCAGACGGTCTTCATATATACCTGGAGAGGCTTATACAAACTGATGCTGAGAGAGAAGGGTAGAACCAGGAAAAATTTGTACACAATTACAACATAACGTATGTGTGATGACCAACTTTGATAGACTGGACTCTTCTCAGGAATGTAGTGATATAAGTCAATCCCAAAACACTCATGATGGAAATATGTGCATCCAGAGAAAGAACTAGAAAGAATTGAGTTTATATCCAGGTGGAAGCAAAATACCTGATCTTTTTCCTTCTCTTGTTTGGTTTTATGTCCTCTTTACCATTTTTCATTCCATCTGATACAATCCGTCTTTATAACCTGACTAACGTATAATGTGAAAGTATTTACAGATCCTATACTTGACTATATGCTGCCATGGGGGGGAGAGGAGGGAAGGGGACAAAATGTGAATCTCAAGGAATTATGGAATTGAATCCTGTAAACTAAAAGGAAACAAACAAATTAATTTAAAAAGAAAAAAATTAATTAAAAAAAAGAAAAGTATCAATTCTCGGTATATTTTAGGTATCTTAATTGGAGAGGTTTGCTACAAAATGTTTTGTCAGTTAACTGCTGTCCTCATTTTAACTGCACTGATTTTGTTCTTTTAATTATTAAAATTGTATATTTTACAATTGTTTTTTTTAATTGTATATTTTACCTCCCTTTATCTCCTCTTTCCCTTGTTTAGTCAAGAAGAATCTCCTACCCTTCCACTTTAATCTGTTTATGACACAAAGTTTCAATCTTGGTACTTTTAACCATTGAATTTTATTGTGCTATATGATATGGGTATAAATTAATTTTATCTAGACTGATTTCCAATTCTCCCAGCAGGATTTTGAGTGGCTCGAGTTATTAGAACACTAAATTACTATGTTAATTTTCTTTTTGGTCTTGTAAAGCTATTATGTTCTACTAGTCAATTTTTGTGCTTATTAACCAATACCAAATAGTTTTGATAATTATTGCTTTTTAATAACTTTTTAAAATATAATATCAGTATTACTTGGCCTCCTTCCTCATTTCCCTTGATATTCTTGACCTTTTTCCCCCCTCCAGATTATTTTTTTTTCTAGTTCTTTAAAGTTATCTACAAAGTAAGCCTTTGATACTTTGATTAGTATGCCACTAATTTAGGTAGCATTATTTTTTATACCGGTACAGATATACTTTTTTTTATTATGCCTATATATAAACAATATTGTTACACAGGAATTAACAATTCTTACATAGTTCATAGAATTCACTGGCCAATCTATCTGTTCTGGGTTGTTGATTTTTTTCCTTTTTATATTCATTTATTGGTTCTTCTATTTTCTTTAGGATTGACTAGTTTAAATACCATATTTGTGCTGTTAATCTGTACATTTTGCATATTTTGAAATGTTCATCAACTTCTCTTATTAATATTAATAGGTTAGATAATTTTAAATAAATTGCTCATCATTTCTTGTAAATTTTCTTTTTTTCAAATGAGATATTGGTAAACTGATTTTCTGCTTTTTTTCTGATCAAATTAGCTTTTTTTCTAAAAACAAAACAATACTAGTTTATCAGTTCGATGGACATAAGAAGTGAGTCATTAGCTCTTCCCTCAGGATTCTGACTAGCTAACTACCTTGGGCAACAGAGTACTAAGGAGACTGCAACCAAATCAAATAATGTAGCTATCCCTGCTGGATATCTTCCTCTGCTCTGAATATCTTTTTTCTGTATGACAGAAGCAATACCTATCAGAGTAATGCCCTCCCCCCCACCACCACCCATTAACATGGATCAGGAGACCACAATAAAAACAGATCTTGATTGGCCCTAGGGATTAGGCCAAGTCTCATGGCTGTCCCCTTGGCACTCTTTCTTGGTGGCTTCTTAGTCACTAGGACCTAATGAAGGTATCATCAACATGTAGTCAAGACCTCTCAAACTTGGTAGATGACTGAAGAAAAGAATCAGCACATTCTGCTCTGATGACCAGATGGGTTTCCATAAGAAGTAGATATGGGAGGGGGAGAGCTACATCTATTAAAGTGAAGTGCCATTATTTCCTTGTTGCATATTTTTGCTAGGTAACAGCTAAAGAAACTTCCTTTTATAGTTGTTCAAGGACCTATAAACCTCAGTTCATAACAATGAAATTGAAATAACTGGTTCTAGGCCTGCCAAAAGCTAAGTAAAATTATTTTTGTTAAGTGCCACAAGTTCTAAAAAGGTCTCACTGTTCCAATCTCAAACCTGAGCTAGTAGCCTAGACTGATTCAATAATAAACAACTACATTTTATTTTTTTTTATTTCTTGCTTTTCTAATATTTTTAGCTGTATTGATTCATTGATCTGTTCTCTCTGTTGATAAAAGCCATTTAAAGATACCCACTTTTGCCTAAGGATTACTTTGTATACCCAAAATTTTTGTGTATTGCTGTCATTTTCTTTAAATTACATACAATTTTATCTTTGACTTATATTCTTTAGGACTAAGTTATTTCATTTTCATTCATGCTTTGAATCCTTTCTTCATTCTAAGACCCTTTAATGTTCATAATTTCATTGCATTGTGGTTAATAAAGCACTTTATAAAATATTTATGCCTTACCACATAATCATTATTTATACATTTGGTATGTGCTGCTGAAAATACACTTTTCTTATTCCCATTTGGTTATTTTTATTCCTATAAGTGCAACTTTTCTATGACTGTTCAAGTCCTTTACTTCCTTTTTTAATCTTTTTTTAGATTTGTCTAGCTATGTAAAAGGTACATCAAAATCCACAACTAGGATATTTTAACTATTTTCTTCTCACCATAATTCAATTACATTTTCCTATGACACTGTATGAGTATGTGTGCATATACGTACAAATACCCACACATATACATACAAATTCACAAATAGTCAATGTATCACTTTATTTTTGAACTATATTTCTTACAAAAAAACACTATTGAGGGGGTGATACAGACAAATCACAAAGTTTGTGGAGGGGGTATAAGTATGTCTTCCAATATGAGGTTTGGATGATTTTTTTAAATAAATTAATAAGACTCTTAATAACATTGTTGACAGTCTGCGTAATCTCTCTCTCTATCCATCTTTTTCTGAATTCCAGACACCCTTGACAAGAAGGCAGTGGTTGCCATCTGTTACATCAGAAATATATTCACTTATTTTGCATCAGTCATGGACAACCACAAAAATAAATAAGTATATGTGAAAATGTGTACTTCCATTTCCAGTAGTAATTGGAGGATTGGGGGAGAAATGGCTGGGGGCGGGGGAGGAGGTGAGGGGGGGGTGAGGAGAAAGACCCAGTGTGCTGAGTCAAAACCATTGTATGTCATTTGCAATAATGATTTCTACTACTTTGCTTTTCACAGCCAAACTTCATCTCAACCAAATACTGAATGTCTCCAAAGAAATGCTTTAATTAGCTTTTTATGCAAATAGCACACCAAGTCTACACATCTACACTGCTATTCAGAATTTCTTTTTACCATTTTTAGCAAATTGTATACAAAGCATTATTCACATTTATGAGGTTAGTTTTGCTCAACAAGATAAAAGTTAGATAGCTGAGTAGAGAGTACTGTATGAATCTGTTTACATATACTATCAAAACAGGTTGGGCTTTTTTTCTTAAGCAAAAAACTCATAAGCAGTGTGTTCAACAGAATGCAAAATCAAGTGATGAGATATCTTAAAATAATATTTGTTTATTTAAGATGAGAAGCAATTTACATAGCAAAAAGAGCACCAACTAACTGCATTGCTTCTGAACATAGTTGGATTGAACTATCCAGGAATGTCTTCACTAGAAAATCTAATCAATCTAGAAAGATCGAATCAACCTTGATGCTCATAGCTCAGTGTTTCCCGATGGGACCTTTTGATTTGACCATGGGGCTAGGAGCTCCAGGGCCAAGGACAGTCAGTTCATCATTTTGCACAAGATGTACTACTCTAGGACTTCTCCAGTATGTCCTGGTGAGGGGGTAATTTCTCCTCCTCTCCCAACTTTTCTGCTTTCTTTTTTTTTTAAGCAATGGGGTTAAGTAACTTGTTCAAGGTTACATGGCCAGTTGGTGTGGGGCTGAGTATCTGAGCCTGGATTTGATCCAGGTCATCCGGACACTGGAGCCGGTGCTCTTACTTGCTGAGCCACCTGGCCGCCCCTCTGCTTTCTTTTGTATGTTGTTTTCTCTAGTTAGATTGTAAGCTCCTTGAGAGCAGTGGCTGATATTCTTTTTATTCATATTTTTATCCCCAGAGCTATGTTACATAGTGCATAGCATATTTTGTGCTGAATAAATGTTACTAATTTATAAACACTAGAACCAAGAAAGAAACAAAGTGAATGCCCATAGTTTGGGGAAGCTGAACAAACTGCAGTATGAACTTAATAGAATATAACTGACCTATATGGAGTGAGGTCTATGAAGAATGCAAAGAAAAATAGGAAGACTTATGTGAGAAACAAAGGAAGGAATTCTGTTTCCATAGAAGGAGTGATAACAGGATGTAAGTCAGAAGTGACTGGTTCTAGTCAGAGCAGGGGACCTAGTAGAACCAGGCTTCCTTAGTAGAACCATACCCCTAGGGCACAGCAATTTAAATGAACATATGCTGATGGGGGGTACAGGCTGTGGGGAAACCCCTTGAATTCATATGTATCTTCCCAAATCTTTGTTACTCTTAACCTGGCCAAGCCCTCCATTGGTCAGCTACTTCCCACCCTTGATCCTATCAAAATATACCTAAATCTGTTGCCCTTAAACTAGCCTAGCCTTCCATTGTCTGTCATCTCCAGGTAGTCTTCAGCCATTTCCCATCCTTAATCTCATTATTGAAGTCTGACCTTAGTCCCCTCCATAGACTCCTCCTCAAGACCCTCCCCAAATCCCTCTTTTAGACCATCCCTAGATTCCTCCCACAATCTTTCTGTATATAAGATCCATCTTGCCTCCATGACTGGGCTGAGAATTCAATCTAGTGCAGGCTCACTCTGTGTCAAATTATTCTGGCCTACTTGTGTTGACAAGTGTCACAAATACTTAGGCTCCTTAATAGTTCACCCATTGTGGCGAATCTTTAATAAACTTTGCTTTACTTTGGCTGAAAGAAGACTTGAGCACCCCCTAAATCCTAAGCCTCAACAAAGGTACATGATGAGGGAGGGAAAATATATCAAGGAGGCGAAAATGAAGTGGGTGGTTCAGGAGGTTGCATCTAGCCAATGGAGAGCAAGGGGGGGGGGGGGAATTCTACTTGGGAACAGAACATAATAGCTCTGCATTTATCTGAGCAAGCATACTCCTTTAGGGAGTATACTTTAGCATACTTCCATTAATGAGGAATGTTAAAATAAATGTAAAATCGAATGAGAACTAATGAGATTATCACAATGATTTATTTAAAAATTAACAGGGGCGGCTAGGTGGCAAGCAGTGAGTAAGAGCACAGGTCCCAGAGTCAGGAGGACCCAGGATCAGTTCAGGCGCCACATACTTAACACCCACACAAAATAACTGGGTGTAACCTTGGGCAAGTCACTTAACCCCAATTGCTTTAAAAAAAAATAACAAAAAGAAGACAAACTCTAAGCAACAACGATAAAGTACAAGTCTGAACATATGACTACTATGATGCCTTTTGACTCTAGGATAAAATACAAACTCTTGACTCAAGGATAAAATACAAACTCTGTCATTTAGCCCTTCACACCTTGGCTGTATACTCAACTTTACAGGCTTATAATGCATTACCCAGCCTAGCTCATCATCATGCCTTCTATGGTCTAGTCAAATTGTTCTCCTTGCAGTATACCACAGACACAGCATAACTATCCCCCAACTCTAATACCTCTGAACTAGCTATTGCCAATATATGTATAACACAGGATGTAGAGCTACTTTTTCTATCCTGACTCATACCATCCAATTGAATCTCCAAAAAGAAACTGCTTTATATTTGTTCTACAGGTGTCCTTGAGGAGTTTGGATGTATCTTTCTAGTGCTAAAGCTAACATGCCCCCTTTTGTTTTCTCTCTCTGTATGATTATCAGCTGATAAAAAATAGGCAGAATTAATTACCTTTAAGAAAGGAGAATTTGCTAAGTCATATATGAAGAACAGAGACTGGGAAATATCACCACAAAAAATCTGTAACTATAATACAAGGTCCAGGAGAAAATGAGTTAAAGCTTAGAAAACATATGGTAAAAGAATAGCTTATAATTCATCTTTCTTCCCATTCATGGGGTACTCATGGATTTTCCCTTAGGTATTATATGTCTTTTCAACAAAGCTCTTTTGAGCTTTGAATTCTGGGGCTGCCTTTTTCCAGTATTTGTTCTTGGCTCCCTGTAGGAACAATGCCATCAGTCACTGCTATTTGGAGGATAGTGTCAGGATGGAAAAGTCCAAATCCTCTAACCTGGAGTTTATAAACTCTTCTCTGGGCAAGGGAATGGGGGTGAGTCCAGGGCTGCCCCGTTCCCCTTAAAATGCTTTCTTCTTAGAAACTTCAAAGGAATGATTTTCTCATCTCTATTATAAGATAATAAGACATAAAAACACAGGATGATATCAAATCTCTTCAACCACTTCAAATATACTTATTTTAAAACATCAATTCATCGAAAGATCTTCAATGTAAAGCCAATATAGCCAAAATGAGAAGGAATGTAGGAAATTGGGGGGCAGGGTGCTAAACAAATTGTGGTATATGATTGTGATGGAATTCTGTTTTTGTGCTATAAGAAATTATGAAATGAATAGTTTCAGGAGAGCCTGGAAGATTTAGATGAACTGATGCAAATTGAAGTGAGCAGAACCAAGAAAACACTCTGAATAGTAGCATAGTAACAACAATCAAATGTCAAAGACTATAGCTACTCCAATCAATATAATGATCCACAACAATGCCAAAGGATTCAGTGGAAAATGCTATCTACCTCCAGTGAGAGAACTGGTGAACAAAAATTCAGATTGAAATATTTTCTAATTTTTTTTTCTTTTAATGTATCCAATAAAGGGGAAAAAATGATCAAGGGCTTTTTACACTTAGTCTAAAGCCTTGATTGATTGATTGAATAAAGTGTTAGGACTTTTTTCAGAGCTCCACACTTCTTATTGATTTTTTTTCCTCCATAAGTTCTTAGTTGATAGAAGAATCAAAGCTAATCTTCCTCCTTCCCTCTGTCCAAAAATCTGCCCTGGAATCCCAAGCTACTTTCAAAGGACAACCTCCTACAGAAGGTCTTTTCTGATCTTCCCAGGTGACAGAACCTCCCCTCCCCATAATTATCTTGTACTGAGGGTGTATATGTGTGTGTATACATACATACATACGTGTGTGTATATACATATATATACTTATATAAATACTTATATATGGACATATTGTTGCACTTTTAAGCTCTTTGAAGGCAAGGTCTTTTTCAGTTTCATCTTTGCATCCCTCATACCTAGCATCATGTCTGACACTTAATGAATGTTTGCTGATTAGCCAGCAATCTTTATTCTGGAGAACAGGTGCAAGCGTGCAGCCATGGTGACTCAAGATGTCACATACACTGTGTTGGTTAGTTCTACTGAACTATTTTCTTTTTTAGAAAAGAAAAATATGTGTGCATGTGTGTGCATGTGTGTGTGTTCTGATTGGTGGAGGAGGGGGGGTAGGAGTTATATCCAGAAATTACTACAATGCAAATTATTTGAAAAGGAATCATAAACAATACAAACAAATGATAAGCAAGAAAACTGGACTGGGAATCAGAAGACCCTTGTTCCCTCCCAACTCCAATTCTTTTTGACAGTCACAACTTCTCTGTGAAATTCATATACTCATCTGTAAAATATAAATATTACCTCTTAAGCTACCTGTGTCATATGGCTGTCATGAGTATCTCCACTGAGCACTAAGGCAAGGAGCCTTATAAATAAAAGCCATTATTATTATTACATATTGCCAGATGGAGAGCTTAAGTATTTCACCGGAACCTATGCTAGAATGGCAAAAGGCCTTTAGGGAGGCCTCAATAACATGGCACAGATGCCTTTTGAAGATGCCCTTCCTTATGGGAGGAGAAGCAAAAGAATCAAGGAGTAGAACAAGGTAGGCATTCTACACTAATAAGCAAAATTCACATCAGTAAGATGACAACTCTAATAACATTGTAAAACTATAGAATTCAGGGTTAATTTCTGTATTGGGAAGACAGAGAGAGAGTGTGTTCTTGTGAATGAAAAGGTATGCAAAAGGCACCTTAGTCTGGTCTTTACTGTTAGCAATTAATGCTTCATAATATTTGGGAAAAAAAAAAAGCTGGATAACTGCCATGAACATTTCTGACTGACTCAAGGTTGTTACCAAATTGGCATAATGCAAAAAAAAATTTTGATCCTATGCTTGACATAGTTACAAATTGATCTCCCTTGATAAAAGGATGGATGGCGATTATTGTTAGGAAGCTGGATACACTTTAAACATCTTCTAGGTTCACAAATAGACACTGATCCAACCAGCAGATATTCAACATAACCTATGAGTTTCCTAATTTGCATTTTCTTTTGGCTAAAGTCCATCTGGTAAAAATATTGAACTTATTGGGCAAAAAAAAAAAAAACTACACAGAAAAAATAAAGAGATCTAATTCAAAATCCAATTTAAAGAGATCTAAATAAGACTTCAAAGATTTTATTTAAATTAGCTAAAATATGACAGGATAGTAAAAGGGCATGTCTTGATTCCTAGACTTTGGCTTGTGAGTACTTTTGTTGGGTTTTTTTGAGTTGTTTTTTTTTTAATACTAGGCAAGAACCTTTGGATTATTTTATGCCAAGAAATTTTCCTTTCTTCTTAAAAGAAAAAAAAATGCAGAAAATAGTCAACATGGCAAAATTATAACAGCTATTTGGGACATCCAATAACTTTTCTCTTACTAGTATAAACTGCTGAAATCATTAAAAAATATTAAAATAAAAGTCACAAAGACTCTTCATGTATGTATACTTAAATGAATCAAGAAATCACAATAATAATTTAATCAATAGTAATTAAAATCACTTTCATCAAAAAAGGCAGAAAACCATATTCATAGGACATAGCCTCAAAAGTAATAAAAATAAATTTTAATTTTAATTTCAAATAAAATAAATGTTTCTCAGAAACCAAACAAAAATCCTTTCACATGAAAATGAGGTAAAAATATAAATTCTGTGAAATCTCTGAAATATATCTCAAGAGCCCTAAATGTCAAACTTAAAACAAATTATTAAAGAAAAAGTCTTTACTACTAGCCTATCCTAGATCGCATGTAAAATTGTATCTATCTCTATCTTAATAGGAACACTTTGCAACTGAGATAATGTAAATAAATGGAACATCACTGAAAGGTATTTTTGTTTTCAAATCCTGATCTGGTCTATACTGGAACACTCTATATAGCTTTTAATATAATAAAATACAGAAAAAATTTTCTAAGACAGATCATACAATTTTACATACATTTTTTCTGAAGCAAATGAAAATCAATCCTATGCTTAAAAAGAACTACAAAGTTATTAGAATGGAGTATTCAGTGACAGAAAGGAGATGAAACTTGTTAGTAATAGACAATGAGTAAAATTTAAGACATGACTTTTAATTTCATTTACTATCTGTTCAAACCAGCTGTCCCTGGGGGTAGTGGTAGGGGTAGTGTTAGGGACACAAAATGGTACTACTGCTGGCCACTGATGAAGCTTGTCCTATAACCTATAATTTTGAACAGGAAGGGGGAAAGGAAAGAACTAAGAATGTTTACAGTGCCTGCAATACACCAGTACTTTGCCAGACTTTTTTCTACAAATATTACCTCATTTGATCCTCACAATAACCCAGTAAAAATAGTTGCTATTATAATCTTCATTTTCTTTAATGTTGAGGAAAGTGAGGCAAACGAGGGTTTTGACTTGCCCAGAATCATACAACTAGGCCAAATTTGAACTCAGTTCTTCCTAACTCCACATTCAACGTTCTATCCATTGAGTCACTGTACAATGAAGATTGCCCATGTCCACACATACAACCTGATGATCATAAAGACTTTTCTATGGATTACAGATAATATGCAGGAACACAGTGGATAATGCGACAGGCCTGGAGTCAGGAACATTCATCTTCATGAGTTTGAATCCAACTTCTAACACTTATGAGCTGGATGACCCTAGGCAAGCTATTTAACTCAGTTTGCCTCAGTTTCCTAATCGGTAAAAGGAACTGGAGAAGGGAACAGTAAACCTCTCTACTATCTTTGCCAAGAAAACCCCAAATGGGGTCAGGAGCAGTCACACAGAACTGAACAATAATAGATAACATATCCTAACTGGCATATGAACTCGTCTTTCCTGATTCCAAGGTCAATACATTCTCTACAAAATACACTTCTTTCAGAAAGCAGAAAATGGTGAATTCCCTGTCCTCAATAATCTTACTAACTAATACAAAAAGAAAAAAATGCATATTTATTCTGAAGCTCGGGGGTGGGGAGAGCTCCTCTTAAGGCTAGCACTCCTTCCACCATAACCAGGCTGTCCTGCTTTTTATGATACTACAGGAAAATTTGCAAGTGGTTAATGAGAAAGTAGCCTTTAAAAGAGGTTAAAGCTTGTCAAGTTCTAGAATTTTCTATCCAATTTATTCCTTCATATAATGAAATCAGGTTGCCTTTAACAGCATCATATGCCCAGCAGCTCCAGCTTCCCCATAAGGCACTCCCTTCCGAAGGATAGCCAATTCTTAAAAGATCTTTGAACTTCTTTCACCTGATGCTGCCATTTAACTCAGTGAAATCAGGTTAATGGCTCAGGCACACTCATTAGAATTCAAAAGAAATATTAATGCTGTAGTTTATTTCCACAGAGAATGATATAAAAAGCACCCAAGAATTTGCATCTCTTCCCAGCCTAAGTTCTACTGGCCAGTTAAGAAGCAAAATGTTCATGAGTAATATTATTAGAGCCTCCCCCAGCAGAGTTACCTTCCACCTACTCTCTATATAACTTGTATGTACCTAATGACTTACATATTGTCTGCCCCATAAACACGTAGTCTTCCTGGAAGGGGCTGGTCTTCTTTTTCTATTCACAGTGCTTAGTACAGAGGTTGGCATTTAGTAACAATTGAATATAACACTTTTTAACTGATTGATTGACTTTCCTGTGACCATAAGCATGTCAACTCCTAGCAACCATTTCCAAACCTGAGAACATTCCCACGCCATAGTAAATGGTTAATAAAGCTTTATCAATCTAGTTACAAAAACATTTGGAAAAGATAAATTATATTACTACAGAAATTAAAGCCATCAGAACTAGACCACTACTGCTGCTACATTATTCAACATTCATGCAATACTTTAAGGTTTGTAAAGCACTTTGTATGTATTAACTCAATTATTTCTCAAAATAGCCCTTGTGAGGCAGATGCTATTATTATTACCTGTGGTAAAACTTAGAGAGGTTTAGAATGATTAAATGACTTGCCCATGACTACTTAGCTACAAAGTATCTGAGGCAGTACTTAAATTCAAGATTTCCTTACTCCAAGGCTTTTATAGCTCAATCTATGGAGTCATCAAGAATAAAAAAAATTGAACAAAAAAAAATTATGCCACCAAAATATAGAAGAATTCTTGAAATAGCAGTAAAATAATTCAAAATTACATCATGAATTCAAATCAATACTAAAAAGAACCACTGAGCTCAATAATTGTTCACCATTAGACACAACCAAATTACTATCCTTAATTTTTCATTCCTTCCCCTCTCTTCATAATTATGCAATTTAAAGAGAGGATCAAAATTTTTAAGAGGAAAATTATATGAATGACTGATTTTATATGCAATAGTGAAAAGTTTATGGTTTTGACATTTTCCACCTCCCTCTTCCAAAAGCCAGATCGGAAAACAGACTAACAGAAAGAAAGAAAATGAAGAGCTCATCTTTTTCAAAAGAAAATCAAACAAAGAGAACTGTGCATTCAGGGACTGGGAAAAATCAAACAGAAGGGTGTTTTGGGCACAGAAGAATGTCTTTTAACTGTAACAACAAGTCTGAATTTGCCTACAGCTCTTTCTAGAGGGAAGTCACCAAAATGCTTATTTGAATACACCCACGGAATTCCAACCAACAACAACCACCACACACACACACACACACACACACATTATAAAATACATATATTAGGATATGGCTCAGTGGGAAGCTTACCATATAATTAGAAAACCTCCAATATTTCAGGTGTCATTTTCCAACTTGTAACTAGCTTAGGCTTTACAGTAGATTCTGTCTATGTCACAAGAAAGCTTCTGACAACAGTTTTGCATTTGGAGGGGGAGGGGAGAAGTTGTGATTTTGTTCTTGTAAATGTCAGCCTCATTAGAAATAAGTTGTTAAAATATTCCTATAAATAATGAGAATGCGTTCCAATGGACTACTGCTGCTATTTAAGACCTCATTATCAGAAATAGAAATAAAATAATGAGAGGGAATGCATTCCAGGATGTGAACTCCCTCCTCTTTAATGCCATTGTGCCCCCAGAATTCCTGGAGAGAGTGAAGCATACCCTTCTCCACCCACTCTGACAGAATGGTTCCAGGAGGGTCCATCTTGTTCCTCCTCCTTTACCTCTTCCCCAATGAAGTGGGCTCCAGAGTGCCTCTTTGTCCAGTCTCTTCTTCCCTAGAAAGACATGGGCATTTTCCCCATTCCAAGGTGACTAAAACATCTGAGTCTTGAATTTTTAGCTCTCCATTCCCTGGACCAGTCCAATCCCTAGCTGCTCACTAAGAGGTGAATGTTAGCACCAACACCAGTACAACACCCTTCTTTGCTGTTACTCCCACCAACCCAGACTTAAGAGTTAATAAAAAGAAACTGGGATTTTGCTTCCTAAACACAACAAACCACATGGGACACTTTGAGGGGGGAAGAAGTGATTGAAAAATATCTTTTAAAACACGCTTTATTTCATATGAAAAAATGCTCTAAATCGTTATTGATTAGATAAATGTAAATAAAAACAACTTTGAGATATCATCTCACACCTATCCAGTTGGCTAAAATGATAGAAGGGGAGTATCATAAATGTTGGAGGGGATGTGGAAAAACTGGGACACTAATACAGTGTTGGTGGATCTGTGAACTGATCCAACTATATTGGAGAGTAATCTGGAATTATGCTCAAAGAGTAATTAATACCCTTTGACCCAGAATACTACTATTAGGTCTGTTTCCCAAGGTGATCAGGGAAAAAGGAAAAGGATCTATAAGTTCTAAAATATTTCCAAACTCTCTGTTTGGTGGCAAAGAACTAGGAATTGAGAAAATGCCCATCAGTGAAGAATGGCTAAATAAGTTGTGGTATATTATTGTGATGGAATACTACTGAATTGTAAGAAATGTTGAGCAGGTTGACTTTAGAAAAACATGAAAAAATGCATGAAATACTGCAGAGTAAAATGAGCAGAACCAGAAAATGTTGTATGCAGTAAGAGAGATAGTTTGAAGAATAACTCTTAATGTCTAACTTATTCTGGATCTCATAAAATATTCAAAACAATTACAAAGGACCTATGGAGAATGATGCTATCCACCTCCAGAATAAGAACTGATAAACAGATGTATAGTATGGGATAGAGAGAGAGAGGGTATATGTGTGTGTGTGTGTGTGTGTGTGTATGTGTGTGTGAAATGGTGGCCTTCTCTAGTGAGGGGTGGGGAGGAAAGGAGGAAGGGAAGGAGAGAACTTGGAACTTAAGATTGTAACAAAAATTTAATTTAATTTAAAAGGAAAAAAAAAAAGCTTTTCAAAAGAAATTTCCTCATCAGCCTATTTTCCAATCTCTGGTCCCAACTTTGCTTATCTTTTCCTCAGAATCCAGACCTCCCTTCAAGGTTCCACTCAAGACTTCACCTCCTAAAGAATATCCTTCACGAGTGATTCTTTGAATTATGAGTGGTCTCTCTATTCAAGATGACAAGCTGTACATTTTTTATCTTAGAATGAACTATGAGATCCTCAAATAAATGGATTGGTTTTGTTTGTTTGTTTTATGGTTTTACAACCTGGGCATAGAATAATGCCTTGCATGGGAATACCTGAATAAAAATAGTTGATGCCTTCCATGATGTAAGTTATTTCCTCCAACATGGAAGATCAATTTGTCTGGTGCCAGCCCAAATTTGTAATTTTCTTTTCTATGTCCTTCCATAAAGCTACTATGAGGGACCTACCAAATGTGCTGGTTACCCTGCTAAATGTCATCATATTACATAGGAATACATGGGCCTTCCACTGGCTAAACTTCTCATCTTGCTATGTGATCATTCTGTTTCTATGAGTTTTTTCCTGCTCATTCATTTTTCTGATCACATCATTTATGGTGCTTCTCCTGGATCATCTATCATTTATAACTTTTTATAAACTGATCACACCTACCACAAACATCTCCATTGACCATTGGGTGATTCATTACTTCAGTTTTCTGGAGATTCTAATATCACATTCCTTGCAGCCTTAAATATAATGAGAATTCTTTTGGCGTTAAACAGTACAGCTCATTGTTTCAGGGAGAAGCCCAGAATCATTAAATAAATACAATGAAGTGTACAGAAATGACTAGTTTCTCCAAGGTTATGACATAAAGAAGAGATTAGACTTTTTCTTAGACTTCAGAGGGCATCATTTAGTTTTAAAGGGACAAATTGGTGGCTGATGTCAGAGGAAAATATTCTAACCATCAAAGCTTTCCAAAAGTGAACTTCAAGAGATGGTGTGTTCCTTTTCTTTTCTTTTTTGGAAGCAATCGGGATTAAATGATTTGCCCAGGGTCACATACCTACTAAGTGTGTGAAGAACAAACTTGAACTCAGGTCCTCCTGTCTCTAGGGCCAGTACAGCACCTAACTGCCCTGATTGATTCCTTCTCAATGGAGGTCTCCAAGAAGCAGTTCTTGAAGTCCCTTCTCACCTTTGTCATAATATTTAGGGATTGCTTTTATGAATGTGTTGGAATAGACAGGCAGCTTTCAAATTTTATAATGCAATGACCAGACGCTTTCAAGATCCTTTTCTAGCTCCAGTTCTACAAGCCTACGGAGAATATTTAAGGCAAGCCAATAGTAAATATAATAAATGTTCACTGAAATCAATCCAAATGTAGCATTTCCCCAGTACACCAGAGTTATGTACACAATAAGAAATGTTTGCTTAATAGAACAGTCACCACATTTAAACCTGGCTTGGTTTCTGAACAAAGGACCTTTGTACTTTTAGTTATCATTAGAATATAAACATACAGTGATAAACTAGTCTAGAGATCCTCTACTATGTGGCAAACAAAAATACATGCAGTTTTCTCACTCATAACTATACGTTCTAACTTCAGTGACTTTCACTGTGGCAAATGTCTTGGGTCATTAAAACATCAGGAAGAAAAAAGGCTTTAAAAGGCAGTCAATATTAAAAATAGACAGAATTAAAGTAGAAAGAAACAAGTGTTAAATATAGGCAACACTTGCTTCTCAGAGTAAGACTTATGAAAAAAGAATGACCAGAGTCCTCAATGCCCGACTCAATGGTTAGTCGGCTAATCAATAACCATAAATTAAGTACCCAGCATGTGCCAGCTGCTGTGCCAAATGCTGGTGTGACTGGAGATCAGAATTCAAATGGAAAGGGGGAAAAATGTACAAATGAACTAAAAAACAACTTAAATATACAACATCTCTTTGCAATCCCACAAAACAAAGACAATGCATAAGGCGAAGAGGAAGAACAGTGCTTGCTTCTATCAGTAATAACACTGGCATCACCTTCAAATATGAAGACTGATTGACTGAAATAGAATAATGCTGTTAGCAGAGTTCAACAGCACACTGAAGCCTCCCTTAATATCACAATGCTTGGAAATGAATACTGAATGTCATGACTAATGTCTTTAGTAGGAAAAAAATTATCAAATACATGAATTTCCTTCAATTCACACTGTGTAGCTAGCTAGCTGTTGACAATCCTAGGTCATAAGTCAATTCAAATCAAGTCAATAAGCTTTGTTGTCTAGGTTGTTAAGAATCACAATTTCAAGGGCATGTTTCCTTTGTTGTTGCTGTTGTCATTTTCATTCTTTTCCAATTCTTTGTGACCCCATTTGGAGTTTTCTTGGCAAAGATACTAGAGTGGTTTGCCATTTTCTTCTCAAGTTCATTTTACAGATGAAAGAACTGAGGCAAACAAGTATAAGGGACTTGCCCAAGGTCACACAGCTAGTAAATGTCTGAGGTGAGACTTGAACTTGCAAAATGAATCTCCAAGCCTAGCACTCTCTCTACTATACAACCTGGCATACTAAGTAGTATAATGAATAGAGTGCAGAACTCGGAGTCAGGAGCACCTAACTCTGAAACCCACCTCACACATTTATTGGCCATGTGACCCAGGGCCCACCAGACCTCTTTCAGCTTCAGTTTCCTCATCTGTAAAATGGGGATAATAATAGCACCTCCAGTGTTGTAGTGGGGAGAATTACTACTACATGCCATGCACTGTGCTGTACTAAGATACAAAGAAAGGCAAAAATGGTCTTTGGCCTCAAGAAGCTCACAATCTAATCTAATCACTAGTTTCAATGAATAGTTTCGATTTGATATTCCTCAAAATCAAATCTTGCATTTTTTTTTGCAAAAAATTTTTTTGCACATTTTTGAGCCACATAGCTACCTCCTGATTCATTCATAAGATTTTATTTCAGTTTGTACCAAAGAATTCTTTTGCAAAAAATAGATATTAGCAAACCTATAAATGACTGAGCTACTAATTGTTAATATCTACATGAGTTATTATATGGAGCTGAATAATGGGATTTTGCCAGGTGTAAGTAAATATGTTCAACTTGGGAACAACCAGCCTGAACAAGCAATTCAGATGCAGCCACTTTCATATGACTGTATACAATTAACAATGAAGTCCAGACAAAGTTTGACCACAATCACAGTAAACTTAAAATCCTAACAAAGATCATAGGTTAGCTACATTTTTTTATCTATTACTTTTGCTCAGTAGAGATCAAAAGGTAAATCAAGTTACACAACAGTAGTGTCATCAAAACACTGGAATTATATAGCGGTGTGCTGAGATAGGAAAAAATTTTTTTCTTTCCCTTTCATAACATTGTATAAAAACTACATTCAAGTAACAACAGGAAAAATTCTTATTTATACACAAAAATTCATCTTGGTTATATAATTATACTCAAACCATAACTTTTTAAACTATGGTTTTCATGAAAGGACATGTAAAGCTGATTTTCTTGTTCTCTTTAGAATCACGAGATTATTCACTAAATCACTAAAAAAGGAAATAAGGCACTATGTTTAATTAGCTACAATTTATTTTAAATGCATCTACTGCAAAGTTAGTAATTTCCATGCTTAATGAGGTAGACAAATATAAGGAATCAATTTGCACACACACGATATTCTTTCACTAAACCCTGAGCACTCTAAAAGTAGAAAGACATGTAAACCTTAATAATCAATCCTATTCACAAGGATTTGCAGAGTTTGATTTTGAAGATTATTTGAGTATGTCCACATGGAGAAATGGCCAAAAGAGACAATTTTACTAGAGGCATTACAAACTTAGTAGGAAAAACATAGAGAGGATCTTTAAATTGTTATGCAGAAACTAAAATATATTGAGTCTCAAGAATTCAATAATATGGGGGTGGCCAGGTGGCACAGTGAGTAAGGGCACCGGCCCCAGAGTTGGGATGACCTGAGATTGAATCCGGGCTCTGATACTTAGCAACACACCCAGAAATAACTGGCCGTGTAACCTTGAGCAAGTTACTTAACCCCAATTGCTTTAAAAAAAAAAAAAAGAAAGAAAGAATTCAATAATATGAGGCAGTCCTGCATAGTAATTACAGTACTGGATTTGGAGTTAGGAAGAGCAAACCAGTCACTGATGAGTGACATGAAATGTGATCACAAGTCATTTAGCTGCTTTGAGAGAATGATAACTCCCTAAGATACTAAATTAAACAGTCTGTGACCTTTGTTGGTAGAAAGAGTTCCAAAAACAGCAGTTATTAGTTTTCACTCACAAAATTGTGTGATGCATTGACCTAGGTTTTCAAGAATTTGTCCAAGAAAAATAGAAAAAATAAACATTCATGCCCTGTACTTACTGAAAGAAGTCTGTTCAGTGTGCTTTTTCATGCCCCTATTTTGGGTTTTCTTGGCAAAAATACTGGAGTGATTTTCCATTTCTTTCTCCAGCTCATTTTAGAGATGAGGAAACTGAGGCAAACAGGATTAAGTGAATTGTCCAAGGTCACACTGCTAGTAAGTGTCTGAGGTCACATTTGAACTCAGGTCTTCTTGACTCCCATGTCTGGCACTCTATCCATTGTGCCACCAGCTGCCTCACTGAAAGAAAAAGACTCCTTAAAAGAAACATGACATTAAACACAAAATTAACTTGTTAAATTTTGGAACAGCATGGATTTGTGATTTTTTTTCTAATGATATTCTCATTCTGTTATTATCTTTCTCCATTGTTTTCCTCTTATTCTGGGCTTCCTTGTTTTCTTTCTGCTTGCCATACTACTGATTCCCCTCTCAATATTCTATTTTCACAACCTACTAAAAAATCAAAGGGTCCATCAGGACACAGAGATACCAGGTAGGATTGGGGCAGGTGAATTCACTGATACAAGGGAACCTAGATCAGGGAAACTCACTTTAACTAATGTTGTCTGACACTTTCTCTGCAAATTATAAAATGAGAGTCGCCTATAATACTGAGAAGTTAAGTGATTTGTCCAACCTATAGAACAGATGTGACATTTGTACCCAAGGCTTGCTTCAGTTTAAGGTCAGTATCCACAATAACACACTTCTCGTTGTTGGATAAAGAATCCAAAAAATGAACAAAGAAAATAGATCTTAAATACCATCCATGCTAACCTTATTTTTCAGGTAAGAAAACAGGCCCACAGATGTGAAATTATTTCCTCAAGATCACATGCATAATTATTAGGAAAATAAAAGGCAAACCTGACCCTGACAGAAAGCACACAAAGTATCTTCTGTCCCATTCTGTTCAGTTCTAAGTTAACCTGTTCATAATCCTGCCCATATTCTCAGACCAGAACCTAAAAACTACTCTTAATCATGAAGACTATCCTGAGAAATTATTCCTTTCACATATTAATGTTGGTAGCCATAGTCTACTATTGGGAGATGAAAGATACTTGTTTAAATTGATTTATGTTTTAATTTGGGTGCAGTTAGGTGTTGCAATGGATAAAGTACCAGACTTGGAGTCTGGAAGATGCCTTTCATGAGTTCAAATCTGGCCTCAAACACTTACTAGCTAGATGGACCTAGGGAAGTCACTTAACCCTGTTTTCCTATTTTTCCTAATCTATAAAGTAAGTTGGAAAAAGAAATGGCAAACCTCTCCAACACCTATGCCAAAAAAAACCCCAAATGGAGACACAGAGTCAGACACAAATATACAACAAATTATTTTTAATATATAAGTAATTAAAGGAATAAGTGAATAAAAAATTAAAGGTTTAGTATGTACCAGGAAGACGTGAGTGCAATACTACCTTTGGCAAATACCTGCTGATTGTGTTACCATATGAAAGCTTCTCAGTGTAGAAGGACAATGTCAAAGTTACAAACTGGAGAGACCAATTTGCATTGTAAATTAAGTTTCCACACCCATATGTTCCCTATATTAGTGAAATTACTGGCCCAAAAGGAAAGAATGTCTCTACCCTCAAAAAACTTATGTTCTAATGGGGAAAGATAACACAAAGTGGAGTGGTATCAAACAAGGGTAATGAGAGGGACCAAAGGGGAGCAAATCAATATACACTTTCCAGGAACAATGAGTTGATCTGATCTGATTATGGTTCCAGAACTCGAGAGAGCTTCCTGCTAGAGAAAACAGGAGGAGGAGCATAGGAGTCACATGCCAATCAGGACAGTGGCGGTAAGGAAATGGCCAAGTAGTATTAAGCAATTGAGTATTAGTCATATTTCAAACATTTCACCACAATCCTGTTCCAAGAGATGTGTGAAAGGTAGGTAAAGAGAAAAAAGAAAGTCTGTTTTCAGAATTGGACATGAGGTAAAAAGGCCTTGATGAATAAAGAATAATATGACATTTTCTGTATATCTCCTAAAAATGATCTATGATTGTAAATTGATGCTACACTCTGATGTAAACTCAGAGACTATCAGATAAAATGATGTTGAAATATAAGTATAAATACTTATCTTAAGTCAAACATCAGATATTAGGATGATGGGCCCTTTCTGGATCCTTTGCATTTCTGCTCTCATTTGGGAAATGGCAAAGAGAATGGTTTTAACCTGCTACCAAACTGAATATACAATGCAAGGGAAACACAACATTGTGAAAGAGTCAGTTGAAGGAACTAGACAAGAATTAACTCTTATCTCCAATCTGTATATGTTTCCAAATGACAGCTGATAAAAACCAGCTATTTTAACAGTTGCCAAGACACATTACAGAGTATTCCAGTAAGCTTGCTATGAAACAATACGATTACAAAAGTTAATTATCTACTGTAGGAATATTCATATTGTGAAAGCATTAAAATACTTTATTGCTACTAGACTTTCCTGAACATTCCACATCTCATTCCTCTTTGTAAAGTTAGGAAACCATGTAATAGATCACATTTTTGAAAAATACATCTTAAGCATTCACAGAAGCCACAAAAATAACATTTGGCGTTGTCCTGTCTTAAACCCCTTCCATTAATTTTAACTTGTGTTTTCACTAGCAGAGAGAATAGCAAATGGCAGAACTAAGGGAAACACAAGGCTTTTTGGAAACCTTCTAAAATTTTTGCTTGTTAGTACCTGTTATCTGCTTTTCTATGATAACTATTTACTCAAGAGTATTAATGCAACCTAAAGTCAGTCTCGCAGAAGTCCATTTAAACACTCACTGTGAAAAGAACATGCTTTCATTAGAAGCATGAGGGAAATATTAGCATAAGTATAAAAAGAGGTGACTGGTTTGCATTTGGTTGGCTACATTTCTTAATACTACATATACCACAATCAAAAAAAAATTCCCTTTGAAGGATTTTTCATATGCACACAGACATATAAAAGAAACAGAAGAAACCAGCATATAAAATCATCTTCCCTATGAAGAGACAGAAGGGAGGAAAGAAACGGAGGGGAGAGACTCAGACAGAAAGATAGGGGGAGAGAGGAAAAAAGAGACAGAGAGAATACAATAAATTAAACTTCAGAACAATATGGAGAGGGGTGGGGAAAGTTGCCCTTAGCTTATAAGGTTATTGGTACTGTTATATTATTTATTCATCCAACATTCAAAAAACATTCATTAAGCCCCTTTCTATAAGTTACATACTGAATTAGGATGGGGGAGATAGTACCCATTCCTGCCATCAGAGCTGAGACACAAACAAGAATATCAATATGACACTATATTTAAAAATAAAGTTATTAGTGATGTGCATTATCAGAAGGACCATTATTTAAGCTGGTATCCTACTAGTGGAAATGCATATGCCCTGGTTTACTATAATAAAAGCATACTTTAATACGGCATTTTAGAATTTCCCAAATGATATCCAAAATTCAAAAAGCTAATAAGCTGATACATGCATGGGGGCTTGGTGGAGAACTTTTAAATGCCAAGAAAAAGCAGCTGAGCATGCTAACCTTATCTCCCAAGAAAAAGCAGAATAACAGCTTTGACCAGAAGCCCGCAAGGAAAGATTGGCCTACAAATAATTTAGTAGTTCAATCAGATGGTGAGCTACAAGACATATCAATATGATCAAAAGAGAACTGAGGATCTTATTTTCAGTTTAATGTGAAGGGCAAGAAAACTTTATGCAGTCACCTATAAGAAGTGTACCATGGGGGCAGCTAGGTGGTGCAGTGAATAGAGCACTGTCTCTGGAGTCAGGAGGACCTGAGTTCAAATCCGGCCTCAAACACTTAACACTTACTAGCCATATGACCTTGGGCAAAGCACTTAACCCCAATTGGCCTGCCCTCCCCCTCCAAAAAGAAAAAAAAAAGAATAAGAAGTGTAGCATGCTTGACATTTTTCCATGGTCAACCTACATTCAAGATCTAATTTTTCTGTCTCCTAGAAGAGGAGACCATCAGGAATGCCTCTCCATTCCCCAGGTTATGTTAGAATTGAAACATTCCTTTGCAAAAGAGGGTTTCAGGGTTAAAAATACAAGAAGGATCCAAAGAAAAGGACATAGTAACGTGGACTGTGGAGAAAGGAAAAAAAAAAACCTGACAAGGAAGAAAAAGTGAAGAAAAATTAATTATTGAACACTTGGAGTAAAGTTCTTAAAGTCTCTTCCCCTATGGGCCTCAGTTACCCTTTCAAGGAAGCAGCTGTAAGAGGGGATTCACGGGCACAATGTCAAGAGACAGATCACTTTGATAATGGTCAGAGCACCAGAAGATGAATAGCGTTATCTATTGAACCCAAGATTTATTAAAGCTAATGATCACCACCACCACATCTTTTGATTTGCTAGGGCATAAATAAATGCAGAACCTAGAAAATATTGTCTCAGTAGGAGCCTGAAGATCTCAGGGGGATATACAGGCATTTTAATCACCAAAGCCAAATTTGGGAAGTGAAGAGTAGATTGAGAAGAGGGTGACTGAGCATAACATTTCTATTTTGGGACCATGATTGAACATACAGGGGAGGAAGAACTCTTAGCCAGGCAAGAAAATCATCTAAGATCAGGAGTGAAACAAGAGTGTCCACTATCACCCCTCTTATTCAATCTGGTACTAGAAATGTTAGCAGTAGCAATTAGAGAAGAAAAAGAAATTAAAGGAATCAAATTAGGCAAAGAAGAGACCAAGCTATCACTCTTTGCAGATGATATGATGGTATACTTAGAGAATCCTAGACAATCAAGTAAAAAACTACTTGAGAAAATAAATAAATTTGGCAAAGTTGCAGGATATAAAATAAACCCACATAAATCCTCGGCATTCCTATATATTTCCAATGAAATTCAACAGCAAGAGATAGAAAGAGAAATCCCATTTAAAGTTACTGTAGACATTATAAAATATTTGGGAATCTACCTGCCAAGACAAAGCCAGGACCTGTATGATCATAACTACAAAATACTTTTCACACAAATAAAGTCAGATCTAACTAATTGGAAAAATATCAATTGCTCGTGGCTGGGTCGAGCTAATATAATAAAAATGACAATTTTACCTAAATTAAATTATATAT
>NW_027185629.1:0-12028 GCF_028583685.1 Petaurus breviceps papuanus
TTTTTTTTTTTGGAGGGCAATTGAGGTTAAGTAACTTGCCAAACTCGGGTCCTCCTGACTCCGGGGCCAACGCTTTATTCACTGTGCCACCTAGCCACCCCCATCACTAATATTATTTAATATTGTACTAGAAAAGCTGGTGATAGCAATAAGAAAAATAAATTGAAAGATTCAGAATAGGCAATAAGGTAATAAAACTATCTATTTTTGCAGACAAAATGATGGTATACTTGGAAAACCCTAGAGTGTCAACTAAAAAGCTAGTTAAAACAATTAATAATTTTTAACAAAGTAGCAGACTATAAAATAAAGCCACAAAAACTTCAGTATTTCTATATGTCACCAACAAAGCCCTGCAAGAAGAGATAGTTAAGAGATAGTTTATTTAAAATAACCATAAACACGGGAAAGGAGCTAGGACTACATCCAAGAACCCAGCAAAATTAAGCACAATACTTCAAGGGGAGAAAATAGTCATTTAATGAAATAGAAGGATTTCAAGCTTTCATAAAGAGGAGAACAGAACTGAACAAAAAATTTGATCACTAATATCAACACTCAAGAGAAACCTAAAAACATAAAGTGGTAAAAGAAAACAGGGGATAAAATAGAGCTAAACTGTTTACCTCCCTACATAGGAAGATGATACTTGTAATTCTTAAAAATTATGCCACTAATAGTACAGCTAGAAGGAATATACATAGACAGAGTGTATGGGTATAAGGTGAATTTAAGGGAATAAGAAAAAAATTTAGGGATGAAAGAGAGGACTACACTGGGTACAAAAGAAAAGGAGAGGCAGAACTAAGTAAATTATTTCTCATGAAGAGGAGTGAAAAACCTATTACAGTGAAGGAGGGGCAGGCAATGGGCATCACTAGAACCTTACTTTCATCAATATTGGCTCAAAGAGGGAATAATATGCATAACCAGTTGAATATAGAAATCTATCTTACCCAACAGGGAAGTAGGAGGCGAGGAAATTAAATAAATGTGTAAGGGAACTAACAGAAGAAAGGGGAGATGGGAGGAGGTGGTAGACAGAAGCAAAACATTGTTGATGAGGGAAAGGGTTAAAGGAGAGAAATGACAAACAGGAAGAGAAATAGGATGAAGGGAAATACACAGTAATCACAGTTGTGAATGTGAATGGGATGAACTCTCCCATAAAACAGAAGCAGAGAGCAGAGGGCATCAAAAACTAGAATCCTACAATATATTTACAAGAAACAGACTTGAAGCAGAGAGACACAACACAGAGCAATGACAAGGGGCTGAAACAGAATCTATTATGCTTCAGATGAAGTACAATAAAAAAAAAGCAAGGGTAGCAATCCTGATCTCAGAAAAACAAAAAGCAAAACTAAATCTAATTAAAAGAGATAAGAAAGGAAACTACATCTTGCTAAAAAGCACCATAAACAATAAAATAAAATCAGTACTAAACATAGATGTACCAAGTGGCATAGCATCCAAATTCTTTTTTTTTTTTTTTTGCTTTTTGGAGGGCAGTTGGGGTTAAGTGACTTGCCCAAAGTCACATGGCTAGTAAGTGTGTCAAGTGTCTGAGGCCGAATTTGAACTCAGGTCCTCCTGACTCCAGGGCCTGTGCTCTATTCACTTTGCCACCTAGCCGCCCCCTCCCTCCCCCCTTTTTTTTTGCTGCATCCAAATTCTTAAAAGAAAATTTAACTAAGTTACAGCAAAACTATACTAGTGGGGGACCTCAACTGTCCCCTCTCAGAACTTGCTAAATCCAACCAAAAAATAAAAAAGAAAGAAACTAAGAAAGTGAATAGAATATTAGAAAGTTAGATATGACAGAACTTTGGAGAAAATTGAACAGAAACAGAAAGGAATATGCCTTTTTCTCATAGCTGCTGAGAAATACATGACCATCAAATACAGCATCAAAACCTCAAAATCAAATGTAGAAAGGTAGAAATACTAAGTGTATTCTTTTCAGGTCATAATGCAATAAAAACTACATTCAACAAAGGGCAGTGGAAAGACAGATTAAAAATTAATAGGAAAGTAAGTAATCTGATCTTAAAGAATAAGTGGGTCATAGAAACAATAAATAATTTCATTAAAGAGAATGACAACAAGGAGACAGTATCCCAAAATGTATAGCATGCAGGTAAATCATTTCCCTAAATGGGGGAAAATGTATTTCTCTAAATTCTTACATAAAATAGAGAAAGAGCAGATCAATGAATTGGATATGCAACTTTAAAGAACTAGAAAAAGAATAAATTAAAAATCCCTAACTGAGCACCAAATTGGAAAACCTGATAATCAAAGATGAGATTAATAAAACTGAAAGTTAAAAAAAAAACTATTGTAATAATAAATAAAACTAGGAGTGGGTTTTATGAAAAAGCCAGTAAGATAGATAAACCACTGGTTAATTTGATTAAAAAAAAAAGAAAAACAAATATCCAATATCAACAATGACAAGGAAAGTATCTCTGTGCTTCAGATCTTTATTATGATCAGTTAAGGGAAAACTAGAAGAGCAGATAGACATACAGAGAAGAAAACAAGATACAAGTAGGAAAGTCACAGAAAAATGTTAAGTACTGACATTTATAGTGTCAGGTAAACTTAAGGTATTTTATTTGGAATATGAACAGTCAGTTATTACTGTGCTTTGAAATGTTTACTTATTCATCCAGTATGTTCCTTGTGAACTGAGAAATTGCTTTTCAATTTTTTATATTCAAGCTTTAAGGGCTTAATTTCACGCCAACTTTTGAAGCTTTATTTAGCCAGAATATAAAGACATAACTTATATTTTAGAAATTAATTTTGAAACCTTAGAAGGACATTCAATTTACTACCTAGACCTAAAAGTCATTTTAATATTAAAAAGGCATAAGTTTCCTTATCTTTGTTAAGAAACTAATATTGTCTCATTTCACAAATGTTTAAAAGTTTCAGTGGAACAAATTCTATTTCTTCTAAAAGTCATTTTTTTCCTCCCCTAATCAAAACCAGTGTTTTAATCTAATTGGGGTATAATGGCAATACATGATGGAATATAATAATGGAAATTTTATTCCCTGGGTACAGCTTACATCTCCTACTTGACTATAAACTAATTAATAGTAGGACACAGCCTAGATATGGCCCACAAACGAGGAGTTCCCCATTCCTTATGTGTTTCTTCAAATTATGAAAAAGCCCATAATAGGACTATTCTCAACTGAAAACACCCCTAAAGTATTTCAGATAGGATCTGATTTGCAAATATACAATGTACACATAGCTTTTCAGGAAGACATCTATTATGTAACTGAGGAATACCTTTCGTTCTAAAGAGTCTTTAATATAGTTGTACTCTAACTGGCTGACAAATCTAATAAATCATAAAAAATCTGCGCATACTCTACACTGACTGAAGAATCAAGTTATATACTGCCAAATACAAATTTTTATTGTCAAGAAAAAAAATTACATAGCACATTACTTTGTAGTTGATTATTTGAACTTTCTGATTTTTGCTTACCTTTCAAAATGCTGTTTCATCTGCTTACATGCATAATAATTTCCATCTTTTAGGTTCTGAATCTTTATAACTTCAGAAAATGTTCCTTCTCCTATTTTGCCAATTGCTTTATATTCTACAAACAAAAATAAAGTTAATATGCAAGCTGTTATTGAAGTACTGATCTTTACACTCATATTTGACAAGATAAACATATAGAACGATTCAAATATACTTGATTTTTAAAGAATAGGAAAATGCCATTATTAAAATGCATGTTTTCCTTACTTTTAGACAATCTAATCTACAGAGAAATTCTAATTTATAAAACATTCATTCATCCAATAAATAAACATTAAACATCTGTGTGCTGGATCAATCAAAAAGCATTTATTAAGCATTTACTATGTTCCAGGTACTGTGCTAAGTGCTGAGGACATAAAGTAGGCCAAAAATAGTCACTGAATTCAAGGAGACTATAGATGGACTGTTGTATGCAAGGAAAAGCAAGAAGGCCAATGTAGCTGAATTATGGAATAAATGGAGGGGAGTTAATTATTAAAAGACTGGAAAAGATAGGAAGTGTCCAGTTTACAAGGAGCTTTAAAGGCCAAATATCCTCCAGGATGTTTGATTTTGAAGATAATAGCCAGCTGGTAGAGATTACTGAATAGCCAGGTGAAAATGGTTAGACCTATGCCTTAGGAAAATCACTTTGGCAGTCAAGTGGAGAATGAATTGGATGGGGAGAGTTGTGGCAGGGAGAACAATCAGAAGGCTATTGCAGTAGCTTGAGCAAGAGGTGATGGGGGCCTGAACTAGAGTGGTGGCTCTGCTGGTAGAGTAGAGTGGACAAAAAAGAAAGAGAATGTGAAGGTAGAAACAATAAGACTTGTTCCTGCCCTCATGAAGCATACTATCTAATAAAGATAGGGGTAGGAGCTAGGACAGGGACTGGACCTATAATTTCACCGGTAGTAGTGAACTCCCCACTCCAAGAGAAAACTCCTACCAATGCAAGGAGACTTGTCTGCAATTTATAATCTTCAAGCTATGGAGAAACAAGAGTTAAAATCTGGCAACTGAATGGATATAGGAAGTGAAAAACAAAGGAGTATATAGACTCACACTGTGGTACAGTGAAAAAGACAGTAGATTCAGAAGACCTGGGGTCAAACCCCCGATTCTGACATTTAAAACCTGTATGACCTTGAACAAATCATTCATTCTCTTTGTGGGCCCCAGTTTCCTCATCTGTAAAATCAAAGGGTTAATCAAGAAAACCTGTAAGGTCCCTTCCAGCTCTAAATCTACGATCCCATGACTCTGAAGTTAAGAATCTGAGTAACTAGGATCAACAAGATCAAGTAAAGTTTGAAGGTGTGGGTTTAGGGGCAAAGTTGATCAGATCTGTCAGGGACATACTGAGTTTAAAATGCCAAGTCTAAAAGTGGTCACTCCAGACTGGAATCCAGGAGGAAGATTAGGGGTTGATATATGAATGTAGGAGTCATTACCTTGAAAATGACAACTAAACCCATAGAAGCTAATGGGGTTGGGGGGGCCAGGTAGCACAGCGAGTAAGAGCACCGGCTCCAGTGTTGAGAAGACCTGGAGATCGAATCAGGGCTCAGACACTTAGCACCCACCCAGAAACACCTGGCCATGTAACCTTGAGCAAGTTACTTAACCCCAACTGCTTAGGGGCGGCCAGGTGGCTCAGCAAGTAAGAGCACCGGCTCCAGTGTTGGGATGACATGGATCGAATCCTGGGCTCAGATACTCAGCACCACACCCAGAAATCACTGGCTGTGTAACCTTGAGCAAGTTACTTAACCCCAATTGCTTAAAATAAATAAATAGAAAAAAAAAAAAGAAGCTAATGAGGTTACCATGGAAGAGAGAACAGACAAATATGAGAAAAGAGTTCAGAAATTCAACTTGGGGTATGCTTATACCTAAGAGACAAGGAGATAAATGATGATTCAACAAAAAAGGCTAAAAAGGGCAGGTCAGTAAAGGAACCAGATGAAAACAGTGTCACGGAAGGCAATAGAAAGAAATATCCAGGAGGAAGAGATGGTCAGCCACATGAGAAATAGCAGAAAAATCATGGAAGATGACAACTAAGAAAAAGCCATTAGACACCTGGAGAGGGTAGTTTCAGTTGAATGGTTGGAACAGAAGCCAAATTGCAACAAATTAAAAAATGAATGGGTGAAAAAAAAGGTTGGCAAGAAAAAAGAGGCAGCAAATAAAGACCATTCTTTCTAGGAATTAAACAATGAAAGGTAGGAGAGACACAGGACAACAGTTTGAAGAGATGGGGAGGGTTAAGGTTAAGCAAAGCTGTTTGTTTTTAAGAATGAGGGACACCTGAGCATACTGTAAGCCGTAAGGAAACAAACAGATAGGTAGAGATTGAAGGTAAGAAAATGGTTGATTAGGGCAAATTCCCAAAGGAGATAAGATGGAATGGGATCAAGATGGGAACAAGGTTACAAAAATTCATGCTACTTAACTTTGGCAAAAAAGAAAGGCCTCTTCTTCAGGAACTAAAGAATGGAATAAAAAAGAGAAGTGTTTTAAAATATGGAGTAGAGCTGATGAAGTAATTCATGATAAAATGGCCTTGATTTTCTCTCATGAGGAGGAAAGATCATCTACTGAGTGCAAAGAGACAGACAGTAAAAAAAAGGCTTGAAAAGACAGGGAGTTTGAAATAGCCACTACAGGTATTGTGATAAAAGGATTGCCTTGTAGTCCCACTAAGATAATATAATAAGAATCTGTAGTGAAGCCAGTCACCATGGTTATACAACTCCCTCAAGGACCGTATAACAGCTCAGGAGTAGGAGCTAACACAATGAATGACGGGGATACCATAAGAGTGAGGACAAGACATGTATGAATGACAGAAACACAAGAGGAAGTACGGAGTCAAGGGTGGCTGGCGAAGTAGAATTGATTAATCACAGAGTCAATATTGAAAGGTGGAAAATGCATCCAGGGAAGGAGTGATGGTCTGAGAAAACAAGGAAAAATGGAAGTACTAGAGGGATCATGTGAGGAAAAAGTGGACAATAGTGGACAGAGAGTTGACTTGAGTCAGGAACACCTGGGTTCAAGACCTGCACCCTGGCTATGTGACCCTACACAAGTCACTTAACCTCTTACTGCCCTAAGCAACCTTTTTTTTCCCCAAAAGTTTACTTACACTACTTTTATTTTTTCTTACACAACTTCATGTTGGGCATTACAATTATTAATGCTTAGGTGACTTATAAATTTTGGCTTTCTACCGTGATGTGAGAATGAGAACATTAAAGGCAACATACAAAACTCTTACATAAATTAACTAGAAACTCAAATTTACAGATTGTAAATGCAAAATTTTTTGCAACTCATTGGTGAACAACTTGCCCATTTAGTTGGGGAAAAACAATGGGTTAAGGGGGAAAAAAATGATTCCCAAGGCTTGTATTCAGTAAGTATTCCTGCTAGGATGCTGGCTTTAATAAACTATTTCTTGCCAGATTTAGGAGAAACATTCTGAGAAAACTGGAAGTCAGTTTTCTGAAAAGCTAGAAGTCAGCTCATTGAATAGAATGTGGCCTTTAGATATCCCGTACAGATATGATGCTTTATAAAACCAAATTGAACAACTAATGAATGCCAACCAGTCATATGGATATTATATTGCCATATTATCAGACTGACTATCCACAGAAGTTAACTCTTAGCCTTACTTATCACATGAAGTGGCCTGTATAAGGATTTAGATCAAAGATACCAACAAGATATGCTGAAATGAACACCAAGGGAACAAATGTTAACTTGAATTCAAGATTAAATCAGTAATGTTTCAACAATCTAAAAAGTATTGAAATTTGTCTAATATCATATATAAATTTCCCCAAGGACAACTTTTTCTTTTCAAAGATATATTCCAGCTTCATGGGGTGAATCTGAGGTGTATATTTGCCAGAGAAAATTTATATTTTGTGAATACTCATAGAGTAAATATTGCAAATCTGTTAGCAACCCATTTAGAAGCATTTTGCAATGGACAATGGATAGGCCAAATTAATTATATTCCTGCTTGCTGATCTACATCTGCTCTAAGATGGAGAAAGAAGCCACAATAAAACCACTTATCCAGATGGAATTGCTCCAGGGAAAGCAATGATGTTAATTTTCATTGTGCTAAGTGCCAGGGCTGTGATTTTCTTCTGTATTCAGTCAGCAATACCAGAGTAACAATAGCACCACCAGACAATACTGTGCTGGCATACAGATCCTCCTTTTTGAATATCAAAATCATACATCATGACAGAATTGAAAGTGGTCTCATGGGGGCAGCCAGCTGGGTCAACAAGTAAGAGCACCGGCTCCAGTGTTGGGATGACCTGGATCGAATCCCAGGCTCATATACTCAGCACCACACCCAGAAATAACTGGCCGAGTAACCTTGAGCAAGTTACTTAACCCCAATTGATTAAAAAAAAGAAGAAGAAGAAAGTGGTCTCATGAACAGTACAGGATTTCATATCCAGAAAAGATGGCTGGGAGAGGGCCTGTGGACACCTGAACCTCTTATTGCTAAGGTGATCACCTAACCCATAAAGAAACTGATAGCTCTGCACAAGGGAAAAAAATAGCTCTCTGCAGGGGCGGCCAGGTAGCACAGCGAGTAAGAGCACTGGCTCCAGTGTCAGGATGACCTGGGGATCGAAACCCAGGCTCAGATACTTAGCACCACACCCAGAAATAACTGGCCGTGTAACCTTGAGCAAGTTACTTAACCCTGATTGCTAAAAAAAAAAAAAAAAAAATAGCTCTCTGCCACTCAAAGTCCAGGCCCCTTAATAAAAGGATTTATGTTAAGTTTGGATTCAGTCAAAGGGCAGCACTTGAGCACCAAGAGGGCCACATGTGGCCAAGAGGCCATAGGTTCCCCACCCTTGGTCCAGGGCAACTTAGCACAGCTTCTCTTTGATGTCATGAACAATTTCCCTTTAAGCTGTGGTAGTAAAGCCAGAATCCTCATGAGGTAATCTGTCAGGTCGTGGTCAGCCAAGTCTAGGTGAAGGATGGTATAGGAAAGGGCATAACCTTCACAGGTGGGCATAGTATGGCAGACACATCACTAGAGTTCATAATGAGACCAGTGGTACAGTCTGAGGCATACACAGTCAGTCTGAATAGCAACATACATGGCTGAGGTACTGAAGGTCTCAAACATGATGTGTCATCTTCGCTCTGTTGGTTGTTCTCTCAGGGAGCTTCTGTAAGAACAGGTTATTCCTCTTGGGTTACAAGGTGTCTGATGACAACAGGATAAAACACTTATGTTGGTGATGAGGCCTACAGCAAGAGAGGTGTCCTGACTCCGAAGTATCCTACTGAACATGGTATAGTCTTAAAACATTTCTTTCACGATTATAAAAGTCTTCAGTCACTTCCTCTTGTCTTCTGCCTTTGAAGAGGGACTGTTTTTTTATTCTGACAATAAATTCTGCCAGTTACATTTCCAAATGCTCCCCTTTTCTCCTTTATCGTGTTTCCCCCTCCCCTCGTTTCTCTACCTCCTCTCTCTCCTGAGAAATGCTTTATCTGTCCTAACTTGCTGCAAAATGCTGCCAGATTGGCCAAGTACTCAAAGTGGACCTGAAAGGTTATAAATTCAAACTCTAGTAAAAGGGAATTGTGGGAAGATGGTGGAATAAGGAAGGAAACTCTCCTCAATTCCTCCACAAATAAAAATAATGCCTCAAAGTACATTTTAGAGTGGCAGAAATAATTAAAAGTCAGGGTAAAGCAGCTGTCCAGCCTAAGACAAATTGAGAGGACCCTTCAGGGGTGATGGTCTGGCCACACTGAAATGCGGATACCAACTGCTGTTATCTGCAAACAGCAAGCCCTGGGGGCAACTTTGTAGGCAGCAGACTTAGCTTGACACCTTTTGCCCACATACTATGTGGGAGTCTGGTGACTGATCAGGGGAAGACTATGGGAGCCCTAAGGTAGTGGTGGACACAAGGCCCAGGCAGGCTGACCAGACTCAATCCCAAGCTGTGGCTGCAGGCAAAGAGTGAGCACAATGGTCAGTGCAGTTGCAGAGGGGTGAGGGCTTTGCTGGTTGTGGTCACTGGCAGAAACGCAGGAGTCCCTGGTTTTGGTTCCAGAGTGGAGGGAAAGTATATGTCTATGTATGTATGAATGTATGTATATATATGTGTGTGTGTATCTCTCTCTCTCTTTATATACATATATATATATATATATATATATATATATCTTGGATAGATATTTGTATTGTTTTAATAGAATTTATTGTGTTAATAGAATTTATATATATATATATATACATATATACACTATATATCTATATATAAATATATCTATGTTTAATTGTAGCCTGGGGGGGGGAGAAAGGGAAAAGGAAGGGGGGAAAAAAAGAACAAATTTAAAAAGTACACAGCGGAGAACAAAAGAAAACTTACAAGAAAGCAAAGAAAAGATGTCCATGTAGTATTTATTACATAGGTTTTCTTGACCTGGAAATTTATTGCTATATATGCTGAATCCTCTCTTACATTCTGCTGTACACATGCTATGCTCTTTTTTCTTTTCTTATTTTGTATTTGAGTTTCAATATTTAAGTTTATAATCTTTCTTTTTCTTTTCTTATTGTGTATTTAAGTTTTAGTAATAAAAAAAGAAAAAGAAAGAAAATTATAATTGGACAAAGGGAAGCTATAAAGGACCAAGAAGTAATAAAACAAAACATAAAGAATAAAAAAATAGAAGAAAACATCTCATAAGAAAAACAAATGATCTGGAGAACAGATCAAGAAGAGAAGTTATAAGAATAATCAGACTACCTGAAAGCTATGATAGAAAAAAAGAATCTTGATGCAAGAAATGCATCAAGATGCAAGAAATAATTAAAAATTAATTGGAAACTAATTTAATATTAAAGAACGAATGGGTTAAAGAACAAGTCAGTGAAATAATTTTATTAAAGAGAACGATGAGACACGCCAAAACTTATGGGATGCAGCAAAAACAGTAATGAGAGGAAAATTTATATCTCTAAAAACTTACATCAATAAAATACCATAGAGAAAGAGCAGATCAATTAATTGGGGATGCAATTTAAAAACTAGAAAAAGAACAAATTAAAAATTCTCAATTAAGGGGCGGCTAGGTGGCACAATGAATAGAGCACCTGCCCTGGAGTCAAGAGGACCTGAGTTCAAGTCCGGCCTCAGACACTTGACACTAAACTTACTAGCTGTGTGACTTTGGGCAAGTCACTACCCAACTGCCCTCCAAAAAGCAAAAAAAAAGTTTTTAAAATTCTCAATTAAACACCTTGGAAATCCCTAAAATTAAAAGTGAGATGGATAAAAACTGAATGTAAAAAATAATAATAATAAATAAAACTAAGAGTTAGATTGATGAAAAATAAATAAAATAGATAAACCATTGGTCAATATGGTTTTTAAAATGAAAGAAGAAAACCAAATCACCAGTATTAAAAATGAGAAGGGGGGGGGGGCAGCCAGGTGGCTCAGTGAGTAAGAGCACTGGCCCCAGAGTCAGGATGACCTGGGATCAAATCCGGGCTCTGATACTTAGCACCACACCCAGAAATAACTGGCCTTGTAACCTTGAGCAAGTTACTTAACCCCAATTGCTTAAAAATAAATAAATAAATAAATAAATGAAAAGGGGAATATATCACTAATGAAGATAAAATTAAAGCAATTATCAGGAGTCATTTTGCCCAATTACATGCCAATAAATTTAACAATTAAATTGAGATAGAAGACTATTTACAAAAACATAAACTGCCTAGATTAACAAAAAGAGGAAATAGAATATCTTAAAAAAAACCTATTTTAGAAAAAAGAATTGAATAAGTCATAGGTGAGCTCCCAAGGAAAAAAGCATCAGGACCATATGGATTTACAAGTGAATTTATCAAACAGTTAAAGATCAACTAATTCCAATATTAAATAAATTATTTGGAATAATAGAACTCCTTTTATGAAACAAATATTGTGCTGATATCTAAACCAAGAAGAGCAAAAACAGAGAAAAAAATTATAAACCAATTTTACTAATGTATATTGATACAAAATCCTAAATAAAATACTAACCAAGAGACTACAGTAATATACTACAAAGATTATTCATTATGACCAATTGGGATTTATCCCAGGAATTCAGGGCTTGTTTAATATAAGGAAAACTATTAACATAATTGATTATATCAGTAATAAAAATCACATGATTTTGACAGATACAGAAAATAATCATTTGGTAAAATATTACTTTCATTCCTTTAAAAACACTTGAAACCATATGTATAAAATGAATTTTTCCTTAAAATTACAAAAAGCATCTACCTAAAACTATTAGCAAACATTATCTTTACTGGGAATAAGCTAGAAGCCTCTCCAATAAGATCGAGAGAAAACAATGATGCCCATCATCACTAATATTATTTTTTTTGCCTTTTTTTTT
>NW_027185630.1:0-19850 GCF_028583685.1 Petaurus breviceps papuanus
TGAGGAGAATCATTGCTTCAGAATTAGATTGGAGCAAATGGAAGCTAATGACTTTATGAGAAATCAAGATGCTGTTAAACAGATCCAAACAAATGAAAGAATAGAAGGCAATGTGAAATATCTCATAGGAAAAACCACTGACCTGGAAAATAGATCCAGGAGAGATCATTTAAAAATTATTGGACTGCCTGAGAGCCATGACCAAAGTAAGAGCCTGGAAAGCATCCTCCAGGAAGTTCTCAAAGAAAACTGCCCTGATGTTTTAGAACCAGAGGGCAAAAAAGAGGTTGAAAGAATCCACCAATCACCTCCTGAAAAAGATCCCAAAAAGAAAACTCCTAGGAATATTATAGCCAGGTTCCGGAATTCCCAGATTAAGGAGAGAATATTACAAGCATCTAGGAAGAAACAATTTGAATATTGTGGAAACACAATCAGGATAACCCAAGATCTGGCAGCTTCTACACTGAGGGATCGAAGGGCCTGGAATGTGATATTCCGGAGGTCAAGGGAGCTGGGATTAAAACCAAGAGTCACCTACCCAGCAAAACTGAGTATCACGTTTCAGGGGAAAATATGGTCATTCAGTGGAATACAGGACTTTCAAGCATTCTTGCTGAAAAAACCAGAGTTGAATAGAAAATTTGACATTCAGATACAAGAAGCAAGAGAAGCATGAGAAGGTAAACAGGGAAAAGAAATCATAAGGAACTTATCAAAGTTGAACTATTTTTTTTTTAAAGCAATTGGGGTTGAGTGGCTTGCTCGGGGTTGCACGGCCAGTTGTTGTTTCTGGGTGTGGAGCTGGGTGTCTGGGCCCGGATTTGATCTGGGTCGTCCTGGCACTGGGGCTGGTGCTCTTGCTCGCTGAGCCACCTGGACAAAGTTGAACTATTAACATTCCTACATGGAAAAACAATAATTGTAACTTATGAAACTTTTCTCAGTAGTTGAAGGGATTAGAAATATGTATGTCTTTATATGAGGGTATGCGGGCACATGAATACATATGTGAATGTGTGTATATACGTTTACAGGTATACATAGATAGAGGGCATGGGACCAATTTAACAGGAAGGGATGATACTTAAAAGGTGAAATTAAGAGGTGAGAGGAATATAATGAGAGGAGATGGAGAGAGACAGAGTGGGGCAAACTATCTCATACAGAAGAGGCAAGGGAAAATGGTTACAATGGAGGGGAAGAATAGAAAGGCAAAAGGGAATGGGTCAACCTTATTCCTATTGAATCTGGCTTGAGGGAGGGAAATACACACTAAATAGGGGATCTCACCCTCCAGGAGAATAGGGGGGAAGGGGATGTGAGGGGGGATGATGGAAGGGAGGGCAGGCTGGGGGGGAGGGAAGTTGGAAGCACCCACTTGTGAAAAGGGACAGGATAAAATAGAGAATAGAACAAGTGGGAGATGGGATAGGAGGGAGGGAAATATAGTCAGTCTTTTACAATACATCTACTATGTTATTGTTTTGCATTAGCCGCACATGTACAACCTATACTGAACTGCTTGTCTCCCCAGTGGGGGTGGGTGACAGGGGGGAAGGGAATGAATCTGGAATTGAAAGTCTTAAAAATCAAATATTCAAATATATATATATATATGTGTGTGTATATATATATATACTATTATTAATACCATCTTACATGTTATTAAGAAAAAAAAAAGATATACAGGCACTGAGGCACAGACATCCACTGGAAAAGTTGAAACGGGTATGGGAGAAAATATGGGAGAGAGCAGATTGGAGGTGGGGATATCATGTGGGACTGCTGTTTTGGGGGGATGGGCGAGGGAAAAACGGGGAGAAAATTTGTAACTCAAAATCTGGCGGAAACGAATGATGTAAATCAGAAGTTAATAAAGCATTAAAAAAATAAATTTAAAAAAAATTTAAAAAAAAAAAAGAATGTCTAATTGACCTTCCCCATGACAGCCATCCAAACATTTGAAGGTAGTGATCCTGGTCTTCTTTGTCTCTTCTCTAGGCTAAACATCTCCACTTCCTTTGACTGATCTTCATGACATGTTTTCCAGTTCTCTTATCAGGGTCATGGTCTCTGGTCATGAAACAGAGTGTATGTCATTATTAAGCACCTGCTATAGGCAAGGCACTGTACTAAGTACCTTTACAAATATTTAGGACATTATATATTTTTTTGGCTGTTAAGCCATACTATTGTTGACTCAAATTGATCTTGCAGTTCCGATTTTGTGTATGTAATTTTTTTTTAACCCAAGTACATAACTTTCTATTTATCCTTATTAATTTTAAACTTATTTGATCTGGCCCATTGTTCTAGCCTGTTGAAATGTTTTTGATCATGTCATCCAATGTTAGCCACTCTTTCCAGCATTTTGTCATTTGAAAATATGACAAAGAAGCCATCTGCTGAACAGCACAAGCCCAAGGATAGAGGGATCCCTGGGACCTTCCATTAAAGACTGCACTCCACGTTGACATTGACTCATTAAAAAAGATTCTTTTGAGTCCAGTCAATTCTATCCAAGTACATGTAACTATTCTTGTGTAGTCCATATCTTCAGCTCATTAAGCATATAGCATGACAGATTATCAAAACTAGGACAGGGAATGGAGTTGAGATTACACTGGTATAGGGAACCCCCCTGAGGGAGGAAACTCCTTCTACCAATGCAAGCCAGCACCTTGTCTGCAGAGAAGAGAGTTGCCTAAAGTACTGAAAGCTTGGCTTCCCCAGGGTCACAGAGCCACTATGTTCCACAGGTGGGACTTGGATCTACATCTTCCTGGCTCTGAGGCCAGCTATCTGCTATGCATGGTGCATGCTATTAAGCACTTGCCAAAATTATTCATTAAAGATTTTCTGTTAAGCCAGTTCACATTTGTTAACTGGAGGAAAAGGGTTCATAAAATACAGGAAGGCAGTTTTATTAAAATGTTTGCAGATAAGCAAATAAGCGAAAATTCAGGTGGTTTGGTAAGGAATTCAGAAAAAAAAGTAAATAATATGCTACATATTGAAGGAGGAATTTTAGGTCATTGGTTGGAAAACCTAAAGCACTATTTTAAAATTCAGTATAAAATCAAGTCATTTGTATTCATCTTAAGGGACTGTAGTTATCCCAAGGAACTTAGAACATACTTTCCCATTTAACTCGATCGCAGAGCATGGTTTTAGAGGATACATTTGGAGGCATTGGTACACCATGAATTGCAAGTTTACAATTAAGTTGCAACTTGTAATTCTAGTTCTAATGACTAATCTTCACTATTATCTTGATATGTCTGCAATGGGCTGGCCCAGCTATGATGGTCACAATGCTAGCTTGCTTTGAAAGCACATTAGGCTAGGTAAATTCTGTGCAAGGATTGCTCTTTCAAGGGTGGTGACTAAATTACTACAAAATCACTCATTTAGAAACTGCTGTTAATGTACAGAATTTGGTGAATTTCCTCTTTCAAATCATTCCTTTAGATCCTAACAACACTAATTCAGCATCAAAAATATTTTACAATTCCCAAATTTATTCAACTCACCTTATTAAAACCATAGTTAATTTTGGGAGGTAGCATGGTACACTGAAAAGCAGTCTGGATTAAGAATGACAAGTCCTGGATTCCAAATCTTCCACTAATTTGGTAGTGTGGTCTTGGGCTAGTCAGATTTGTTCCCACGTCTCCAAGAGTGTCTTGTGAAGTCTGGCCACTTATCTGGAAGCTCCCTTTAAGAATTTTCTATAAAATTTTGATTCAGCATAGTCCTTTTATTTTTCAATTTGAGATCTATCCAGATTTCATTCAGTATCTTAATTTGTGGGTAATCCCATCATCCATTACAGGATAGTTATCACATGTCTATCTTACTCTTCCCCTTATGGAGCTTCTATAAATCCCACAACCTTACTACTCACTAAATCCTTTCTTGAAGACGATGGAGAGGAGGAACTTGGAAGGAAAAGGTTTTTGCTTTTTCTCCTAAAGCCAAGGGAGATTTTTCGGTTGGGGTGTGAAACCGCATAGGAGAGGGTAACTATTGGACCATCACATACTTCCTAACTCAACTCCAAATTATCAAGCCTACTGCCACTCAATGGCCAGGTCAAAATTACACTGACAAATACAAAAACATCAGAGCTTTATTTTAGAGCTAAGCTGGTTGTGGACTAGATGCAGGTGAATATAGACTGTAACTGCAGATGATGGTCTCCATGCCAACTTCTAAAACAAGAGAATGAAAAAATTCTTGTTTCAAAAGAGCTAGTTTGAGACTGTCATTAGTAGAAGGAAAAACACTCACTGGGATTTGAAATGAGTTCACATACTAGAAGACCATAGCCCAAACTTAAACCTGGAATGTGACAGGTAATATTCTAACTGAATTTGCCTAAAGCCTTTTTTATAATGTTTTCTAGTCATCTACCATTGGGACTCACCTTCTGTACTGGAAATGCAAATTTGGAAGATCTTCCCTGCCCCTAGGCTAAAGTGCACCTGAAGCCTTGGGTGGGAGGCTTGTTTTTCAGTAAATACTTCTTGATTGGCCAGTGAGTCAATAAGGCTGTTACATTTTTTTTTTTTATTAAGCAATCGGGGTTAAGTAACTTGCTCAAGGTTACAAGGCCAGTTATTTCTGGGTGTGGTGCTGAGTGTCCGAGCCCGGGATTCGATCTCCAGGTTGCCCCAACACTGGAGCCGGTGCTCTTACTCGCTGAGCCACCTGGCCGCCCCTGGCTGTTACATTTTCTGAGCCAGGAGAAGGCTATATAAGCCCTGATGTGTAGCTTTGTTTTGGGACTCACTTTGAGAAGTGTTCTGTGATTTGATCTGAATTTTGGGAAGCCGTTCTTGAAAGTCCCCCGGCTTTGAAAAACCCAGATGTGGAAACCCAGATGTTGACTGGGTATGGATGTAATGGTTGGACAGTTTGGAAAGCTGTCTACTTGATCTGTTAATGTCTTGATAATTCTGTCTGTATATTTTGAAGTTCGGGGTGCTGACCTTTTTCCCCTGAACAAGGTAAACGATATATGTCTGACTGATTAAAGTAAGCTTGTTAACCCATTTTGAGTTGCTTTCCTTTATCAAAGCAGATCCAAGAACCTGTATGGGCAGCAAACCCTGAGGACGCGCTTGGGGTGCTTGCCGCTACACCTTCACAGCCAAATATACAAGTATTAAAGAGTGCAACAAAAGCTATTATTTTGGGGCCCGAGTATCAAACTAGTAACTACTGTCTATCTTGGATTGTATGAAATCTTCACTCAAGTTCAGCATAAAGTTGAAAAAAAAAAAAGAGGTGTAAAAGTAAGTTGTATCCCAGAAAGGCAAAAAGCAGGTAGAACTTCCAATGTTAGAAAAAACTAGATCCAACATTCTATGAAAGTTATACATACCCACATGGGTATGTTTGGCATTACAAGGCTTCTATGAAACAAATAAAACAAACAAACAAAATCAGTGTACAACATTTGGTGAGAATTTCTCAGGGTCAAAGGGTGTGGTTTTTCCTAATACCTATTTGAAACATCTCATTCATAGAGTAAACAGACCAATGTTGCAGAAGATTTGTCAACTATATATACATATATATTTTTAACATCAGATAAACAATCACTTACAAAAAGTATTTACAAAGAAAAAAACCTTTTTTACATTTTTAGTTAAGATGTGCATGTCTTTAAAAACTAGTAAGGAAGGTAAAAAGAAATGCTTAATTTGTATACTAAACAGAAAAGTAAAAAAATAAACATTTATGTAAAACAATCTCACAAAGAAAATATTTGCATTTCAAATTAATACAAATGCATTGTACTTTATATACAAGTGTGTGTTATGGTGTTAAATAAACTCTAGAATTCATGTGTTCTGATTTTTACTCTGCAGAATCAGAGTTGGAGAAATAAGTATCTTGTTCTTCTTCATCAAAATTCAATTTTGTTGTATGGCTGAAGAGTTTTCCAATATCAGATTTAATTCCTGTAATCAGAAGAGTTTTAAGAAAAGAGATGAACATATTTTATGTGAATGAATGAAATGCAATAAATGGAAATATCTTAAATAAATATGGCAATACAACAAGGTCTCTCTTAAAAACTTCAGAACCGACTGTGTGACACAGGAGACACTGGCACAGGACCACTCAGCATGGTATGCCCACATCAGAGAAGGAGCTGTGCTCTATGAGCAAAGCAGAACTGAAGCAGCTCAAAAGAAATGTGAGATATGCAAATTTAGAGAATCTACCCCAAATGTTCACATGGACTATTTGTGCCTGACCTGTGGTAGAGCATTCTGAGCTCATATTGGTCTGACCTGCCACAGTCGGATGCACTGTAACTTGACTCTTAACATGGTGATGTCACTGGTTATCTTTAAGAATAAAGGACAACTACTATTTTACCATGTAGTCCACATTTCTCTCACCATCTTTTCCACAAGAATAGTATGAGAGACTGCCAAATGCTTTGCAGAAATCTAGGTAAACTACAAGATTCCCTTGATAACCCAGAGACTAGTAATAATTCTCAAAAAACCCCAATAAGGTTCAATTATGCAAGCTTTTGGTGATCATCCTTTCCTAGGCAAGAATCATTCCTTTAATAATGCAGTCTAAAATTTTGCCAGGAATCCAAGCCAAACTTACTAACTGATCTACAGTTTGTAGCCTCCATTCTCTTCCTTTTTGAAAACCAGGACTTTTGCTCTTCTCAAATGCTGTTGTACCTGCTTCTCCATCATCTTTCAAAGCTCACTAAATCAAGAATCACATTTTCAAGTTTTTTCTCTATCTTGAGATATAATTCATCTGGGTTTGAAGATTTCAAGTCATCAAGGGTAGTTTAATACTCTCTTACTATGTACCTACTTATTTTAAATATCAACTCCCTGTCATCCATTTTTTTTCTGTCCTTTACAGTCTAAAGGTCATTCTCCTTGTCAAGGAAAATAGTAGCAAAGTAAAAGTTAAGTGACTTTCATTCATTATCATTATTCATTCCATCAATCCTGAGCAGTGGTCCTATCCCTTTGTTTTGATCCTCACATTTTTCCCCAATATATGTAAAAAACAAAACAAGACAAAAACTTTTCCTATCATCTTGAACTTATTCTGAGCTCTGGCATGCTTGACACTCTTCACAAGACCATCTCATAAGCATGGTAAGATGTCATGAAGTATATTTGTTTTAAGCATATCTATTTTAAAGGTTATTAAAACTTCTTCACTTCTTAGGAAGGGAGCACTAAATGCTAATTTAGTCCTTCTTTAGTATAACACTGTATGAAATGTTACTGACCTTTGTTTAACTGAGTTCTTCTAGATGGTGGAGATGTAAAATCAGATACAACCTAAAAAGAATCACAAAACCTCAGAATTGGATAGGACCGGAGGCGTCCAACCCAACTTATACCCAAATAGGAATGCCCTCTAACACATACCCAACCAAGAATTTTTTGCATAAAGACCACTAGTGAATGGGGAACCTACTATGTCCTGAGGAAGCCTATTCAATTTTTAATTTTATTTTTAATAATTCCCTCCATTAGGAATTGGTTTTCATCTTAATTATTTAGTATACATTCCTAAATTTTCTATGACAAATAATATAAAGGTGATTATACTGGTACTCATAGTAGTTTTCTGAAATTATTAACTGCCCAATACACTAAATTAACTGGTGCCTTAGAAGAGTTAATTCACCTACGACACATTAACTTCATTCAATAGGAACTTACTGAATTTATTATTTTAATGATGGTTTGAATAAAGAGTAAATAAACAAATTTAAAAAGTTGCTGGTACAGGGCACTACATCAGAGATTGGCTCTTCAAAGTCTCTGCCAATACAAAATAGTATTTGTAAGGGATGGGAAAATGGAGTCTAACGTGTAAACTCTCAGTAATTATAAGGCATTTTAGGTAAAATAAAGTCTAAAAGTAGTCTGTATAATTCTAGAATCACAACGTTTTAGAACTTGAAAAGCCCTTTGAGATCAATGAGGCCAACCCTTTTATTTAGGAGAAAGCAAAAGGTCAGAAAGTGATATGCCAAATTGGTGGTAGATTGTAGGTTACACAGAGTCAATGGCAATGCCAAGGCCTAAGACTCAGACTTAAGTTAACTTCCATTTTAGTGTTTTCTCTATCATACATGACACTGATTTTCAGCTTAAGTGAACAGTATCCATATTTTTTCCTTATCAAAAAACAAAAGTTTTCATTTTTCACAGAAAAAAGGTAAAAAAGGATTTCAGAAAAATCTGAGTTCTGTCTGCATCTTAAAGTATGATTATGGCTTTCTTTTTTGATATGCTAAAGAAGCTCAACCAGTCTCAAATTGGCTACAAAACTAACTGTGCCATGAGTGTCACTCATGGTCACAATAAAGCTGGGCTCTCTGAATCCCATAGGACATAAGATAGGATGAATGAATAAATGAAATTAGATTAATATTAATAAGAATAAAAAATGAGGGTGACTAGGTGGTGCAGTGAATAGACCACTGACCCTGGAGTCAAGAGGACATGAGTTCAAATCTGGCCTCAGACACAAAAACTAGTTGTGTGACCTTGGGCAAGTCACTTAAACCCAACTGCCCTCCAAAAAGAAAAAAAAAAGAATAAAAAATGTTACCAGTTTCTTCTTGACATTGGCCCACACCATACCACCATTACTTTTATTCTCCTTTTGCATTTGAAACACATATTTATCACAATCTTTCCTGCAAAAATACAAATTAGCATTTCACATGAACACAGATAATCCATGAGGTCCAATTAGTTACAGAGAAACTGTTAAATTGACATAAATTTTAAATTGTGTTCAGTCTAGAAAAAAATTTTCTCTTTATTTTTATAAAAGCAAAGTATTCTTAAGCCCACAAACTAAATGTTTAACTCAGATTCTTTTAAAAGCACCAACTTGCATGTAGATTTGCAAAAGCAACTTTTAGGAAATCACAATGTTTCAAAAGTTCTAAAAATTCAATAAACCTTTATCAAGTTTATAGTATATGCCAGACACTGCACCAGATATTAAGGACATTAATAGGCTGCAAGCTCTGAATTACCAATATAACACAGTTACCAAAAACTTAATGCAATCTTAGACTCTTATTAATAAAAACATAACATCCAGAACAAAGGATGCAATAGTCCCACTCTATTCTGCACTGGTCAGTCAATAGTTAGAATATTATGTTCAGGGGTAGCTAGGTGGCACAGTGAGTTAGAGTGCCAGCCCCGGAGTTGGGAGGACCCAGGATCGGTTCTGGCCTCAGATACTTAACCACACAAAATAACTGACCACGTAACCTTGGGCAAGTTACTTAACCCCAACTGGTTTATTAAAAAAAAAAAAAGAATATTATGTTCGATTTTAGATACTGATTTCACAAAGTACACTAAAAAACAGTAATCTGTTAAGGAAGACAACTCTGATGACTGCAGGTCTTGACATTTTAAAAAATTTACTTTCAGGGGCAGCTAGGTGGCAGTGAATAGAGCACCAACCCTGGAGTCAGGAGGACCTGAGTTCAAATCCGGCCTCAGACACTTAACACAAAACTAGCATGTGACCTTGGGCAAGTCATTTACCCCCAATTGTCCTCCAAAAAGCAAAAAAAAAAAAAAAAAAGAAATTTACTTTCCACCATGACTAGAAAATATACCTAAGCAAGTAACATAGATACCTAGGGAAGCAAAATTGGTTAAAGAAACACTGGTATTACAACAACAAAAAAAGTACTCTATAGTGATTAGGCCAAATGTTAGAGACAGACATTGTCTATGGAATTAAATTACTTAAATTATCTATGGAATAAAAAGGAATTTTGTTTGTTCTATTTTATTTTTCTTTGAAAGTTTTAAAAGATATACTATTTATCCCCTATACAAACATCTATTACCTGTTCACAGCTTCCAGCATACCAGGGCTGACATGCTGACACTGGGGGGTTTTTGCCAAGGGATAAATAACTGAAGATGGAGTTGTTGGATCTCTGTCCATATGTGGGAAATCATCATCCTGACTGACTTCAAAATTTGGTAACTAGAAAAGAAAACGATAATGACTCACACATACCTTTCTTATTACCTCTGTATATTTATAAGGAACCAATGACAAGTACACATATAACTAGAAAAGGAAGTGTGGCTTGGTCACACAGAGAGAATAACAGACAATGGAAGGATGGCCCCACACAATTTTGGAAACCTTGAAAACACTGATCCACCATGATTCACTGGCTACCTCCTGACAGGGAGGCAATGGACTAAGATACATAATCAGATATACAATTTTAGACATGGCCAATATGGACATTCGTTTTGCCTATGTTTATTTGTGACAAAGATTGCAAAGAGTAGTATGGGAAAAAAGTGTCTGATAATTAAAAACAAAACTTAGAATAGTTCAAGTGTTGCCTGGTAGAATGGCAAGCAAAGGAGTATTTAGCTCCTTGTTTCAGTTATTCAAGTATTTAGAACCTTGTTTCAGCTCTTCAAGTGCCTTTGAGCCTCACCTGTGATTATATCAAGTCTTTGTTAGAAAAGACTACCTGTGAAGCCCACAGTGGGAGAGACTTGCCAAAGACTGGAACAGGAAGGACATTAGAGGTGGGCAGAACAGGGAGGAGCTGATAACACATATAAAAAAGCTTTGAAGCACAGCTGGGACTGAGCAGAACCAGGAAGGATGGCTGTGGTGTCCGCACTTTTATCTGCTTGTGTTGATGTTACATTGTCAGACCTGTCTGCTGATAGAGGATGCTGCTGTTGTTACAGAAGCCCTGGGACCTTGCTGCTGGTTCAGAAGCCCTGAAAAAGGACTTTCTTGTTGTTTATTTATAGAAGTCCTGGAGGAGGGTTTTACTGATGTTTTCAGAGGTCCTGGGACTTTACTGATTTCTCAGACCCTGTTTGTGGGTCTGTGTTGATTTCAGAGGCAGAAAGTGAACTGCTGATGGTGCCAGCAATGTGTATGAATTTTGTTGTGGCTCTGTTAAGTTTTCTCTTCCCAGAAACAGAAACTTCAAAGGGCTTGAGGTGGACTTGTCACTGGGAATTTCAAACTGGAACAGGAGCTGAGAGTTGCCTACCTGTGAATCCAGATGATAGTTGGGTGAATTCAGGCAAGAGCTAAGAGCATGGAAGAGGAACCATGGAGTTTGGGAGTCAGTCTTGAGCCAAGATGAAAGGACCTTTCCTTGGGTACTTAGTGCTGACTGAAAAATCATGATTTACTGTGACCTAGGGATGGGAGAACTTTGTACCCCTTAGGATGATTAAGGCTGATCTGAAGCTAGTCTCCAATCAAGATAAAAGACATTCTGAATGATGAGATTAAGACAATTCCACCTAGGGGTGGGAGACATTTGTACTTTGGATCCCTTAAGGATGATTGCCCCTTAAAGATGACTGAGTTAAGGACTTACTGAATGATATCTTTTGTTTAAGAATATGTGGTCACTTTAGTAGTATGTTATATTGCTGTGAATGTTTTGCCATAGTTTATTGCTAAATAGAGAATTCACTATACCATGTGATCAGAACCGTAGAGCTATTCATAGCAGTAGTCCTCTGGAGAGCTGCTTGTGCTTGGCTTTATACCCTGGCATCTATGAAATATTAAAATACCTAGAAAAATGGTTCCCAATTTATAGGGTACATATATGGCCTGGGGGGAGGGGTCAGGTAGGGAAAGAGTAAGAATCACTATAAGGGAGATAGATCATTAAGTAACAATGTAATAAATAGGCAAAACAAAACTTCCATAAATTGAATATAAATTATCTGGGTGGTGATGTTCATCTATGTAAATGAGGACTGAACCTGTAACTTTATTGGTATAGGAAACTCTCAATTAGGGAACTCCCTCTCCTGCACTACAAATCAATTTTTTTTTCCTACAAGTCTTTTAATGCCTGACAATTACATGAAACATGACAAAGAAACCCATAGAAGAGCTGTTAAACATTCAGTGTTAAAGGAGCTTTCATAATGTCCTAACATACTGAACATAGGACCTCTTCTAAGTTTTGCTAAAACACTGAATTGACTACCCACCCCCACAATAAAGGAGTATCATGCACTTCTACATACATTGTAAGTTCTGATAAGTAACACTTATGGAATTCTGTAGGGTCTGAAAACTGATGTTCTGTGTCAGATTTTGGTTAATTGGGTGATAGGTGATGGATGGATGGATGGTGAATATATTTGATAGCAGAACAGAACACTAAATGTTTTCCTGGTAGCTTTTTTATAAATTTGATCTGATTCTTTCATATTTTAGGTAAAATGACTTCAATTCCTGACTACAGGAATTTAACTCTTGAATGCATTTAAAGTGCAACAAGTGTGGGGTGGTAATGGTGGCAATAAATACTCTTTGTGGGTGGGATCAAATTCTTTTTCTTCCAATTTATTTATTTATTTTTAGTTTTCAACATTCATTTCCGCAAGATTTTGAGTTAAAAATTTTTCCCCCATCTCTCCCCTTCCCCACCCCAAAATAGTGAGCATATTGAATACCCCTTCCCCCAATCTGTTCTCTCTTGTATCCTCTCCCATCCCCCCAACGTTCTAGTAGGGCAAGATAGATTTCTATACCCCAGTGCCTGTATATCTTATTTCCCAGTTCCACATAACATACATTAACGTTTGTTTGTTTTTTTGAGGGGCAATTGGGGTTAAGTGACTTGCCCAAGGTCACATGGCTAGTTTTTTGTGTTAAGTGTCTGAGGCCAGATTTGAACTCAGGTCCTCCTGATTCCAGTACCAGTGCTTTATTCACTGCGCCACCTAGCCACCCCCTACATGTTTTTTTTTTTAAACTTTGAGTTCCAGAGTCTTTCACTTCTTCCCTCCTCACCACCCACTGCCACTGGGAAGACAAGCAATTCAACACAGGTTGTACATGTGTAGTTATGTAAAACATTTCCATAGTAGTTATACTGTGGAAAACTAACTATATTTTCCTCCATCATATCCTGCCCCCCTCTTATTCTATTTTCTCCTTTGACACCGTGCCTTTTCAAAAGTGTTTGTTTCTAACTACCCTCACTCCCAATCTGCCCTCCCTTCTATCATCCCCCCCTAATAACCCCTTCCCCCCTGCTTTCCTGCAGGGTAAGATACCCAATTGAACATGTATGTTATTCCCTCCTTAAGCCAAATTCAATGAGAGTAAGGCTGACCCATTCCTTTTCACCTTCCTGCTCTTCCCCTCCATTGTAAGTGTTCTCTTGCATCTTTTATATGAGATAATTTACCCTAATCTATCTCTCGCTTTCTCCTTCTCCCAATATATTCCTCTCACCTCTTTATTTTTAAGATATAATCCCTTCACATTCAACCCATGCTGTGCCCTTTGTCTATGTATACATGTACACACATATGCATACACTCACATACATACTGATACACACATATGCCCTCCTATACATACATATATATGTATGTATATATATATGTATATATTACCTTTAACAATCCTCATATTGAGAAAAGTCTCATGAGTTACAATTATCATTTTTCCATGTAGGAATGTGAATAGTTTAACTTTAGTAAGTTCCTTATGATTTCTTTTTCCTGTTTACCTTCTCATGCTTCTCCGACTCCTTGCAATTTAAAGTCAAATTTTCTGTTCAGCTCTGGTTTTTTCATTAAGAATGCCTTAAAGTCCTCTATTTCATTGAATGACCATATTTTCCCCTGTAGCATTCCACTCAGTTTTGCTGGGTAGGTGATACTCGGTTTTAATTCTAGCTCCTTTGACCTCTGAAATATCATATTCCAAGACCTTTGATCCCTTAATGTAGAAGATGCTCGATCTTATGTTATCATTTTTTTTTTTTGCTTTTTTTAAGGGGGGAAGGCAGGGCAATTGGGATTAGGTGACTTGCCCAAGGTCACATGGCTAGTAAATGTAAAGTGTCTGAGGGCAGATTTGAACTCAGGTCCTCCTGACTCTAGGGCTGGTGCTCTATTCACTGCACCACCTAGCCGCCCCCTGATCTTATGTTATCTTGATTGTGTTTCCACAATAGTAAAACTGTTCCTTTCTGGCTGCTTGTAATATTTTCTCCTTGACCTGGGAACTCTGGAATTTGGCTATGATATTCCTAGGAGTTTTCTTTTTGGGATCTTTTTCAAGAGGTGATGGGTGAATTCTTTCAGTTTCTATTTTTCCCTCTGGTTCTAGAATATCAGGGCAATTTTCCTTGAGAATTTCTTGAAGGATGGTTTCTAGGTTATTTTTTTTGGTCATGGCTTTCAAGGTAGTCCAATAATTTTTAAATTATCTCTCCTGGATCTATTTTCCAGTTCAGTGGTTTTTCCAATGAGTTATTTCACACTGCCTTCTATTTTTTCATTTTTTTTTGGATCTGTTTTATATTATCTTGATTTCTCATGTCATTAGCTTCCAGTTGCTCCAATATAATTTTGAAGTAATTATTCTCTTCAGTGAGTTTTTCAAATTCCTTTTCCATTTGACAAATTCAGCTTTTAAGGCATTCTTTTCCTCATTTGCTTTTTGGACCTCTTTTGCCATTTGAGTTAGTCTATTTTTTATGGTGTTTTTTTCTTCAGAATTTTTTTGGGTCTCCTTTAGCAGGCTGTTGACTCCCTTTTCATGATTTTCTTGCATCATTATTTATCTTCCCAGTTCTTCCTCCACTTCTCTTACTGATTTTCAAAATCCTTTCTGAGCTCCTCCATGGCCTGTAACCAATTTATATTTTTCTTGAAAGCTTTTGATGCAGGCGTTCTGGCTTCATTGTCCTCCTCTAGTTCCATGCTTTGATCCTTTTTGTCCCCAAAAAAGGATTGTATGGTCTGATAGCGCTTCCTCATCTTGCCAATTACTTGACTTTTGAGCTCTTTGTCATGGTAGAACTATTCTTACAGAATGGGGAGAGCTTTGTCCCAAATTGTTGGAGTTTTTGCAGCTGCCAGAGCTATTAGTCGGGCACACTCTCTACAGCCACCACAAGCTCTGGCTCACTGGCCACACACCGCAGGACTACCACCCAAGACCGAAATCCAGATCCAGGAAGGTCAAAGCAAGAGTGATTACCCTCTGAATGGTCACGTGGTCCCCCAGGAGCTCTCACTACAAATCAATTGTAAGACTGCTGCCCAGTGCACTAAAAAAATTAAATGAGTGGCTGAGGGTCAAAGAGTCACCATGAGTTAGAGGCAGGCTTGAACCAGGTCTTCCTTACACTATGGCTGACTCTTTATCCACTGTGCCACATTGCCTTTCATCTATAAATGTTAGTTTTCAAATATATGTAGATGCTATTGTGATTATAAAATATAAACCAGCTAAAAGTTACTGAATTCATAATAGCTTTTCATTATATATTTTCAATTACCAGATGCTAATAGTTATCAAGTTAATCATTATGTGGAGATTCCTCAAATTTTTTGATGTTAAAAGGAGCATCCTCATACTAAAAGACTGGGTGTCAACTGGGTTTCCAATACAGCTGATGTATCCACAATGAATTTATGAAAAGCCAAGAATACAACATATAGCTTGGGATGAATTATAACCTGCAGAGGTAGAAAGTACCAACCAAACTACTGAAGTATAAGGATTAATATTAATTTCTGTCTTTTAGGTATCATGATGAAACATTTGATCTTATTCTTACTCTAATAATCTCAATGCTGAATAAATGCTGGTTGGAAATAATAGTTACTTTTATGAAACATTATTTAAATTTATTTTATACATAAAATTTTATTTACCACTTTTGACTGTATATCACCATTATTTTATATTCCCTTCTTCCCTCTGCGCCCCACCCCCCCATGGTTTATCCCTTGTAACAAAGAATATAAAATGAACCAATCAAAAGTATTTATTGTCTATTATGTGCTAGTCACTGTGCTAAGCACTAAAGATACAAAAAGAGGCAAAAGACAGTCCCTACGCTCAAGAAACCTACAATCTAATGAAACACAACATGCAAATAAATATATACAAAACAACCTATACACAGGATGAATAGGAAATAATTAACAGAGGAAGGCATTAGAATTAAGAGGTGTTGGGGAAGGCTTTCTGTAAAAGATGAGATTTTAGTTAGGATTTAAAGGAAGCCCAGGAAGTCAATAGGCCGAGTTGAGGAGGGAGAGTCTTCTGGGGATGGTAGACAGTAGCCAGAGAAATATCCAGAGTCAAGAGATGGAAGGTTTTGTACACAGAACAGCTAAGAGGCCAGTGTCAGTGGATTGAAAGGTATATGGCAGGGTATACGGTGTAAGAAGATGGAAAAGGTAGGAGGGACTGGGGTCATGAAGGGCTTTCAATGCCAAATAGAGCATTTTCGTATTTGATCTTACAGGCAATAGGGAAGCACTGGAGCTTACTGATAGAGAGTGGGGGGAAGGGTGACATGATCTGATTTGCACTCTAGGAAAATCACTCTAGTGGCTGAATGGAAGGTAGACTGGAATGGGGAGAGCCTTGAGGCAAACAGACCCACCAGCAGGCTATTGCAATAGTCCCTGTGTTAGATGATAAAAGAGCCTGCACCCGAGTGGTAGCAGTGTCTGAGCACAGAAGGGGGAGGGGTTGCAAAGGTGAAATTGACAGGCTTTGGCAATAAACTGGATATGGGGGATGAGAGAGAAGAGTCAGGTATGACTCCTCTAGCATGAGCCTGAGGGACTGGGAGGACAGCGTTGCCCTCAACAGTAATAGAGAAGGTGGGGAAATATGGGGAGTGTTTAGGAGGAAAGATGAGCTCTGTTTTGGTTATGTTGAGTTTTAAGATGTCTACCAGACATCCAGTTTGAGATGTTACACTGGAGGTTACCAGACTAGTATAGGATAGGGAGAACTGAGAATCATCAGCATAGAGATGGAAATTAACTCCAAGGAGGCTGATGAGATCACCAAGCAGAGAGTGAAGAGAGTGAAGAGAGCCCAGGACAGACTCCTGAGGTATGCCTATGACTAGAGGGCATGACCTGCATGGGGATCTAACAAATGATACTAAGAAGGAATGGTCAGATAGGTAAGAGGAGAACCAGGAGAAGGAAAGAGTGGGGCCCTGAAAACCTAGAGGAAAAAGTGATCAATAGCCTCAAAAGCTGCAGAGAGGTCAAGAAGAATGAGGATTGGGCAAAGGCCACTGGATTTGGCAATTAAGAGATCATTAGTAACTTTGAGGAGAGAAATTTTGGTGGATGATAAGTTTGGAAGAGAGTAAGAGGAGAATAAGTGGGGATACTTATTGTAGACAGTATTTTCAAGGAGTTTAGCTACAAAGGGCAGAAGATAAATAGGACAGATAGTTGCAGGGGATGAAAGGGGGTGGGGCAGAAAGCTGTTCTGCAAAACCAACCAATCTCTGAACTGAATCTGAGGGTATATACACCAGTCAACACCTAAAGTGTCTCATCTCAAGCATGTACTTTCAATGTGTATAAATATGTGCTATCTGGAACACTGGTTTCTAGTGAAAAAGGATATATTACATTCTGGTTAAAAAGTGCTCAAGAAAAATTGTGAGCACATTAGAACAAGTGGTAGATTCATATTGAGAGAAATGATTATTAAGTAATCAATTATTTAGGTTAACTTTTCTAACCTGCAGGTTTGTTCAAAAGAATGCATGCATTTCTGTGAGTCAAATGCATATAAGATTGAGGACTCTCGGATTAAGAATTTGTTTTGGAGCTAAGAGAAGTCATCTTTGGGTCAAAATCTAGCAAGAGAAAACCTCCTTTTCTCTTCAAGCTTGAAAATTCTCCCTGGGGACACAGGAAATCAGCCTCAATGTCACTTTTTATTTCATTATCTTCTGCCTTTAGCATTAGCTCCTCTTGATAAGTCAAAGGGAAAGGATAACTGGTAAAAAAGGTGTACACCAGAGGGTGCAACCCAAGGAAGCACAATATTGGTGGAGAGAGAACTATTAGTATTTCTGGAAGGTTTCTGGAGGTGTTCTGTTAAAACTGCCTCTGATTCCAAGGTAGGGGAGAAAAGTGTGTGTGTGAGTGTGTTCTCATACATGTGTATAAAAATTTATAGTCACAGATGACAGTAACATTAGTCCTTTTATATAATTACCTTGAAATCCCAATTAGATGCACTCTAGCAAGCCATGCGTAGACACAGCCTACTTTAGCTAGGTCTGCTGCTTATTTGAAACCCTAGTCCAGTGGTTGCAAACTGTAGGCCAAATCTGACCACCTGCCTGTTTTTGTACAGCTTGAGAGGTAAGAATGATTTTTACATGTTTAGACAAAGTTTTGTTGTATTTAAAAGTGAAAAAAATCATTTTTAGCTAGCTGGCTCTAAAGAAACAGGCTGCAGACCAGATTTGGCTCTGAGGCAGTAGTTTGTCAACCCCTGTTCTTGTCTAAATAGTGCCATAAATACTAATTGTATACAAAAATTAAAGTTTAAAAAGTCATTTAAAATGTCATCTTCCGAGGGGGCGGAGCCAAGATGGCGGAGTAGAAGCACGACCCTCCCGAGGCTCCGGCTTCCACCCTCCCCAATCCATGTAAAAAGGGGACTCTAAACAAACTTTGGAGCTGCAGAACCCACAAAATGACACAGAGAAGCTAACCTCCCGCTGAGAAAAGCCCATCGGCCAGCGCAATGCCCTGGGAGCCGAGCCCAGCACCACATCGAGGCTTTAGCCCCAGGGCGGGCCTGACCAGCCGCTGGCCAGAGGGACTCCAGATCAGCAGCAGCCGTGGCCGTTTCCAGATTTATCAACACATACATCCGAAGGACAAGGTGAGAGGCCAGTGCAGTCTGGACTTTGGGACCAGTAAGTGGGAGTGCGTGGCTTTTACCCCCTGAGCGAGAAACCGCTGAGACGCCAGCACAGCCTGCCAGTGCCACGTGGCGGCTTCAGCTCCTGGCCTGCAGAGTGTAGGGGGACCAAGCACCAGTCTGAGGGGTCATCGCTCTTGCTTTAACCTGCTTGGATCTGGATTGCAGTCTAGGGTGGAGGTCCTGGGGTGTGTGTCCAGCTTGCCAGAGCATGTAGATACCTCAGAGAGGGCACCCATCTAATACCATGTTTCCTCGATAATAAGACCTATCCCGAAAATAAGCCCTCCCCTTACTGTGTAAGATTCCTCTAAAATAAGCCCTATTGAGATTGCTACTGTAGTGAAGGTGATCCCCTGCGCTACACACTACATTACAGTACCCTCTGTATGCACCGTCCCCCCCGCCCCGTGAAACACACGAGGCGCTCTGAGCTGCATCCAATCAGAGCTGCAGCAGTGAGCGTGTCATCCTGTTCTTCCCCAGTGATTTGCTTACTGAATAAAGGTACATTTTTTTGTTCACATTTACCTGTTTATTAATAAGCCCTCTGGTGTTTTTCTGTCCAAAAAAATTAATAAGACTGTCTTATTATCGGGGAAACACGGTACCTCCGGCAGCTGAGAAAACCCCAGCGTTTGGGATGAAAACTCCCCTGTCTGATGGCAGAGTCCTACTGTGGCAAAAAGCCCAAAAGTCAAATAATTGAGTGGCAAAATGAGCAGGCAAAGGAAACAAAGCAGACAGAAGATTCCAACGTTACACTCCTATTTTGGGGACAAGAAGGAGCAAGACATGGAACAGGAGGAAAACAGTGAAGTCAGAACTCCTGCACCAAAAGCTTCAAAGGAAAATACAAGCTGGTTACAGGCCATAGAGGACCTTAAGAAGCAGATAAGAGAAGTGGAGGAAAAATTGGGAAGAGAAATGAGAACAATGCAAGAAAATTATGAAATGAGAGTCAACAGACTGACTCAAATGGCAAAGGAGGCTCAAAAAGGCAATGAGGAGAAGAATGCCTTAAAAAGTCGAATTTGCCAGAT
>NW_027185631.1:0-34922 GCF_028583685.1 Petaurus breviceps papuanus
AATACTGTGGCAAAAGAATTACAAAACACTCCACTATCTTTGCCAAGAAAACCCCAAGGACTAAAGAGTCATATATGCTTGACATGATTAAACAACAATGGATAAAGAAAAATTGAGATGTGAAAGAACACATATGTGAAATTATACAGTTAAACTAAAGAATGCTTTGGGATAAGAAAAGCAAAGAAAAACCACTTTCCATCTTAATTGTATCTCTCCTTATTATTTCTCCTTCCAAATATAAGCTATTTCTTGCCTCCCCTCAAATCTTTCTTCTATAATTCCAAAACAAGTTCTAGTGCCATATTTTTTTTGGGGGGGGCATTCTTAATAAGGATATTAAAAGGAAATAGGCAGGCTCTCCAGAGTAATATTCCACAATAGACTGACCTTCACATTATGCAACTGATTATGACATTATAAATACAGAAACTCACCATTATATTGATATAAAACCATAATGATAATAATAGTTATAAGGATTATTTTTAATTCATTAAGTATAGGAAATTATCCTCTTCATGATTTTCTGCAAGCAAAATGTCTCTCATACATACAATAAAAACACATGTCTTCCAAATATATAAGAATAAAAATAATCCTATTCAGTTTTCCTTTGGTTATTAATTACAGATGATACATAAATCAGGAAAAAATTCTCACCAAATAGAATTTTCATTGCCATAGAATGGGTTCAGTGCTTAATCAAAGCAAAGATGGATTCCCTATGACAATTAGGTCCTCTAGATCAGGCATCCTGAAATTGGGTTAAAAAATAAATTTTACTAATGATATTTCAGCATAATTGATTTTATTTATAATCTTATATATTTTATTTTTTGGATATGAAAATGTTATTTTGAAAAGGTTGCATGACACACACATCCACACAAAATAACTCATCTTTGGAAGAAGATATTGGGCTGATTATACTAATTCTTAGAATATTGTAGAACATCCCAAACTACTTGAGTTTCTTTTCTGTAACAAAATGACCTGCTATAAATATTTGTACATATAGGAAAGAATTTACATTCTACTAGGGGAAGAAAAAAAATTAAGTGGCAGTAGTTGCCAGGAAGGTGTGTCCTTGTCAGATAAGTCTCAGAACTGGTGATTGTAATCCTACTACAATTGATAAACCACATCTCACCTATCAGAATGGCTAACATAACAAAAGAGGGAAATGATAAATGCTGAGAAAGATGTGGGAAAATTTGAACACTGATGCATTGTTGATGAAATTGTTGAACTGATCCAACAGTTCTGGAGAGCAATTTGGAACTATGCCCTAAGGGCTATAAAAATGTGCATACCCTTTGGCCCAGCAATGCCACTTCTGGGACTGTATGCCAAAGAGATCATACAAATGGGAAAAGGACTAGTATGTACAAAATATTTATAGCAGCTTTTTTGCACCAAAGATTGGAAATTGAGAGGTTGCCCATCAATTGGGGAATGGCTAAACAAGTTGTGGTATATGAATATAATTGAATACTGTTGTGCTGAAAGAAATGAGGAGCAAGTGGATTTCAGAAAAACCAAGAAAGATTTATATGAATTGATGAGTGAAGTAAGCAGAACCAGGAGAACATTGTACACAGTAACAACCCCATTATGTGATGCCTAACTTTGATAGGTTTAGCTTTTCTTGCAATGCAAAGATCTAAGACAATTGCCTGAGACTCAAGATGGAAAATGCTATCCACAGAGACAGAACTTGGAGTCTACATGCAGATAGAAGCATACCACTTACTTTCTTTTTTTCTTGTTGTTTTGTTTTGTTTCTTCATTTGCATGGATCCTCCCATTGGTTCTATTTCTTCTTTACAACTTGATTAATGTGAATACATATGTAGAGCTTGTATCAAATTACAAACTGTTTTAGGGAGGGAGGACAAGAGAGAAGGGGAGATGTGGCAGCCAGGTAGCACAGCGAGTAAGAGCATCAGCCCCAGTATCGGGATGACCTGGGCTCGAATCTGGGCTCAGATACTTAGCACCCACCTAGAAACACCTGGCCGTGTAACCTTGAGCAAGTTACTTAACCCCAATCGCTTTAAAAAAATAAATAAATAAAAAATAAAAAAAAAAGAGAGGGGGGAGAACATTTAAAACTGAAAATCTTATGGAAAGAATGTTGAAAACAAAAAAATACATTAATTAGAAATAAATATTTGTAAACATTTATTTATTGATTCTTTTTTTTTTTTTTAAGCAATCGGGATTAAGTAAATTGCTCAAGGTTACATGGCCAGTTATTTCTGGGTGTGGTGCTAAATATCTCAGCCCGGATTCCATCCCCAGGTCATCCTGACACTGGAGCTAGTGCTCTTACTCGCTGTGCTACCTGGCTGCCCCTTATTTATTGATTCTTTCTGTGTCTTTCTACCTTATTGATTCTCCTTACTTTCCCTGGTGTTATAGCAGGTACTGAGAAGTTCTAACTTATGCTGTGTCTTGACATGCTGTTAACATTAAGATCCTTGTTCTTAAAATGTTCAGGTCTATTAAAATAGAAAGCTATATGGATTGGGATAGTACTTCAAACTCTTTTCAGTCAGTTGCACCTCATTGTAAAGAGAAAACCACAGCATTTAGAGGTAAAAGTACTTGGGAGGTGACTTAATCCAACCCTTCAGTATTACAGATTAAGCAAAGGAAGATCAGTTTCATGATATGTGTTGCCCAATGTAATGGTAATGGGAATTTGAAGATCTTCCCTGCCCCTTAATAGGCCTAAGGGAATTTGAAGACTTCCCTCCTCATAATAGGCCAAATGTAATCACATGGAACCCACTGGGGGAGGAGTTTGCTAAAAGGATAGAACAGGAAGGGTAGAGCTGGAAGGAGCAGGAAGGAGAGAGCCACAACTGCTGGAAGCAAGTTGCATGGAGTTTGAGCAGCTATTATGAGAGAGGGGCATTCTTGTTTAAGGGAAGCTGTTTTGTTTTGAAGACTTGATGGTGGGAAGGCTTGGGAATGTTGGTATTCACTGCATTGGTTATGTACCAACTTCTTGGTTGCTATGAGGAATTTGCATTCAACATCCTGTTATTTGAATAAATGCTTTGCTTCTGTCCTCCATGTTGAGAGTCTTTTACATTTTATGATTCACAACTGCACCAGCATATTCATAGCCATAGTGAGACCTGTGAATATAGCATTGATGCTATACCCAAGGATGCAAATATGGAATAGAGAAGAGCTGTAATATGAACCTGGGTTCTATGACACCAAACCCAATGTTCTTTCCTATTAATAAGTTTTAATGATGAATTTAGCAGAGAAAACATGGAAATCTTCCTGGTTTGGGGTAAAAAATGGGGAAGTAAGAGAGCACTGAATTCAAAAATGAACTAAAAATTATGCCTACGTTTAGTCATATATTCTCTGTCTCTCTTGTATCCATGTTACAGTGCTGATTGCACATAGTTATTCAGTTAATATTTAATAAGTATTAAACTATGGAACATAATTTAATCTTTGATCATTCAAAAGGCCCTTAAGTATCTTATAGTGTCTCAGGATCAAGCTGTATCATCACACATCTTTCTGCTGTAGATGCTTGAGAGTACTTTTTAATAGGGTGCAGGTTAGTAGGATGCTAGGAAGCAGAGAGTTTATTTGTCTGACTTATGTTTTTGTTGATTCTTATTCCATATAAAATGTTTTATGCCTTTGAGTCATCTTTATGGTGGCAGAAGCAATAGAAAAAGGATGTCTTTTTCTTTCAAAAAACCCAATAAACTCCTGGTTGATGAACAGCACTAAAATAAAGAAATGAGCATTATAATATGTGAACATAGTTCCCAGGGTGACCAACTGTGTCACATGATTTTTCTACAGGAATCACATACAGTAATTATCTGTGTTATATGTGTATTCACATGGCAGAAGTCCCACATATAGCTATAGAAACTAATATTATGTTAATTTTAACACATGACCATATTTTGATGCCTGCATATACTGAATAAACTCATTGTATATTGACTGAAAAACAATGACCTCAGAAGTTTTAAAGAAAAAAAAATATACTTTGTTAGCAATATATGATTAGCATGATCATCATTATCATAGCATTTAAATAGTGCTTTCAGGTTTGAAAAACACTTGATATATGTTATCCCATTTGATGCTCAGAATAACCATGGAAGGTAAATAATATTATCGTTCATATTTTACACTTGAGACTGAGGTTGAGTGATGTTAAGTGACTTTCTCAGAGTCACATAGCAGTAAATAAATGTCTGAGGTTAAATTGGAAATCAGGTCATTCTGATTATTGGTTCAGCACTCTACACGCTCTACCACCTAGATGTTTTGAAACTTTTTTTAAAGATAATTTTATAGGTTATTTAATTGAATTTAAAACGATATGGCCAGAAATTTACTAACAATATTTTTAAAAAATAATTTTCATTTAATTTTTATTTTACAATTGGTTTAGGTCTATACTTGTTCATAGATAGAAAAGCCAATCAGTTACTTTCAGTTGCCTTCAAAGGAGATAAGGAAATACATCAAAAGTGGGCTATTTCAGTACAACAATGAGCAACAGCAAAACACTCTCCTTCAAGGAGCTTGCATTCTTTTTTATTTTCCTTTTGGAGGGCAATTGGGGTTAAGTAACTTGCCCAAATTTACATGGCTAGTGTTTTTGTGTGGGTGTTAAGTGTCTGAGGCCTGAACAAAACTTGGGTCCTCCTGACTCACTGCACCACCTAGCCACCCCAGAGCTTGCATGCTTTTGCCTATGAATGGGTACACATTTAAGTAAATTAAAAAAATAATAATACAATAGAGAGTAATTTAAGAGAGGCAGGAGCACTAGTGAGTTTCTTTTTAAAAGGAGAATGGATAAAATGATCAAAACCTATGATTTAAAGGGTTAAAGGATAAAATTGAGAATATAAATACAGTTAGAGTTCAATCTTATTCAATCCAATAATCACCTGCTCCAGTCAAGAACTCATTCTGTGCTCAGTGCTGGGGACAAAAAATGAGCTCCTGTCTTAAGGGAGATTGAATTTTTCAGGGGAGCATCATATTATCATGTTTTATCTTTGTCTCTCTGTCAATCTCACGATGGGTCTGTCTGTCTGGCTCTTCTTTCTTTCTCTCTTTGGTTAGTGTTGGGGACAAAAAGGAAAAGGAGCTCTTTGACCCTTGCACTCTACTGAAGCAGCATAACCATTGCATGACTTTCGATTTTAATTTAATCTTGCGATACTTCATTTTTCATATTTTAAACATAAAGAGGCTGATAATTAAGTTGAGGCAGTTAGGTAGTTCAGTGGCTAAGTTCACTGAGCCTGAAGTCAGGAAGACCTAAATTCAAATCCAACCTCAGTCTCTTAATAATTTTGGGACCCTGAGTAAGCCATGTAACCTTTATTTACCTCAATTTCCTCATCTATAAAAATGGAGATAATAATATCACCTACAACCCTGAGTTGTTATGAATATCAAATGAGATAATAATTGTAAAGCACTTAGTACAATGCCTGGTATATAGTAAGTGCTAGATAGATCTTAGCCATTCTTATTAAGATAAGAAACATTTTAAATGTGTTATAATTAATGTGCTGATGATGTGGATATCACACAGTTTTCAGTTATGAACTTAAATGAAAATAAGGTTGACACCAGTTCCAATACATGAAATAAATTGAGTCACGAACAACAGAAAAACAACTTTGTCATTTAGTTCATGCAGTGTAGTACCTATTCAAAGCCAGTAGTCATCTTATAACTTTACCTATAATATTAAAAAATACATTAAATACCACTTTTGATTATCTAGAGGTCTTTATCAGATTTAATTGAGATTATGTATGATAATTAAAATAGAAAGTAAACAAAGACATTTTCATTTCAATTGGTAAGAAAAGATTACAATCCAATGCATCAAAACAACTTAGCCTTTGCTCTTCCCTACCAATGATACACAAAAAATCATGCTCATCTTGCATTTATGGTTAAAAGATTGGGAAACTGACAGGCTCAGTGGGTGTTTTTAAACCACCTACTATCAACATTTCTATGCTAAGCTGTTCCTCACATTAAGCTTTAATTAAGGCATACTTATTGATGTATGAGGGCAAGTTAGTTTACAAAATTTATTTAAACAAGAAGAAGAATGGAGTCAGAATTTAAGCACAATGAAGGGACTTATTGGCATTGTTTTGTGTTTGGCAAAAGGTTGAAGACTATTCAGGGGATACAATGAATAGTAAGTGCATAGTTTTGAGAAAAAATTATTTTTAAATCTCATGGATATTTTATAATATTATGATGCTATACCACCACATAACTCTCCTAAAAATTCTGATTAATTGCATCCAAAATAATTTAATGTCATCTTACACAATGTTGCACGACACTGCTATCTTTTGCAAGTGCTGAAAAAAAAAAGTTCTCAATAATTGCTGGTGACATTACTGACTGGAATCCACAAAAAAAAATGTCCATAGTAGTAGTGTATTTCCTCTGTGTTTTTCTTCCATTTTCACTCTTTATATCTTAGATAAATACCTTTGTTCTCATTGTTGAAAGCCTGATAAATGACATTTCATCCCCTCCCCCTCCAGGGTTCTCTGGGACCCTTAAGCAGTCTCAAAGGTTTCTAGTTTATCTGCCAATTGCTCCAACCCTCTCTGATGGGGGTCCATGCCCAAGTTACATTTAACCACTAAGAGATTATTTTTTTACAGAGAAATGTTTACTTCCAATGTCTCTTAACAGATATACATCCACCCCCTATTCGAACATGTGAGCCAAAATCCCCATCCCAGTTTGCATATTTCTTCAGTCTCTGGGGGAGAGGAAAGGGATGAAGTTCATTGTTTAGCTCACTTCCTTTATAGGCCAGTTTCAACTCCAAATCCCAAACCCCACTCTGAGCTCAAGTTCTTGATACCCAAACTTCTCAAGGCTTCCTTTACAGGATGTCTGACTGCAATGTCCTGCCCAGAATTCTGTCTCCAAGGTTTCCATGGCTTGGCCTGGGTTCAGTGAAAATTACTACTTGCATCTGAAACTGAGGACATATAAATCAGAATAGAAACTGTTATACCCCAAACCATGGATCTGAACAGGAGAGGCAGTGGGAAGTGGGAACATATCCTCCTCCTGAGTCAATTTACAGAGCCCATAATGTGTTTTAACCATGGATGATCTTCATCCTCTGAATGCAGTAGGAAAGAACACACAGGAAAGAGGATGTTCTGGTCTGACACATTTTAAGACAATCTCGCGACACTGCCAGATTACAAGAGACCACTCCTACCCGGTGGTAGAGAAACCCAAAGAAACAGGGTGCCTCCGTGACAGAGTATTCAGGGGTGCTCCAAGCTCCCATTACAAATGTATGATTATATTAAAAGTTATTTCCTCCCTTAGAAAATGAGCTCCTTGAGGCTAAAAATCATGTTTTCACCTTTCTTCTCTAGTATATAGCATAGTGTCTGAGACAGAGTGAGTGCTGAATAAATGTTATTGACAGAGCAACTGTTCGGTAGGGCATGCATCCATTCAGAAATAATTGATAAACACTTAAATATTCACCCCTTAAGTGACATCTTTGGCATTCATCAAGTCAAGCATCAGTAACATCTTTTCATTATGGTGGTTCATTTACTATGTCTTCGTGGGAGTTCAAATAAATGTCAAGAACCGTTGATATAATTTTTGTACACTTATGTGTACATTCTTTGAATCTTTTTCTAGTAGATGCAACTGTTTAAATAAATGAAAAGAACTATTCTTTTTTTTTCTTTTGACATTATTTTGTGTGATTATGCCTTAAAGGAAAGTTATACTATGCAACATATAGTAATGGAGAAGATTTCAAAAGAAATAGGATCCCAGTTTGTGTTACCATCAAGTAGAAGGTATGTATGCAGAGCAGGGATTTTATAACACAAAACTACTCCATGTGTGTGTACATATAATATACATATACAGTGGTATGTATACATACATATGTATACGCAGATATATGTATGCATGTAATATGTGTATATAATATATATGTACCTGCATATATCATATGTGTACATCATATGTATATTATATGTGTGTGTGTATATATATATATATATATTTGTGTTCTTTCTAGTGAAATACCCTATTCTCCAAGTCTTCATGTACTGCAATGACAGGTGAATATATCACATAACTCTTTGTCTTTAGTGAGAAGTAGTCAAGAATATTTTCTGTCTCTTTTCAATGACAATGAGAAAATGTGTATAGAGAGTGATATATCAATTTCCTAATTTAAGAAGAAAAAAAGTATTGATTCCTTGATGACATGTTTTAGTCCCAGCATCACCTTAGTACAAAAAAAAAGAGCACGATAAAATAACTTCATTTTATCCACTCCTGGATTCCATGTTTACCAACATTGACCAGTGATTTATACAGTAGACTTTTCAAATTCTGATGGTAATGGCATAATTGCTAAACTCAGACATGTGCAGGGATGATATGAGAATCATTGCCAATAAATTAATGAAGATGGATGAGTTGGAGCTGAAGTCAGAATAGTTTGGGAGTATGATGAATATATTCCTGAGGGGAACACTGTGTAGAGTTTCTCACTTGTAATCAGATTGATAATCTATGTAGCAGGCCCTTTATAAATCCATTTAGTGGTTTTCAGTCTTACCTATTATTTGATGATCATGTGAAAGACACTATCAAAATTAGAATATCTAAAACATCATAAAGCACAGTGTACCCAGAGTGCTTTGATGAACTCATGATTTTGTACACTGAAAAATAATTGGTTTTATCAATTAATTGCAATGGTATTATTGAAAAAGTTATATCTATGCCACCTGGTGAACAACATTTTATTCTCTGGGACAGGAATGAAAATTAAAGCTACTCTGACTTGGTCAATTTGGGTTATTTCATTCTCAGTATAAAGATTACTTGATTATGTTAGTGCATTACTATTATTAGTAGAGTAAAGAAATAATTTATTTCATTAAAAAAGTATTTTGTAATGAAGTTTAGTTGTCAATTTGAAAAAAATAAACATTTAATTTTCACAGAATTTGATTATTGGAAGGGACTTTAGAAGTCATCAAGTCTAAATCACATATGAAATATTTAATGACTTGTCATTTAGACTCCACTTATCCTATAAGGAGGTAGAACTCAGCCTTTTCCACTTTTGGACAAATCAAATTGTAATGATGTGTACATCAGATATTATTATTAATATAACAATTTGTGCCTCCCTCTCCCTACAAGGTAATTGTTGATTAACTCTTCCACATGCAAGTCTTTCACTTATAGGAATATACTAATATATCCCCTTTCTTTTTTCTTCTCTAATCTGAGTGTGGGCAATTTCTTCAACAGATAATTATATGATATGGAATTAAGGTATGTGTCCTTGTCCTCTAGATATTCCCCAGTTTATCTTTTTTTTAAATAAAATTTTGCTTTCCAAAATGAAAAATAATAATTCAGGTTAATTTTGACAAGGAAAGAGTACAGTGTCCCCTCTCTATTTATGGAAACTTTTCTTTTTTTTTTAAGCAGTTGGGGTTAAGTAACTTGCTCAAGGTTACACAGCCAGGTGTTTCTGGGTAGGTGCTAAGTGTCTGAGCCTGGGATTTTATCTCCTGGGATTCCATCACCACTGAAGGTGCTGCTCTTACTCCCTGTGCTACCTGGCCACCCCAAACCTTTTCTCTTTTAATAAAGCCCAAGATCACATTACATTTTTTAGCTGTCATACAAAATTGCTGATTTACATTGAATTTGTAGTCTCGGATCTTTTTCTTTGGCATATTGTTTAATTATGTCTCCTTGTTTTTGTTCTTTAAAAGTGATTTTTTTTGTGTGTGCTAAAGAGAAAGATTTTCCATTTATATCTATTAAAATTCAATTTATTATAATTTTTGTCCTTTTAAGATCTTTTTTAGATTCTGAGTCTCATCTTTGTGTCACCTGAAAATTTAATGAGCACATATTTTAAACTTTTATGAACATTATTTATACAAATATTAAATAGCACTGGGGAATCACAATTCCCTGGAGAACCCTACTAGGGACCTCCTGCTACATTGATAATGTACCATTAACTACTCCATGAGTGTAATTGCCTAATCAATTTTGAAGAGGAGATTCCTTTAATATACAGGTTGGAATGGATAGTTGTTGAAGTCACTCCCAAATCACAAATTTTATGATTCTGTGACAAGATTACCTCTCAAGTCCCTTCCTGCCTAAATCTATGACCTAAAATTTTGTACTTCTCTTTATGCAATAACAATTTTCAATTTTCTTCTTTGTCCAAACTCCTTTTCCATAAACTGAGGCATTTGTATTTTAATTCTGAATGACATGTAGATAATATAGTCACACTATGATTCCCTTAGTTTAGGCATTCATTATCTCCAAATTAAACATGGCAAGAGATTCTTAGTAGGTCCCCAAATTCCATCTTTTCCTTTCTATACCCAAAATAAAGAATAAATTGAGATACTTACATTACAGGTTTAACTATGTCATTCATCAAGAAACTTCGGCAATTCCCCATATATTCAAGATTAAAATGCAAACTTCTTTGTTTGAAAGTTAAAGCCCTTCACTTTTTAGCTCCATCCCATCTTTCCTTGATGAGTACACATTAAATGCCCCTCATGCTGCCCACATCCCAGCCAAACAGCTGCTGGCTATTTGTGGTATATGAGATTTAATTTTCTGCTTCCATTCCTTGATATAGTGTTTCCCCCATATCCAAAATGTTTTTACTTGTTTACTTTGCCTCTTGTAATCTCTTTTTTTGAAGTGTTCTTCAAGGCTCCGTTCTAAGACTATCTCCAATAAGAGGTTTTTCCTTATTCCCTCAAATGTTTCTCTGGCTCCCTTAATTGTGTATTCATTTTGTATATATCCCTTATGTGTATCATCTTGTATCCAGAAGAACATAAACTATCTTAGGGTAAGACTATGTCACTTTTCTATTTGTATTCCCAAATCCAAAGCACATTTCTGGTATATGGTAGGTGCATAGAAAATGCTTATTGATTGTAGATTCATCTACCATCAGGCTCAAGTAGTGAGGCACCCTGAGATTACAGACACCAGGAGAGAAGAATGTGGCTATCACCTCACTTCAGACCATTGTGGAGGTGCTCCAAGACCCTGTGTCCAAGAGCCCTATAAGGAGTGGTGTCTCTCAGGCCACCAGTCTTATCTCTAGCACCTTGAAAGAAAGCAAGTCCTATGGAGGGAAACATGGCTCCACAACCTCCTCTGCAGGACTGATACCCAATACTTTATCAGCAGTCATATTTATAGAACCTCTCCAAAAGAAAGTTCATGCTTCAGAGTTAGCACTGTGTATCACAGTTATAAAAAATGGTGTTTTTTAATTGAAATGTCACTACATAAGATTTATTTGTACATATGCCTTTTTTCCTTCCTTTTTTTTGTTATTGTTCAGTCATATCCAACTCTTCCTGAACTTTTTAAAGGTTTTCTTGGCAAAGATAATGGCTTGCCATTTCCTTCCCCAGCTCATTTTAGAGAAAAAGAAACTGAGGTTAACAGGCTTAAATAACTTGCCCAGGGTTACACAACTAGTAAGTGGTATCTGAGACTGGCCTTGAACTTAGGTCTTCTTGACTCCAGGCTTGTGCTCTATCCACTATGCCACCTAACCACCCTTATCTCTCCTTCACATTTTAGCTAAAATAGATTGCCATTTAGAACGAGGTGTCAAACGTGTGGCCCATTCCTGAGTGTAACCCCAACCAGATTAAAATGTAATTGAAAATATTGAAGAAAATAAAAATATAATACTATATAGATAGTGTTAATATGTGGTTTGCTGAGTCAGCAGGCAAGCCACAAGGATCCTTGTGTATGGTTTTGTGACCCTTGTTTTTATATGAGTTTGAAATAACTGTTCTGGATTATGAGGTCTCATCATCAGCCCTTATTTTCTCTCCCAATAGAATGTTAGCACCCTGAGAGCAGGAAGTCTCCATTTTCTATTTGTATCTTATCACTTAGCAAAGTGCTTGACACATAGTAGATATTTAGAAAAATATTATGTTGTTTGAACCTTTGGTGTCATTTGTATAAAGAATTTCCAGTATGAGAAAACTCCTTCTACTGATGAAGGATATTTTCTCTTCAACTAATAGTGTTCATGAGTTCCCTAGTACACTTTGAGGTTAAGTGATTTTTCCAGGGTTCTCCAGTTAGTATTTGTCAGAAGCAAGATTTGAACCCAGGTCTTCTTTGCACTAAAACCAACTTTCTATCCACTGTACCATGCTATCTTTAGTAAGGACTTAGTAAGTATTCATTCATTCACTTTAATGATGAGAATGGAGGTCCAGAGAGGTAAACTGTTTCAACTAAATTCTTAAAGCTAGGACTAGATTGCAGGTTTCCTAATTTCTTCTGTAGGGTGCATTCAAATTATTTATACTCTCTTCTACTTAGAATAATCCATAAGATTTCTCATCAATGCCATTAAGAATTAAAAAACAAAACACTATTTCATATTTGAATTTAGATTATTTGAATTTGAATTCTAGATTATTATCAAATAAATGTAAATTAATACCATCAAGTACCTTAGAACGCTGTCATGCCAAGCAAAGGCAAATTTCCAAGGTTCAAAATACCAGCATAGGTGCTCTCCATTTTATTCATTGAAAAATTAAGAACAGAGAAAATCAAAATACACCATAATTCAAAATACAGCATTCACCAAGTATAATTCAATAATCTCCAAGTACTACTCCACCCTTGGACATTATAATTCATTTAGTCAATCCCAAAGACCCTCTTCTAAGTACTACTCCACCCATAGGCTATACATTAATTTAGTCAACCACAAAGCCCCTCTTCTCAAATGGAGATTAGATTCCAATCATAAATAAAGTACATTCATTTGTTCAATCACAGAGCACAAAAAAGTCAAAATTTCCCCACCCTTGGATCACAACTGAATCTACCCCAGAGTTACAACAAGCTCATGCACAGCATCTAATACCCGAAGAGAGGTCTTTTCTTCATCTTGTCCCTAGGCAAGTTCTCAGCAGTCTTTTTTCCTGGGGAGACAAAGCTTAGCAAGGCCACAAGATACATTGCCAGTGTCTTCATTAATTCACTCTTTGTCTGCAGAACAGTCCTGGGACCCCTGAAAACATTAGCAAAATCCTCTTCCAGGATTTCTGTAAAAATAAAACAAGAAAATCCTTCTTCAGGGCTTCTGAACCAACAGCAAGGTTCCAGGACCTCTGCAACAACAGGACTGCCTTTCACCAGTGAACAAATCTGGCAAAACAACATCAAAACAGACAGACAAAGTACCAGCATAACAGCCATGTCTCCTCAGTCCTTGGCAACTCTGGGTGGCAGCTCTCAAAAGTCCTGGGCAATTCAAACTGGCCCTCAGCAATCCTCTCCGTCTCTCTCTGCCTCCAAGATGCTGCTTCCAAAAAGTTCTTCTGCCTTTCTCTTTCCTTGTGTCTCTCTAAATTTACGTCACCAGCTCCTCCCAGTTCAGCATTCTCTTTTCACATCAACAAGTCCATCCCACAAGTGAAATTCACAACCTCTGAGTTTTAACACAATCAATCCAAAAACTAAGCCAATACCGGGGGATCTTCAAATTCCATTACTGTTACAAATGCCAAACCCCTTTGCCTAGAATTGAAGAGCTCCCTCATTATGGTTCCAAATTAGATTTCTAGTTTTGTTTCATGATACTCTCCTTTCCATACCCTCCCTAAATCTGCAGAATATCCTACACATCAGAACAACACCATCAACAACAAAATGGCTTACAAGACGTTCCCTCAATAGACGTTCTGTTTTCTTGATTCTGTATTTTGACTCATTCCTGTTACCCTACACCTCATTTCCACCTGTTACAATCCTATGCATCCTTCCTACTGTTCCACCTGGAGTACTATGCCTTCATGGAATATTCCCTAATCCATCAGCCAGAAGTCAATTAATTTTGCTTGGAAAACTTAGAATACTTTGTATCTCTTTTAGGTAGTAGTATATTATAGCTTTTATCATAACCATTTGCATACATATTTTAGAGTTTATTGGACTGTAGGCTCCTTGAAGGCAAACAAACTAGGCGTTTATTTGCCCTTCCATTTTTCCTCCAAGAGTATAATAGCTTATGGCATATATCAAATACATAGGAAATATACATTGAAGAACTAGGTAAACTTAAGTACACAGAACATCTTTAGCTAAGTTGACTATAAGCAGAGGACAGAAAATAGGACTTAGTTTAATTAAGAACTAGGATGATTTTTAATTAGTGTACCAAAATACGAATCTAAGCACTCCTAGCCCTTGTTTATCTGACACAGTCTATCTAAATGGATACATAAAATATGTTTTAAAAGATTTCAGCTCTCAAGTAGATAAATATTCCTCTGTTTACACTATTCATTTATGTAATAAAGTCTTTCCCTTTAAATAAGGAACTATTGTTCATTATGATAAGTATACATTGCAAAGATATTTTACAAGTTTAAAATGTCCAAAGCTTTAAAGTGATTTAAGAAATATTTTTTATTCCTTGGCAATTCTTCAGTAGGTAGGCATTATTAGAGTATCCTTGCTTATAGCTCCAAATTTATAGCCAAGGCAATTTTAAGTAGAGTGTTCTGGAGGAGAGGGAGGCTGACATTTTCACTGCATGAAGAATTGCTTTATGGTCCACAAATATTCAGTTTATGGACTTCTATTTGTTAAAGCTATAGTTATATTTTTTGTTTGTTTTCTGTCAGTTTTGGATACTTTTTCTGTTACATCTTAGGTATGATCTAACAGTTAATAATAAGCATAGAAATATTTCTAATGTATTGCACTTAGTTGCATTTTATGGAAAAGCAACTTATATTTACTAATTTCATGTCACCAAAATTAATTTTCTGTGTGCTATTAGAAAGCATATACTTCAAAATGAAAAGATGAAGGACCACATGATACCGTGTTTCCCCGATAATAAGACACTGTCTTATTAATTTTTTGGACAGAAAAACACCAGAGGGCTTATTTTCAGGGGAGGGCTTATTTTAATGAACATTGACAGCAATTTTAATAAACAGGTAAATGTGAACAAAAAAATATACCTTTATTCAATAATGAATTCAAGAAAGAACAGGATGACGTGCTCACTACTGCAGTTCTGATTGGATGCAGCTCGGAATGCGTGTAGCGCAGGGGATCACCTTCACTACAGTAGCAATCTCAATAGGGCTTATTTTCGAGTGAGAGCTTATTTTAGAGGAATCTTACACAGTAAGGGGAGGGCTTATTTTGGGGATAGGTCTTATTATTGGGGAAACACGGTAGTCCATATAAACTATATAGAATTATGGAAAGTATCAATAGAATAAAAGTGAGTTTGAAAACAGAAGAAGCAGCTGGGCAACACACATTTAAGTGCTTACTATGTGCCATGCAAAAAGTAATTATTAATTACTAAGCACTAGGGATTGGAATACAAACAGAAAGGCAATACTTGTTCTCAAAGAACTTATATTCTAATTGAGAAAGACACCTGTATTAATACAGACTCCATTAAGTTAGGAAAAATCAAAAGAAACCTGGATTTATCAAAAGCAAGCCAGATTTATCAAAGGGAGATAATCACAAAATGCAATGTAGTCAGGAAAGATGGTGGAAACTGCACATAAATGAGAACTGAAGGTTGGGAGAGGAGAGTTCCTGTGTAGGAGCATGGTGACTCCTGAGAGTCAGAGTCATAGATGACAGGGGAATGAAGCAGATCCAAACTGGACATGTCCCCCAAATGGAGGCTCCCAGTAAGAACTCACCAGTGAGAGAACAGTGATGGTATAGCAGAGGAATGTTCCAGCATATGAAGGCCTTCCTTGAGGGGAAGTCCAGAGGCCATTTCAAGGAAATGAAATGCTAAGAGTCAGAAGCACTGGGAAAACTGATATATGTTTGTCTTGGAGAAGATAAGACTTGTGGGGAGTAGGGAAGGACAAGGGAGCTATCTTTAAATATTTTTTTTAAGCAATTCAGGTTAAGTAATTTGCTCAAGGTTACACAGCCAGTTTTGTGTTGGTGTGTGTGGGTGTGAAGTATCTGAGGCCGGAACCAATGCCAGGTCTCCGGACTCTAGGGCTGGCGCTCTTACTCACTGTGACACCTGATTGCCCCACTATCTTTAAATATTAAAGGGATATAATGTAGAAAAGTTATTAGAATCTTTTTGCTAAGAGCAGTATACCGGTAGAAGTTTAATGGAGTCAGATCTCACCACTTTTTGTTAGCAACATATGGGATTGGAAAGGGTTGATTCAGGGAGGAGTGAGTTCCCTAGATGGGAAGGATATGAGTTAGCCTGAAAAACCCATGTCAGGGATGCTTTAGAAAAAAATAAATTCTTTTTCCTTCATAGTATCATATAGATGACCTCAGTGGTCTCTTTGAACTCTTGAATTTCTATTATTCCTGGATTCTAGGCTCATCCAGTGGCAGTGTACTCATGACTGACTGGTCCTAGGGTGAATGAGGTGATGTGTCAGAAATATTTTGAGAGGAGTAACAAGTCTGAAGAAGTACAAAACATTAGGCAGATTCATAGTTTCAAATCTGCAAAGTTGAAGCAATGCCTTTAGCAACAAAAAAGACTCAACCATATACTTAACTCAGGTGATAAATACCTTGGTGAAGGGCTTGCAAAAAACTTACGCCCTTATGTGAAGTGAATACAATAATATTCAGGAAAGGATCAAAGGATAGGTGTCTTTAAGTGATATGACCTTAGGTACTATATTGAACTGCTTTCCTGGATGCTTTAAAAAAAAAACATATTTCTTTAGTTTTAGTTTTCAGCAATCACTTTTATAAAATTTTGAGTTTTTAATTTTCTCTCCCTCTTTTTCCTCCCTCAACACCTCCCCAAAACAATGTACAATCTGATATGGCTATACATGTATGATCATATTAAACATATTTCCATATTTATCATGGTATAAAGAAGAATTAGAACCAAAGAGAAAAACCATGAGGAAGAAAAATGAAGAGAGAAAATAGTATGCTTTGATTTGCATTCAGAAAATATAGTTCTTCATGTGGATAGCATTTTCCATCATGAGTCTTTTGGAATTATCTTAGTTCATTGCACTGCTGAGAAGAGCTAAATATGTCAAGGTTAGTCATTGCACAGTGTGACTATTAATATGTGTAATGTTCCCTTGCTTCTGCTTATTTCACTCAACATTGGTTTGTATAGGTCTTTGAGGTTTTTCTGAAGTCCACCTCCTGATCATTTCTTATAGCACAATAGTGTTCCGTTCCATTCATATACTCCCACTTACTCAGCCATTCCCCAATCGATGAAGATCCCTTTTACTTCCAATTATTGGCTACCACAAAAAGACCTGCTATAACTATTTTTGTACATGTGAGTTGTGAGAAATGTGCTTGTGAAAGAATAAGACATTAACTAATAAACACAGGAAGGTATTTAACTTCCTTCTTGTAAGAGGAGGTAAACCTAAATAATGACACATTTCTTTAAGGCAAATGCACAATTTTTATACTTTGCCCCTATTCAAATTTCCCTGCCCTGCTCCCATTGGCTGGGAATACCAGGGTTCTCAGTTTATTTGGAGATGCCTAAAACACTCACACATAGGTCCCCGAATCTGATTACATTTCACATTTTGCCCTCCACTTCCCACAATTCTCATTTCCTTTTTATTTTGACAATTTATAAGTTCTTTCAAAGGAATTTCCTCAATTGATACACCTAGGTTGTTGACTTTTCCTTTGTCATTCACACAAGAAGAATCCCCAAATAGAAGATAACCTATATTAATCTTTCTGGTATAGACCTGGAAGTTTGGTTCAAGAGGCAAATAGGCTAGGTGATATCTTAATTAAAAAGGTGGTAAACACATTAAGATAAGAGAGTTCCCAAAGTGTACATTGAAATTTCTACCCAGGATATCTGTGTTTTCTTTACCATTAATGTGTCATAATAGAGTTTATATCCATAAAATATTAAGAAAAAGTCTCATTATTCAAGATAGTGTCTCAGGATTAGCGTCTCCTACTTAATGGCCATAAACAGAAAAAAAAATGCTCTTAAGTCAGTCCCATCTGGCCTTGTTGACATAAAAAAGATGTTCTCTGAGTTTACTTAGTGAACAGAGAAGCTGTTAAGTCCAGGCTCTTCTTCTGGTTTATTACGTCAGGCCCTGGCCCTTACTGAAGATCAAAATGATATTAAATGATTATCACTGGTATTGCAGATATGACATTTTCTGTGGAAACACAAGTTCAATTCGTCTCTTACATGGATACTTTTCATGTTTTCATGATCTCTTTCTAATACAGTCCCAGAAGTGGTATTTCTGAGTAAAAAGGACATGCACAGTTTTATTGCCCTTTGGGCATAGTTCTAATTTGCTGTTCAGAATGGTTCCATCAATTCACAACTCTACCAAAAATGCATTAGTGTTCCAATTTTCCCACATTTTCTCCAAAATTCATCATTATCTTGTTAGCCAATTTTATAGGTGTGATGTGGCACCTCAGACTTGTTTTAATCTGAGTTACTCTATTCAACAGTGATGAAGAGCATTTTTTATATGACTTTAGATAGATTTAATTTTTCATTGGCAAACTTCCAGTTCATATCATTTGACCATTTATCAGTTTGAGAATGACTTATAGTCTTATAAATTTGATTCAGTTCTTTATATTTTGGAAATGAGGCCTTTTTCAGAGACACTATATGTAAAAATTCTGTCCCAGATTTCTGCTTCCCTTCTAATCTTGACTGCACAGGCTTTGTTTGTGCTAAAGATTTTTAATTTATTGTGATCAAAATTATTCATTTTGCATTTTGTAATGTTCTCTATCTATTATTTGGTCAGAAATTCTTCTGTTCTCCCTAGATCTGACAGGCAAACTATTCCTTGCTCTATTAATATGTTTTTAGTATCAACCTTTATGTCTAAATCATGTACCCATTTTGACTTTTGCTTAGTATAGGGTTTAAGATATTGGTCTATGCCAAGTTTCTGCTATATTGTTTTCCAGTTTTCCCAGTAGTTTTTGTCAAATAGTGAGTTCTTATCCCAGAAGATGGAGTCTTTTGGGTTTATCAAACAGCAGGATTATTGTAATCATTATACTGTGTCTTGTGTAAACCTAAACTATTCTCATGTTCCACCACTCTACTACCCAGTAGCAAGTAGTTTTGATGATTGCTGCTTTATAATACAATTTAGGATTGGGTACAGTTAGACCTGGCTGCCCTTTTGATCTACCTAAATACCCACATTCCCCTACTCAGTTTAATGAGATACAACTACTATAGCTGACAACCTGACTCCTAAATTTCTTAATGAAATACCTGCAGAGAAAGAAGCTTTCCCCAAACTCCAGAATAAAATGTTTTACCAATTAACAAATAACTCATATGTGTACATCATGTCATCCACTATATAATGCATTAATGTGTTATTACCCCTCCTCTCAACAATTTACTGTATGTTAGAGAGACAAGATTTAAAGAATGATAGATATAAATTAATTAAAAAAATAATATTGAAGGGTGTTATCTAGTAATAAGTGATATGATGAAAATTTACAGAAGGGAAAAATCATGTAGGATTTAAGATCAGTCTTGAAAGAACAATAAAATTTGTTTAAATAAAGATGGAATTGATTTTTTTTTTGTATTTTCTGTCCAAGAAATCTACTAAAACTCAACAGACAAAAGAAATTTTTGAGCTCCACAGAGTTTTTGTGAACAATAAAAAAAAGAAAAAGAAAAAAAAAAGCTGATACAAGACATACAAGGCAAGAGAGATTTTTTCTTATTTAAATAAGGGGAAACAGTAGGATTTCTCTAAGCACTGTTCCCATTTTGCAAAGTATAGCTATATAGTTTTATAAGCTTCAATGTGAGTATTACCAGGAAAATAGCTATGATGAAAATTAAAATATTCTGAAGTTTTTGGGTCATATTAAGGAATAGAAAAGAAATAATACCCAGTACATTTTGCTTCATAAGCATTTTTGTAGTTGATGTCACTTATAAGTTCATTTTGCTAATGTAGCTCTTTGTTCAACATGAAGTCAAGCTTTCTCACCTTTTCAAAAATATCCAGAGATCTTGATCAATGGTTCTTCCTCCCCCCCCGCCCCCACACACACACATTCACTGGTAGAAACTTACAGTTTAAGCAAAACGTTAGCAGAAACCTTGTTAGGAAAATCTAATTATTTTTAAAACATTGGCCTAGATGTCAATAGATAAAAAAGCTTAATATAGGGGTGACTAGGTGGTGCAGTGAATAGAGCACTGGCCCTGGAGTCAGGAGGACCTGAGTTCAAATCTGGCCTCAGACACTTAATCCTTACTAGACCTTGGGCAAGTCTGTTAAGAAACAGAACATGTGAACTCCACAACTTGTGAACACTCGAAGTCATGATATCCTGCAACAGGAAGGGGAGGAGATAATGGCCATATATAAAGAGAGGCCCAGGCTAGAGACAGAATAATGGAGAAGAGCAGATTCTTGTGGTGGCAGAGTAAAGAAGGAGAAAATTTGTGGTATCCTGGCACTCTGTTTGTCTGCTCTTTCTGTGTTGATGTTTGTTTGTGATACTTTGTACAGAAGCCCTGCACCTTACTGGAAGCCCTGAAAGCGGATTTTCTGTTTGTATGTCTATAGAAGTCCTCGAGGAGGTTTTCAGAGGTCCTGGGACCTTACTGATAATTTGTGCTGACTTCTTGGACCTTGTTTGTAGGTATGTGTTGATTTCTGTGTTGCTGATTTGTGTTGAGTTCTGAGACCTTGTTGGTGGGTCTGAGATTGATTTCACAGTCAGATAGTGTATGAATATTATTGTGGCACTGTCAAGCTTTGTCTTCCCAGAAACAGGAACTGTGAAGGACTTGAGATTGAGTGGACACTGTGAGCTTCAATATGGAATGGGAACTGGACAAATAACTGGACAAGGAGCTGGACAAGGAACTGGGAACTGTCTGCCTTTGAACTCAGGTGACAGTTGGAGCTGGGACCATGGAAGAGGAAGCACGGAAGCTGAGACCCAGCCTTGAGTCAAGCTGAAAGAATAGTTTGCTTGGATACAGTGTATGGATTGAGAAGATTATGATTTACTGTGACCTAAGGGTAAAGGAGAACTTTGACTTTTGTACTTTGTGATTGATTTAAGGATTTTGTGATTGACTAAATGAATGTGCTTTGTATAAAACTATGTGACCACTTCAGTGAAAACTATTTTAGTGATAAGTTTGTGAGTTTTACCACGGTGAATGCTCTATTTTGATTTTCTATGAATGTTTTGCTTTGATTTGTTATTGAATAGGAAGCCCACTATACTATGTTATCAGAATCTTGAAAACTGTTTCTTAACAGACTTGATAAAAGACTCAAAAGAAACTTAAATTGAAACAAGGTGTTAATTCAATAGCTGAAATAACGTGTCAACCATTTCTGTGCCTGTCGTTACAATCATAAGGCCTTCTTGGTGGAGGCTGATTTCCCATCTGGAGCCTGTTTGCTGAAGGGATATCTTTTACTTAGCTATCAAACACTGCCTTAATCAATAAGTGCTAAGTAGGATTAGAAAAATGCTAAATCTTGGGAATATAAAGGAGGAGGGGGGAAAAAAACAGACCCTGTTCTCAAGATAGTTATAGTCTAATGATAGAATTTAAAAGGGATTTTGATCCTAATCACTAGTCTTTGTAAAGTAACAACCAAGGTATGATGTGGATGTGTTGTTGTAGTTTAGTATTTTCAGTGTTGGTAACTATGTATAACCCTATTTGGTATTTTCTTGGACAAAACACTTAAATGCTTTGCCATTTTCATTCTCTAGCTCTTTTTTTTTCTTTTTGGAGCAGGGAAGGCAAGGCAATTGGAATTCAGTGACTTGTGCAAGGTCACTGTAGTGGAAAGTATTAAGTGTCTGAGGCTGAATTTGAACTTAGGTCCTCCTGACTCCAGGACCAGTGCTCTATTCACTGTGCCACCTAGCTGTCCCTCTATCTCATTTTACAGATAAGCAACTGAGGCTAGCAGGGTTAAGTGACTTGTGCAGCTATATCTATCTGAGATATGTGTGTATGTATGTATGTATGTATACACACACAGAGATAGAGATCTAGAAATAGACACATATGTATGCATATATGTGTGTGAGGCATATATGTATACATATGTATGTATGCATGTATGCACGTATGTATGTATATCCCTTACAAAAGCAGAAAAGCAGGAGCTAACTCAGGAACATTCAGTCCTTCTGATTTGTGGTACCTTCTTTCATGAGCACCTACAGGATTATAGCATAGTAGAAATATATGTGGATTCAGATTCAGAAGACCAGTACATTCCACCTATATCCCTATATCACTTAACTTCCTTGTGCCTTGTCCTCCTTATTTATCAAATGAGAATATTTGCACTGTTTACATCACAGTTTCTTTGGAAAAAGTCATATTATAAACCTTAAATCACTACATAAATGTGAATTATCCTTATTATTGACATTACTTTTTCAAAGATCTGAAGAAATCTATAAAGAAGGCAGAAAATTAAAAGGCAGAGACCAAAGCAGAATTTAAAGATTCCCTCTGGGCACAACAAATAGTTTAAAACACCACTTAAAACAAAACAAAGAAAATACCAAACCGTTCCTACAGGTTTACCTAAGCAAAGAAAGAAAAGCAAAAAGCACTCAACTATGATCCTTGACAAAGCAGTAGTATGGCCCTATAAATCAACTCAGTTTCCCTCACTAAATGTTTGACAACTTTTTTTTAAGCAATTAGGGTTAAGTAACTTGCTCAAGGTTACATGGCCAAGTGTTTCTGGGTGTGTTACTAAGTATCAGAGCCCGGATTTGATCCCAGGTCATGCTGATTCTGGGGCCAGTGCTCTTATTCGCTGTGCTACCTGGCCACCCTGACAACTTCTTTCTATTTAGATTTTTATTATATCTTTTTTTTATTTTTATATCATCCAGATTTCCCTCATTATCCTTTGCTGTCTCCTTTCAGAGAAACATCTTTTATAACAAAGAATAATTAAAAAAAGAAAAAAATGGTAAAAACAAAAGTCTTTAAAAATAGCATATCGCATATACCATATTCCACAGGAAAGGGCATTTTAAAAAGCAAAACAAAGCAGTCTGCTTGATTAGTTCAGACTTTGGATCTTATTGAGGGACAAAAATGATATTTAATGATTATCATTTTCTCTTTTTGGTCAAAGGCAAGCTATAAGCTTTGCCTTAAGATCAAGGAAGGTATGGAAAAATCTCTTCCTCAGAGATGAAAATCCTCTCTAAATGAATTTGAGTGTTTTCCCAACTGCTTCCTGAAATAAGGGCCACTAAAGGTAAGGTCAAATTCTTTGTCAGACAGAATCTACCTCATGGGGTGAGTGGGGACATGGAAGAAAACATTTCTCTTCTCCATGGTTGGACATCCCCAGAGATGAGCAGTCACTGCAAGGCAATTTCAAATAATAAAAAGGAGAGAGTTGCAAGGGGAATCAAAGTGGGGGAGTTTGAGGGGCAGAGTGAGAGTATAGACTGACTTACTAAAAATAATCTAAAGTTACCAAAACCAATCTTGACTATGTAAAATGGTTAAGGTGGGGTGAGAGCTTTTCTTCATACAGGTCTGGTCCAGACTCTTGGGAAAAACTCTCTGTGTCTGGTGTTGTCTTTGCCAAGATTGTTCAAAATCAGAGAGCAAGGCCTTCTATTAGCTCTGATGCCCACTTAGGAGCAGGGGCAATCTTTAGATATGACAGATGGATCCAGAATCCATATCCTCAAAGTTGGCAGCTATGGGTATATAAAGCCAAGCATGAGCAGCTTTCCAGAGGACTGCTGCTGTGAACAGCTTCAAGATTCTGATTACCCAGTATAGTGAACTCTCTATTTGTTCAGCAGTAAATTAAGGCAAAACATTCACAGAAACCAAAGTCCAGCATTCACAATGTTATGACATAACAGCTTATGACTAAAATTGCCACATAGTTTTCACCAAAGTGGCCAGATAGTTTTAAACAAAGTACAATAATTTAGTAACTCAATAATTTAGTGAATCTTTAATTCAATCATCCTTAAGGAGGCTTACCTGCTTATTTATTATAAATTCCTGCTCTCAGTTTCCATGGTTCCTCTTCCCATGATCCTAATTCCTGCCCAAATTTGTCCAACTGTCAAATGGATTCAAGGGCAGACAGCTCTCAGTTCCTTGTCTAGCTCCTAGTACAGTTCTTCATCTAGTTCCTTGTTCAGTTCCCATTTCATATTGAAGCTCAGAGTGTCCAGTCCACCTCGAGTTCTTCACAGTTTCTGTTTCTGGGAAGACAAAGCTTAGCAGAGCCACAGCAATGTTCATGCACATTGTCGGCACCATCATCAATTCACCACTGCCTGTGAAATCAACCTCAGATCTATCAACAAGGTCTCAGAACTCAACACAAATCATCAATATAGAAATCAACACAGACCCACAAACAACGTCTAAGAACAAATCATCAGTACAGTCCCCAAACCTCCAAAACCCTCCTCTAGGACTTCTGTAAACAGACAACCATAAAATCCTCTTTCAGAGATTTCAGTAAGGTCCCAGGGCTTCTGTACAAAGTATCACAAACAAGATTCAACACAGACAGAACAGACAAACATAGAGTGCCAGGATACCACAGGTTTTTTTCTACACCACAAGAGCTCCCTTCTCAGTCCTGCTCTCTTTCTCCAGCCTGGGCCTCTCCTTATATATGTTCATTAGCTCCTCCCCTTCCTGTGGTAGGAGTTCATGAGTTCTGGGGTTAACTCGTGGGATTCACAAGTTCTGAATCTTAATACTTGATATAATCATGAACTGAAACAAGGTGTTAACTACTTCTTTGCTTGCCATTACAGGGGGGGTAGTCAGACAGGCCTGACAGCAGCTCCCAAAAAGATATGATTAGATACTAAAGGCAAATAGAAATGCTTCAGTTACTCAGTCATGCAGGGATAAGTACAAGTACAATAAATGGTTCTGTTTTCCAGCCATGCAGAGCTAGCTTCAAACAAGACAACAAAGTTTTTTCTCACAGGTTACAAAATTGTATACTTACATTAAGTCAGGTACAAATTAAACTACTTAGATGGCTCACAATAGACTAGTTTTGGGAAAGGAGATTTACATGTCACCGAAATAACCAAGAAAACTTAAACATGAATCATACAAATCAATGGAATCATTATTACCAATGTTAACTAACATCAAATTACTTGTATCCCAGTTACCTATTTCTAATATTCACTTAAACAGTACTTTCTGAATCCTGGATGCCTCATGTAGTTATCTCATCCCTAGAGTTCTTTCTTTAAAAATAGGTTTTATTGGGGCGGCCAGGTAGCACAGCGAGTAAGAGCACCGGCTCCAGTGTTGAGAACACCTGGAGATCGAATCCCGGGCTCAGACACTTAGCACCCACCCAGAAACACCTGGCCGTGTAACCTTGAGCAAGTTACTTAACCCCAATTGCTTAGGGGCGGCCAGGTGGCTCAGCGAGTAAGAGTATTGGCTCCAGTGTCGGGATGACCTGGATCAAATCCGGGCTCAGATACTCAGCACCACACCCAGAAATAATAACTGGCTGTGTAACCTTGAGCAAGTTACTTAACCCCAATTGCTTAAGAAAAAATAGGTTTTATTTTTAGAACAGTTCAAAAACAGAATTCTGCTTCTCTGGTTTACATCTAGAAGTTCTCAGATAATTCTCACACTATAAATTAGTACAATCACTTAAATTTGATTTCCCATTTTTGTTATATATTATTTGCTGTTTCTGTCCTTACCTAAATCTTGTAGCTGGTATAAGAATCTTTTAAAATATGGCTGTCCAACCATAAAATGAGTGATTCTGCCTTTTAAAATTATCAGATACTTTAATAAAGGAGAAATAATTTCACTTTTACCATTGTGTTATACAGTCTTTTCACAAAAATCCAAATTTGAGATCTTATTACCAAAACATGCTTAAAGCTTGAATTTCCATGTTAGAAAAATTTTGGAAGCCAATCATATATATCTGTATATAATTTTTAGAAGAATCATTCTGATCCTGTTGCTTTTTAAATTTTTTCTATCCTATTTAATTAGACATCTATCACATTATATATTTGTCTTATTACTTGGTCTAATCAGTTCCTTCTTTGGAGGATGGTATCTCTATATTATACTTATTTGGCCATGAATATAGGTTATATTTGTAAGCTATTCATTCTTGCATCCTATTATAGTAACTCAGAGATATTCAAATTTCCATCTCTTATTTAATAGATTTAGTACTGTGTTTATGAAACTTCTTGATTATATAAATTTGCTATAAAAGAAAAAGTGGGACAATATCATATATAGTAGGGAGCCAAAACATCTCATCCAGGATTCAAGTAGTTCCTTGGTGCGAGCTCTGGGTTTTTCTAGTCATGTGGCAGTATAACAGAACTTTCCTGATAGCCTGAGATTTAGGGCTCTGCCCTGTTCTGTGGTATTAGCCAGAAAGTGTTAACTCACTACAAGATTGTTAATACATTTTAGATACTATACATCTAGTATGGGAGTATCAAGGACATGATAGCCATCAAGTCCTGCTGACTTCATCTGCCTGACATCAAGAAACTGAACAAAGAAGTAATGGAAAACTTGGTGACCCATACTTACCTTCTTAGTCTCCTTTTTCTATAAAAATCTTGTTGATAGCATCAATAAACAAAGTTCTATCCTGAATTGCCCACCTGGTCTGGTTCGTCTTGTTGACTTCTCTACCGACATTTGATGCTGGCATCAAGTGGCCTCCATCAATTGGTACCCAACATGGGGTGAATAAGGACCTGAAAGGAAGGTGACAGTAGAGACTGCCCTTATGGTCACTGGAGCTCCACAAATCACAAGTACACAAGGCAAGGGGATGCAAAATCACATGGTAAAAGTACACAAGTGAACAAGGCAAATGTACACAATGTAACGATTTATTTTTTTAGTCATTTGATTTCACCAGGCTGAAATGGGAATTTCAAAACATTCTATCACCATGGGTCAAATGTATGGAGCATAGTAGTTCAAAGATCAAGAACAATATCTTCAAGTATTAAAGAAAGTAGTGCAATGTCCTCAGCCTGAGAGAGGAACTTGTTTTAGGTATGTAGTTCCTAAACAATGAGCTTAGCTTGCTGAAAATTTACAAATCTATGTACAATAAATAGAAGGATTTCTAACAATTGGCTTTTACACAAGGATGAGTTTAAACTTAGACCTAGTAAATATTTATTGTTTATTACAAGTCCATGAGAATAAAATTAACTGTAATTGGCTATAACCTGTGATTGATGAAAATTGCTGTTTTTGATAAAAAGCACTTAGGACTATATTTAATTCAAATATTACTACTTTTTTCCTTCCTATAACATATTTCTATGATCAGAGCAGGTAAAGGGTGAAGGATATGGACTCTTTTGTGTTAGTTTTCTTAGAAATCTAGTATTATTTTTCACCTAAAATTAGAACATGTACAGAAATTTATACAAACTACTTGAGACTCACTTTAAAATGTTCCCATTGTCTAAAGGTATTCTAAAACTAATAGCTTTTAAAAGTACTGGGATCAGGGGGCGGCCACGTAGCACAGAGAGTAAGAGCACCAGCTCCAGTGTTAGGATGACCTGGAGATGGAATCCCGGGCTCAGATACTTAGCACCCACCCAGAAACACCTGGCCGTGTAACCTTGAGCAAGTTACTTAACCCCAATTGCTTAGGGGTGGCCAGGAGGTTCAGCGAGTAAGAGCACCAGCTCCAGTGTTGGGATGACCTGGACATTGAATACCAGGCTCAGATACTCAGTTCTACACCCAGAAACAACTGGCTGTGTAACCTTGAGCAAGTTACTTAACCCTGATTGCTTAAAAAAAAAGTACTGTGATCAGATTCAATTGCTATACCTTTTTTGACTAAAAACTTTGTGATAATGTAAGAATTAACTGTAATTAATCGGCAATTAAATAGTAATTTAGTTTTTTAATAATATTTTAGGAATTTATGTTAGTTAAGTACATATTATACCAACTTAATTTTAATAAATCTCAATTTTAAAAGTATGTTTTTGCTATAAGGTAAAACAGGACTCTCATGTTATAAGTTTTCAGCTAATATTTTTCCATAAAAGTTTGGTGATCATTTACAAATCTGATTCTAAATATTATAAAGTAATTAATACTCTTTATTTCTGCTCAAAATATAAAACTTTCATATGATTTATTCTTCTTATCCCTTTAATATTGTGTCAGATAGCAAATATTCAGTGTAAGTATGCCAACATATTGATACTGCTGAACATAAATTCACACAAAATCCAAATCTTTTAAACTTTTTTTTTCAAAAATTACAAACTTATAAGACAGAGGTCTCAACCTATGTATATAACCCATATAAGACCTCATTCTTAATTGCCTGGTCCTCTTTCTCAAAATAACACAACTATAGATCAGAAAATCCCAAGTTTTCCCCACCTGTTTCTCCCCAAATATTAATAGTGCTCTATTATCTCATTCTTCTTTTCTTTTTCCCCTTTAGGAGGGCAATCAGGGTTATATAACTTGCCCAAGGTTACACGGCTAGTTTGTTTGTGTGTGTGTGTTAAGTGTCTGAGGCCAGAACCAAACTTGGGTTCTCCTGACTCTGGGACCAGTGCTTTACTCACTGTGCTAACTAGCCGCCCCTATCTCATTCTTATTTTCATCAAAATGCACACTCTATGCAAATAATTTCACAAGAACAAGTTAGACAGATCATTAAAAACTGCCCTCAATGTGTTATCTATATTACTCTTTCAGCTTCCCTTCAGATAGGGGAAGCAGTAAAGAATGTAATTATCTATATGTTACAGTCTTTTGCTTCAATGGGCATTCCAAAACAATTGAAAACTGATAATGCCCCCACCTACACTAGCAAAATTATTTCAATCTTTCTTGATAATTTTCAAGTAAAATTAATTATAGTCATAACCCTTAAAATCCCATTGGTCAAACTATATTTGAGAGATGGAACAAAGAGGGTAAAACCTATATACAAAAATAAAAAGGGGGGACTTGGACCAATACACCATAAAAGCAATTAGCTACTGCTTTATACACTCCAAAATTTTAAACACCACTAAAAATGAGTATACACCAGAAGTACACACTCCCCAAATGAAGGTGATGTGGAGACATCACCAAATGAAGGTGATGTGGAGACATCACCAAACTAAGATATGGGAAGGGCCTGATCTTTTGGTAATGTGGAGGAATTGCTGTGCTTATGTTTTTCCAGAAGCTGCTGAATGACCAGTGAAGGTGTCAGAACAGAAATGTCAGGGTTTGTACTCCAACTCACCCAGGAGATGAAATAGCTCCAACAGCAGAAGAAATCATAGAGATGGAACATGGGGATAAAGAAGAAGAGGTCTCCTAATGCAGCCACGACACAAAAAGCTGAGGCCACATGGAGGCAGATGAAACATTTATTATATTAAGCCAAAGAACTCAAAGCTGTTATCCCAGGATTTGTGTTTCTTCCTATGATCAGTCTGATTTCAATACAAACTGAACTAGTTACATCCTGATTTAAGTCCTGAGACACATACCAATATCATGTCAATTGTTTCATACATAAACTATAACTGCATATTTCACCCCCTCAAGCCTTCCTTACTTCTACTAATGTAAATCATTTATAGATGATATAAGTCAATACTACATTTTATTGGAATATAACCTGCTTTAACTGTACTCTTAAACAGCATATTAGTGGTTATGATGTCATTCAGTAGAGGGTGCTCTTTTGATGTTTTTCCACTAATCTTTCTCATAATTGGTTTCAGACTTCAGGGGAACTTGCACTTCAAATAATATTTGATTCCCTAGCTAGAAAAAAAAAAACAATTTCTGGATTTTTAATCACTGGACTAATTGCCATAGCCTCCTTCTTTATATCAACAACCATGTTTTCTCTTTCTTTACTAAATCAAATACAATCTGCTCAATTTGTGAATGAGTTGGAAAAAATGTTAGCATCTCTTTAAAAACCCTAGAACCTATAGATGAAGACATAATTTATAAAATCAATTTACTGGAACAGTCAGTCATGTATCTTGGGACAAGTTAGAAACATTTAAGACCAGACTCCTTCTCTGATTTAATTATGGATACAACTATATATGTATAACTCCTTTGTATAGAATATTACTTGCATTGTACTCTTTCTCAATGTATATCTAGTAGAGATTCTGTTGTTGTAATTATTGAACAACCTTCATTTGCCATTTTTCCAATTAATTTAACCCATGCTTAACGTCTACTATCAGGGGCATATGCATCACATATAATTTATTATTTCTTAAAAGGGGGGGGGAGGTTTCTCAGATTTCTTGTTACTAGATTCACTGATCTAATTTTATTTATAATCTCAACCACCGAGTCTGCAATTCCTCTACAAAGAGAAATCCAAACAGAATATGTTAATAAATGATCGCAAAATATTTCTGTAGCCTTTAAGGCACAACATGATATAGATAAGGATCTTTTGTGTAAGATCAATTTATTACAACGATCAGTCTTGTATTTAGGTGATGAGTTAAATGCATTAAAAACTCAAGTAATACTTAGATGTGATTATAAATATACCTATAGTTGTGTAACTCTTTTACCTTATATTAGCTCTGATTCTAATGTTTTTGGGGGACAAAATGCATGCCCAAATTCTTTGTACTTGGCATAATTCAAATATTACAAATTATATCAGTAAACATCCAAAATTGCCATAGCTCTAGAATTGATCCAGGAATATTGCCAACACCATACTATCAGCATTCCTAAAGTTACCTCCTTTTAATCTGATGCCTATGATTTACATATTTTGCCTGTATAGTTTATTGTATTATTTCTTTGTAAGCTTGAAACCATTTTCAACTCAAATGTATGAACATAACTTTTAAGGACCGGGATTTATATTGGAATGCTAGTTGCAAAAATTGCAATCTCACACAATGTATTACTAGAAATAAACAGTATCTAATGATAGTAGAACAACTGTCTTTTGCTGTTTTTCCCACTAACTTATCTCATGGGTATCTGCAGGAGAGCATAGCTTAAGTTTAATCAGCGAGGCTTTAAAATGAAAAAAAAAATCATAGGGCTATTACTATTAGGTGTCACATCTTTAGTTACTTTACTTACCACTACCACACTTTCATATGTGTCTTTACAATCCACAATTCATACTGCTCAGTATGCTGAGGAACTTCCAAAAAATTTATCTGAAGCACTTCAAGTGCAGTAAAAAATCAATCAGGACACACAAACAAAAACTGATTTGTTAAGAACAGTCTGTAATGTATATAGGAGATGAGGTAGAGACCCTTAAGACTCGTTTATCTCTATGATGTGATTATAGATATATGTATATTTGTGTCACCCCAGCTTATATAATTCAAAATTAGAGCCTGCTTATTGGGGGAATGGCACGATTCCAACAACACCATGGAAAGGAGGACCTTCCATTAAATTATTAAAGATATATAACATATTAAATTTCCTGGTAATGACCCAGAAGGAGTAGCAAACACAATTATTGACATGTTAAAGAAAATCTTTCCATTTCAGAATATATTGGTTTTTGGTATGCACTTGCTTCCTATATTAATCATTATAGTAACCTTTCGTATATTTGGACCATGCATTATATGAATGATGTCCCCAAATGTCAAGGCTTTAGGCACCATGGTACATCATGCCCTTAAATTATTTTAGAAAAAGGGGGGAGATGTAGGGAGCCAAAACATCTGATCCAGGATTCAGGTAACTCCTTGGTGCCAGCTCTGGGTTTTCCTAGTGATGTGGCAGTATAACAGAACTTGCCTGAACTTTTAACTATAGATATGATCCCTGACCCCTGAGCTAGCTTTAAAGAGAATTTCATACTTCAATCAAACTACTGGGCATCCTTGGAAGCTGGGAATGGGGAACTTACTGGACTTGTCAAGGGTAAGATTTCAGGAAAATTGAATCCTGAGGTGCCTGAGCCATTTCACATTGATGGGGTAAGGTACTGTTTAGTCTTTATCACATTTATCAGTTCCATCTGAGTCATACCAACATACCTGTCAAGCTGAAAGTTTGGTTAAATGAGACAAACAGGCTAGGTGAATAAATTTGTAGCACATATTCCCTTAAAGCTAGCAGATATGTGCTGCACAGAGCCAGAACCTAAGTTCTGCCTTCTGCTACAAGAATGACAAAGTTCTTTTATATGTTTTAGGACAATCCCAGGACATCCATGTCCCTCGGATTTATCATCTCCACATTTTTTTGTATTTGTATCATGAGAAGGGGAGTTTCTTAGTTGTAAATAGAGATTGACTAGATAATTGACAAATCAGTGTCAGATGGAATTTACTATCTCAGGATATCTGTGGTTTTGCCCCATCTGGAGTATGCCCCCAATAAAGATAAGAGAAATTGCACTCTTCAGAATTTCCATGCATCCTATCACAAACAAGATGAAATACCCACTGTTGACTTTATCAGGTCTTTCAAGTTACTGACATAGGAAAGGGCACTTTTTAAATAAAAACAAAGCAGTCTGCATGATTAGTTTAGACTTTGTATCTTATTGAGGGTCAAAACATAATATTTAATGATTATAGCAATCTTAGACATAGGTTTACATTTTCCATACATAAAAGTTAAACATTCTGTCCTTAAATAGTCACTTCTAATTGGTCGTTTGTTTGTAGTTTTTATTTCCCTTGGCTCTTGTATGTCAAATCTTCTACTGAGTTCAGTTTTCTTTTCTTTTGCAGTTTTTTTTTTCTGCTTTTTGGAGGGTAATTGGGGTTAAGTGACTTGCTCAAGGTCACATGGCTAGTTTTTATGTTAACTGTCTGAGGCTGGATTTGAACTCAGGTCCTCCTGACTCCAGGGCCTGTGCTCTATACACTGTGTCACCTAGCCACCTCTGTTATTCTTGTTTTTTTTTTTTCAACAGAGTCCTGAAAGTTTGACAGTTGATCAAATGTCCATTTTTTTTGCATTCAGAATTGTATTTAGCTTTGTTGGGTATGATACTTTCAGTTGGAGTTCCAGTTCTTTTATACTTCAATAAATAGAGTTCCAAAACCTTCAGTCTTTTAGTATTCCCAATGCTACATCACGTTTGACTCTAATTGTGGTACCATCACATGTAAATTGTTTTATTTATTTTTCTTGTTGCTTGTAATATTTTTTCCTTGATCTGGGTGTTTTAGAATTTGAATGTAATATTACTGTGAGTTTTCCTAGTAGGAGCTCTTTCAGGTTGTGATTAATGGATTTTTCCTATTTTTAGTTCCCCTTATTGTTCTAATGCTTCAAGAAAATTTTCCAATTATTTCTTGTATTATTGTATCAAGATTATTTTTTCTTGATCAGAACTGTTACATAGTAGAATTATTCTTATTTTTTCTCTTCTTGATCGTATAAGATGTTTCACATTCTCTTGTATATTTTATTTTGTTTGTTATATATATATTTTTATTTTTGTTACTTCATCTCTTATAACTTCACTGACTTCCCCTTTCCAATTCTGATTTTCAAGGAGTCATTATCTTCCTTTATATTTTGGATCTTCTTTTCTAATTGGTTGACTTTCTTCTTATAATCATCTTGCTTTTATCTTATATTTGTTTTATTTTTCTTTTTTAATTTTTCCTCAGTCTCTCTCATTTAATTTTTAAAGTGTTTTTTAAGTTCTTCATTTAATTCTTTTTAGTCAGGGACAATTTAACATTACTCTTTATGGTAGAAGAGGGTTTCTTTGCTTTTGTATCCTCTGAAGATGAACCCTGGTCTTCTCTATTCCCATAGTTGCTCTCTATGGTGGAATTTGTTCTCCTTTGCTTGTGCATTTTCTTTTGGTAATAATTTAGTTTTTATAATCATTTCTACTCCTGGGATTTGTGAAGGTGCCTCTTGGCATCTTATCCTCTCCAGTCCCTCCTCTGACCTTGAACTCAAAGCAAGACCTTCAGCCTCCTGTAAATGCCCACAGCTAGCAGAGTCCTCTTCCTACTGCTTCTGCACTCACTGAGTGTGTGCTACTTCATTCTCACCCCACCTACTCTTTGCAGCACAGCTGGGTCTGGCCTTCCTTGTTAGCAGATATTCCCTAGATCTTCCCTAGGTCTTATGCTCAACTCCCCTTCCTTTGTCTGGGGCATAGGCAGCTTCCCAACCCAGCTCACCTCAGGCTTGCTCCTGGTTATTTAAGAAGCTTGCAGCTGGTTTTTAAAGTGGACCCTAGCCTCGAGGTGCTTATTCTTTACATGGAGGAAAACTAGTCCTGGGATTATTTTTCACATTTTCTCTGATTATCCCAGTAGGACCCCACTTCTGCCCCTACTCTTATGTGTCTTCACAGCTCTATGTTCCCTTAGAGGTGTTATTTTATCTCTTTTGTGGAGGAAAATCTTAAGAGCTTGAAATTTTCTGACCTATTCTGCCATCTTCCCAGAATCCTCTCTCTCCTGATTAGAATGTTGTCCTACTCCATTGTCTGGTTGCCCTGTGAAAAAGGGAAATGCTAGCATTAAATTAAATTAAAGAATTGGTTAGTATAAGCATAACAGAGCATGCATACATACATACATGCACACACATATGCACATGTATACACAGATACAACACACATATGCATATGTGTATGTATAATGCACAGACGTGTATACACACATATGCATGTGTGTTCACTCATATACCTATGTACAAATAAATGGTCCACATATACATCTACATT
>NW_027185632.1:0-21390 GCF_028583685.1 Petaurus breviceps papuanus
TTCTTTCATCTTGACGGGAGGCAAGTTCTCAGCAATCTTTGTTCCTGGGGAGATAAAGCTTAGCAGGGCCACAAGATACACTGCCAGTGTCTTCATTAATTCATTCTCTGTCTGCAGAACAGTCCTAGGACCCCTGAAAACATTAGCAAAACCCCCTTCCAGGATTTCTGTAAACATACAACAAGAAAATCCTTCTTCAGGGCTTCTAAACCAAGAGCAAGGTTCCAGGACCTCTGTAACTACAGCACTGTCCTTCACCAGTGGACAGGATTCATTCTCTGTCTGCAGAACAGTCTCAAGAGCTCTAAACCAACAGCAAGGTTCAAGGGCCTCTGCAACAACAGGACTGTCTTCATCATTGAACAAATCTGGCAAAACAACATCAAAACAGACAGACAAAGTACCAATATAACAGCCATGTCTACTCAGTCTTTGGCAGCTCTGGGTGGCAGCTCTCAAAAGTCCTGGGCAATTCAAACTGGCCCTCAGCAATCCTCTCCATCTCTCTCTGCCTCCAAGATGCTGCTTCCAAAAAGTTCTTCTACCTCTCTCTTTTCTTGTGTCTCTCTAAATTTATATCACTAGCTCCTCCCAGTTCAGCCCTCTCTTTTGATGTCAACAAGTCCATCCCACAAGTGGGATTCACAAGCTCTGGGTTTTAACACAATCAATTTGAAAACCACTCTGAGCCAATACCAGGGGATCTTTAAATTCCATTACTATTACACAAAGGCCCAGCAAACAAGCTGTGCCCTGAGCTTGGCATAACATAAGCATATATTAAATAACATATGTACCATATGTGTATAAGCATATGCACATATCCTATATTACAAACAAATAAATATTTCTGTAAAAAGAACTTTGTGAGGTAAGTGCTGCTTTTATTATTATTCCCTTTTTATTAATGATGATATTAGTAATTATTATTTTTATAATTTGTATGACTAGCCTTTTAGAAAGCTTTTGAGTTTTCAAAGTGCTTTACAAATATTGTCTCATGTTGTCCTCACAATAACCTTGCAAGGTAGATGCTATTATTATCCCCATTATATAGAAGAAGAAACTGAAACAGATATTCAATGACTCGACCAGGGTCACAAAGCTATTGAGATGAGGAAACTGTAGTTAGATGGTGTTAATTAACTTCATGTCTGAAGTTGGATTTGAACGTAAAACTTTGCTTATTCCACATCCAGTTGACTTTCCATTAAATCACAGTCCTTAAGATATACTCAATTACATATTTCAAATTTCATATGAAATTTTAACATCTTTAGCATTTCTAATTATAGAATGAATTGTGCACGTAGAATGAATTATATTCTTTATTCAGGCAGTTAATATAACTAATCATTTTAATCAGATTTATAATTCATGGGAACTGAGCAAGTTGAAAGACCCATGAAGTGGAAAAAAAAATGGAATAGATTAGTACAGCAACAGGAAACATTTTGGTTTGCAATTTTATACACATTACAGCAACATAACATGTGAATGAAAAGGTGTTTTATACTTTTTTTGTCCAGAGAAATGAATATAACACTGCAAGAAAACTGGACATGTTATAATATCTAAATAATAGAGTATCAACAAAATAGTCTGTATTCTTAGTAAATAAAATTTGTTTATCATGATATTTGATTATTGGTATGAGAGTATAATTGATCAAGAAGGCATAAGTATTTTTTATAAAACAATACCACCTAAAAAGATTCCAATTTTATCCAATCTATATACTGGTATATATTGATCAGTTAGTTATTCCAATCTTTCTTTGTTTCAGTAAGTTATGTCTTTAAGTATTTATTATTTTAATTTCCATATAGCTACCTATATATCTGAATTCATCTAACATTGGAAAATTTCCATTCTGTTCACCTTTTTCTATTTTTTGTATCTAGTTACAGATGTCACAATTATTCAGGAAATTATTAAGTTGTATCTTATGGATTTTTCTATCCTTAATTCTAATGACTTATTTATTTACCTAATAGCTGCTTTCTTCAGTAGGTTCTTTAAGGAAATTCTAAAAAAATGTATTTTAAAATAGGAATTAGCAATTGAGCTCTATTTTTTTGACACCTGAGCCTAATGGTTTATATTGTAAATGTTCTGTGTTTTTAATAGGATTTTCACGAAGAAGTTTTAGTGACTAATGGAGGTCCAATGTCTTGGCCATGGTTCATAATTGGAGATCTTCAGATTGCTACCTATTGCCTTTCTCATACTGATAATTAGAGACATGCTAAATAAAATAACTCTGAACTTATATCTCACACCCATAAGATTGTCCAAGTTGACAAAAAGAGAGAGTAAAATGACAAATGCAGAGGGACTTTGGGGAAAATAGGCCTATTAAGTCATTATAAGTGGTTCTGTGCACTCATCCATACACTCTGGAAAGCAATTGGGACAATTCCTCCAAATATATTAAACAGTGGTTTTTCTTTGACTCAGCAATGACAATGCTATGTTTATACCCCCAAGAGATCAAGGAAAAGGATCTCTCTGTAAAAATCATTTATATCTTGTCCTTTAGAGGTGGAAAAGAATTTGAAACTAAAAAAGTATGCAACAATTGGGGAATGACTGAATGAGTTATGGTATATTAACTTAGAGAATACCATTTTTATTATGGGGATTGTTACAGAGAAACTTGAGAAAAGTTATATGAAAAGATACAGAGTGAAGTGAGTAGAATCAGGAAGACAATTTAAACAATGACAGCAATATAGCAAAGAAAAAGAACATTGAAATATATAGGAACTATCTTCCATTCAATGACCAGTCATGATTACAAAGAACTCATGATAAAACATGCTACTTATTTTCTGATACCGAACTGATGGACTTAGAGTGGAGTTTTTTTTTTCTTTTTTCAATAGGGGAAGTAGGATGGAGAGAGATTATTGTCATTGACTGACTGTATCAGCAATGCCATATTCACAATGCCTATGAAAATTACAGATATGCTGATGTAATTATTCATCACAAAATACATCAGGCTTGCTATATGGAGGAATAAGCTATCAAATTAATTAAAATACCAAAAGACTGAGTCCCAAAACCAGAAAGTGAAAGCCATCAGAGTAGTTATGAAATTGGCACAGGTAGATAAAGTAGAAAGCACCCACATTCTCAAGCCTTTAAAACAGAACAGGTTGCCTCAGGCAAAGGTCCTTCTCTCCTCACTCACAGCAATCACCCAGTGTCCAGGAAGTGTGCTCCCAGCAGCTCTGGCCCCTGGCAGTCCTCAGCAGGAGTCCTTAGCAGAAATTCTGGCTGACTCAAAAAGGGCTTTGCACTGCCGTTGCCTCTGCTGCTGCTGCCGCCGTAGCCGCCACTGCTAGCCACCACAGGAACTCTAGCTTGGCTTCCGCTTCCTCTTGCTCCACCCTTTCCTGCTATGTCAGCAAGTCCAATGGAGGATGGAAGATCTTTAAATCCCATAACCCTTAAACTGACAAAAATATAATTGATTTAAAATAAGGTTAGAGTTACTAACTGGCTGGAGATGAGGAAGAAATATGTCCCGACTATGAAGGGAAAATTGTACAAAGACATAGAGATGAATAGTTAAATGGAATGTGTGAGGAGCAATGAGCATGCCAATTTGGTTGGACCATAGATATTAGGGAGATATTTAGTGTGCATTATTACTAGAAACGTAATTTGAAGACATTGTAAAGGGTTTTCAATGCCCTGGTCCTAGAGGTAATAGGAAGTCATTGGAGTTTATTGCATAGAAGACTAACATAATCATGCCAAGGCTTAAGGAATATCAAACCTAGTAACTCTGTGGAAATTAAATTAGTGAGGGATAGATACAATGGTTTTAAATTATACTATTCTGTTAATTAAATTATTAAACATTGACATTTATTATATCTTTGTGGTAATGGGTTTTGAAGAAGAGGTAGAAATTATTTTCATGATAGCTGTTGGCATGAAAACCATTGACTGTAATGAATTCCCATAAATAATCTTTGTGACAATATACTTTAAGATATGCTTTTTAATGTCTCACAAGAGTTCCTGAAGGGGAAGAAGAGAATTGATCTCTTAGAAGAAAAGAAAAGCAAGAGGTATAGATATTGGTATCTATCATCTTTTAGATGGGGAAAGATCTTAGAGAATATATAATCAAGGAGATTGAGATCAATAAAAGATAGAACAGATAAGAGTCCAATTCAAGGATAATTTACAAAGTACATTCTAGTTGTAGATCACTGTGTGAAATGCTGGAAACTTTGATTGGCGCTGGATGAAGTTCATATGGTGAAATTTAAGTAGGAGATAGGGATGATGACTAGACTTGTAAAATCACTGATGTAGGGCACTCCAAGGTAAGGAAATTACCTCTATGAATTTAAGTTCCCATGAAGTTGAGTTGGCACTTTGTCTGTAACTTGTAGTTTTACTTGCCTAGAGCACTGAGCGGTTTGGACACATGGTTAGATCTCATAGTAAATATGTGTAAGGAGGCAGCATTTAAATGGAGGAGTTCCTGATTTTGAGACCAGTAATCTATCTACCTTACCATACTGTCTCTCTGCCATATAATGGTCTGTGATATAGAACAGTAGGGAGGCATCAATTATCAACAATTATTAGTAAGGAGACAGAGTGAGAGTAAGAAATGAGTATAGTAAACTTGAGTTGTTTTTTAAATTAAAAAACTAGATAGGAAGCTGCATAATTGTTTTGAACCTCAATCTCCTGGAATAGTTAATTTTAGGGACTGGTCTCCCATGTGTTTGAGTAGATATTCTTTTGTCCAGGGGAATTAGGAAGTGAAATGTAATCTACAATACAAAACAAAAAAACAAAAAAAAAAAACCTCTACTCTTAATGGCTCAGACCTCTGGTTGGATGTCTCTGTCCCCAATACTTAATTTAGTGTTTCTTAAATTCATATTAATCTTAGTTTTTTTAGCTCTCTATTCTTCCACTCTGACCTGAAATTTGTGATTTAGACTCAGCAGTTTTTGACCCTTTGCAACCTGATTCAACTACTTCTTTATCACTATCCTCCGTTTATCTCCTCATTCTTTTGTTTTCCACCTGTTGTTTGCTTCCTGTCTTTGTGTTTTCCCCAGCACTGTGAGAACTTCAGATGTTCTCCTGTACTGAGATTTCATTTCCAACCCATATCAAACAATAGGTCACAGGCATTAAAGATTGAATATTCTATGTCTTTGACAGGAGGTGGCCTTTACTACCCTAATTTATATACTACATTTTAAAGTTATATTTTTCTGGACATATTTTGTTTTTCATCACCTTATTTTCTGTTTTTTTTTCTTACAGTGTCACCTTTAAATGGAAGCACATCTTAGAACATAGTAAGAAAAGAGTTATTACCTCCTTTATTAATCTGTTAAACAATGCATCAACTAACCAACATCAAAATACTTAATTTTCACATCTGTAGTCCTTTACTTCTGCAAAGAAGGATGCTCTGTTCAATTTTAGTATCTTATTTTGTCATTAATTATTATTTAATCATTATTTGGTTAAAGTGGTCATTTCAATTCTACTAATCCTTTTCTAATGTTTTTTTCTTTCCATTTACTTTGTTTAATGGTATATACTGTTTTCCAAGTTCTGCTTATTTCAATTCATTTCAGTTACTATATCTTCCTATATACCATATTATTTGTATCTTTTTTTCTTTATGAAACAGTAGTATTCTTTTCTATTTTTATATCACAGTTTCTTGAGCTCTTTACCAAAAAGTGGGAATAAACTTTATTTCCTAATGTTTTCTAGCACAAAAAAGTGCTGCTACAAATGTTTTGGTATATATAGGACCCTTCCTTCTGTCTTTGACCTCTTGATATATATCAGTGGCAAGAGGGTGTCTGAGTCAAAGGGAATGAACACCTTGGTCATTTTCTTAGTCAAATTCTTGGTCCTCTTTCCAGACTGTGGGATCACTTTTCATTTCTACCAGGAGTATACTAGTATACCTGTATTTTTGCAGTCCTTTGAACATTGATCATTCCCATCTTTTTCTCATCTTTGCCAAATTGCTGGGTATAAGGTGAAAACTTAGAGTTAAAACTACCATATTTTAAATATAGGGTATCGTTTTCAGGCATAGGGAAAGGGACTGGTTATATGAACTATTTGATATAGGAAACTCCTAAACGAGGAAACTGCTTCTCTCAGTTTACATCTGGACTTTCTAGGAAACTTAGAGTTTCAGAGAGGTGTCAAAAGCACTGAGAAGTTAAGTGAGTACACAGAGTGATATAGCCAATATATGATAGAGATGGGGTTTGAGCCCAGTTTTTCATACTTCCTGGTCAAGCTTTCTTTCCATGACACTGTGTTTCCTCTTCTTTCAAATACTGTTTCAGGTTAAGGGGAAAAAATAGTCATACTAGTTGGAACTGATAAAACTTGCCACTTTTTGGTTCTCCATTATAATAATGACACCAGGCATTTTTGTCCACTTCAAATCACTTCCCCTTCTATATCAAAGGGAATTAGGAAATACATTACATTTTTCCTCCCAAAATGCTTGATGAATTTCTTTTTGTTCTCAGTTGAAGAGGCTTTTGTAAGTACCTATTATATGACAGATTCAGTCCTAGGTGCTGTTTTATCTTAATAGGTTTTCTTTTAGGTAAGCTTAATGCTTTAAGCCTGGCTAATATTTATGTGTCTATAGCAGATGCATTTTTTAATAAGCCACTATATGTTTCAATTCTTAACATGACCTTTGGTTTCAAAGGGCACCCATTCCATTACACAATGAAACATAGATAATGAGCAGTGTCTAGCCTTTGAGCCATCAGCTGCCACCTAGGTGAGTATCTAAAAGCTGACTTCCTATTCAGTTCTCTATTCTGCAAATGTGCTTTGGCTTTAAAGGTCAAGAATGAGACCATAGGGATTCCTTGATTGCATTATACTGATTTTCCAAATATGAATCACTTTTTTTCTCCAGGGCAGTAGAAAGAGAACTTCTAAAATGAATTTTCCCAAGATTACTTTTGGCATTACTGTTATCCGATTGAAAATTAGTAGGAAAGTCTCGTACAAAGTGTATCAGAAAAAGAACTCTTTAATTTTGCCATTGAATAATGAGACCTTACTTTTGAGATTTAAGAGTAGAACCCCTTTTTCTCACTTCTTGGTTATATACTCAGCAGAAAAGAATTAGATGAGAGAGACTATACAATTTAACTGTTCCACCAAAGCTATAGGGAAAATGCTATTCTGGGTATCTGTCATTACTTAAGGCAATATCAGATCCTTGACTATTAAGAACTGGAAAGATTATATTAAAAAGACAAAATGACCATGATGTTACACATATACACACACATGTACAAATAGATATTTTCCTATTTGCAGATAAATATACTCAAATGAAGTATTGAATTGACATATTTTTGGCCATCCATAACTATTTTAATTGTAACTTCATATTGAAACATTGATCCAAATATTTGGGAATTCACTATTCTGAGTTTTTCATCCTTTTACTTAATAAAAAGCCAAAGTATCTAAGTCTAAATGTGTTTAATAAATGTCTTCTAGTTAATTTTATTATGCTAAATGTACTTGTCTAAAGTATCAATAAAAAAAAAAACTTGCATGACTAGATACCGTGTTTCCCCGATAATAAGACACTGTCTTATTAATTTTTTTGGACAGAAAAACACCAGAGGGCTTATTTTCAGGGGAGGGCTTATTTTAATGAACATTGACAGCAATTTTAATAAACAGGTAAATGTGAACAAAAAAATATACCTTTATTCAATAATGAATTCAAGAAAGAACAGGATGACGTGCTCACTACTGCAGTTCTGATTGGATGCAGCTCGGAATGCGTGTAGCGCAGGGGATCACCTTCACTACAGTAGCAATCTCAATAGGGCTTATTTTCGGGAGAGGGCTTATTTTAGAGGAATCTTACACAGTAAGGGGAGGGCTTATTTTCGGGATAGGTCTTATTATCGGGGAAACACGGTACTATGTCTAATCCTACAACTTTATTTGCACATTGTCCATTGTAGTAGGTGGTCCTTCAACTAAGATTAAAAGATGAATAGTTCTATATTCATTGATGATAGATCAATCAACACACCTTAAACTTCTACTACATACTAGGCATTTCTGCAGGGACAACTAGTTAGAGTGCTGGGCTTGGAGTATGGAAGGCATGATTTCAGCTTCAGGCTCAGGCACTAGCTGTGTGACCTAGGGAAAGCCACTTTATCTCTGTTCATCTTAATTATATCAATTGTAAAATAAAGATCATAATTTGGAAGATTAAGGTTGATTCTGTATCATTGATCCTGTTTATATGTAATTGTTTTTGCCCTGGAACTACTTTTGTCCTCTAACTTCTTATGTCATGGTTCTTTGGCTATGAATTTAGTTCAGAGTTCAGTTGGCCTGCAATGGGTCAATTCTAGAAATCTAGCTCTCCTACTAATCACTGAGCTCTTCTTGCTTCAAGGAATTTTGCTAAACTTGGTGAATGTGTGTGAAAGAAAGGGATATTATTATTATTATTCCATCAAGTTATCCTTCAAGAATGTTTACTTTGCTGATCAAATGAGCACCTCTTAGCTTCATGAGAGAAGACAGGAGTCACTGCTAACACCCATTATTAAATTTTCAACTAATCACGTTGTACCTTCTTCTTCAGTTTTGTAACCAATAATGTTTTCTTCAATTCCATGTTATTATCTACCTTGTTCTGTTCTTTGTTCTCTACTCCCCACAACCTATACGAGGGGAACTGTCCTTTTGCCTAGGGTCTTTGGAAAAGATGAAGGTAATCCACTGACCCATTTATTGACAGGCAGCTTGCCCTGTTAATAAATGTTATCTTGTTAAGAGATATTTCAATTTACCTTTTGGTTAAAATTCAGTCATGACAGAATAGTATCTACATGAGATAATATTTGCAAAACTCAGCACGATGCTTGTCACATGGTAAGTACTATATAAGAGCTATTATATTATGATTGTTATTATTATGATTATTTATCATTACTATTAATACTACTACTAGGATTGGGGACATAAAGACAATAGCAAAATATGTGATTTAGGTATAGAGGTTAATGGAAGTTGGTTTTATTACTGAATTGTCTCCAAAGATATGATATCCTACAATAAAAACTAATTTAAATTATCAATCAGATATTTCTATGGACCAGAATGTTTATACATCAAGAGTATAATAATAAAGGCCTTGTTAAAAAATAATATCCTAGATTACTCTCTGAATAAAAAACACTTAAATAATAATGCTGATTTATATAATGTGTGCTATTTGTATTTCATTATGTTTTACTTGTTTGAAATTTTTAGTTCATATATATATATATTATATATAATTGCATATATAGTTCATAAAATGGAGATAATAAGACCATCTACCTCACAAGGTCATTGTGAGGATCAAATGATAGAATATTTATAGTGCAATTATCACAGTGTATGGCATGTGGTTATCACTATATAAATGCTTATTTCCTTCTTTTCCCCTTCACAGTTGAAGTCAGGGTAAACAATTACTAATAATGGAATAGCTGGCTAAAATAACCTGTGTTGTGGGCCTGGATTTTCTTCTTTGCCAGGGGGAGGTATGGTCTACTAGATGACTTATAAGATCCCTTTAAATATTATTCTAAATCTTTATCTTTCTATTAGCATTTCCTTAGAGAAAAAGATAACTTTTGGAGGCTTGACTCAAATGATTCAATCTCCATTGATGAAATCTCAAGTTGGACCTAAATACATGGAAATACAAATGTCTCCTAATTATAAATGTGCATGAGTTGAACTAGTAGTGTTAGTAGTAAAGAATAGTTAAAGATTTTTTTTGGAGAAATTCAGCCTGGATTGGCAATTTAATGCCAATTTTGATCTGTCAAATGTGGTGTATTTTTTTTTCCATCGACTTAGAAATAATCTATTAAATAGTGCTGCTTGCTTTAACTAAAAATATCATTAATTTAATTTAAATTTCCAAGTTGTAGAGACTGAGTGTGATATAGTTGATAGAGAGTTGATCTATAGAGCCAGGAAGGCCTGAACTTAAGCTCCACTTCAGACAAATTTTGACTCTATCACCCTGGACAGTTACTTATCCTCTCTCTGTTCCTATAAATTTTCAAAGCCTAGAAGTTGAAGAGAAGGTACAAATTTACATTGCTAAAGGAAATTCCCTTTTCCCAGAGTTCTTAAAATCAATGAAATGACAGGTCACCATCCCTCTAAGGTGAGTTTTATGAAGCTTTTTTTTTTTAACTACTAAGTTTAATGTTGTCTTGTCTATTTGTTTCTCAAGGACAAATGGTGAACTTTTTTGGCCTGTGAAACTGTCCTTTTCTTTTAACATCTAAGGTAAAAACAATTTTAATCCCACTAAATAAAATTAAAGTATTCTATTTGCACATGAAATTATAGTATGGGAATACATTTTGATGCATAGTATGGTTTATCTTTATATAATATACTCTATCATATATATAGTATACATTGCATATAGTATATATAGTGTTTAATATGTGTACATATTATATAAAATCTTTCATGTTAAATTTGAGAAAACTACTTTTCTTCATATCTAAACCTTTTTGCATTCCATTAAGAAAGTTAAAATGTTAAAGAATTTAATGAAAGTAAAACAGCTAATTCAATTTAGGAAGAAAGAGAGCTGTATTACCACTAATGGATGAATTGTTAAATTACATGAACAGAAAACTTTTTATAGATTATATAGAAATGGAAAATAATCACTTAAAATTTTTTTAGGCTCCACAATAATATAAAAGAAAAATCAAGAACAATTCTGAATTACCTGCTTATATCAATCAAAGAGAGGGAAATGAATAAAAATTTAAATTAAAAGATTTTTATAGTGGTGCCAAACCTTGGGCACCTTACATTGATAATGAAAATATAAATTGCTAGTATCTTGTGAAAAGCAACCCTATACTACTTGACAATGGAATAAATTTGAATATGCTCTTTCAGCTATTATTTCTCTTTTCAGGTTTATACCCAAAAGATATTATCAAAAGATTGGCTGAGATATTAGGTAAAAGCTCTTTGAACATTATTTTCTAATTGGAGGAAAACTAGAGGTAGCACAAATATATAAAAATTGGGAAATTGCTGAATTTTGCTACATTACTATCAGGGGATATTTCAAGTTAAAATAGTTTCTTTGAATGATAGATTACTGATGGGCGACTACCTGGCACAGCGAATAGAGCACCAGCCTTGGAGTCAGGAGGACCTGAGTTCAAATCTGACCTCAGACACTTAACACTTAACTAGCTGTGTGACCTCAGGCAAGTCTCTTAACCCCAATTGCCCTTCCAGGAAGCAAAATAAATACATAGATAGATAGATAGGTAGATAAACAGAAAAATTAATTAATTAAATGGTAAGTTATTGAGACTAACTTTAATTCCTAGAAATATGTTAGAACAGAAATCTATATACATGTGTTTTATACATGTTGAGAAGAAAATAGTGAATATTATTAAACATCTTGGCAATATAAATTATTTTTTTTTTCTGAAGTCCTCTCCCAACCCCCTAGTAGATCCTGGTAATAATTTATAGCATGCCTGGATTTTAACTGTGAGTTTAAAAATGAAAATTTCTCATGATATGCTTGTGAAAGTATCATAATAAGGCCTGAATAATAGAACAGTTACTATATTTATTGGAATAGAATAAAAAACAGATGCAAAAGTTGTAATCAAAGGTTCATTGTTAGGAATCTATCAAGTACCAAACTTGGTTTAGAAGGTTTCTCAATCACTTTGATGGAAACATATTTAAATTATTCATCAAATTTATGGATGGCATGATTCTTGAAGGAACAGCTAATAAAATGAGTAATAGAATCTCGAGTCAAAAATGATATCAATAGACAAGAACTAAGGAAGAAATCTTTTTGGATTAAATTTAATATGGATAATTTTGAAGAAATTTACACTGAGGTTAAAAAAAATAAGCTGCTACAGTACATGACTAAGATATGAATAGTTAAGAGTTTATGTTTAAAAAAGAGCCCTGGGGATTTTAATTGATTGTGAACTTAACCTGAGTCAACAATATGGCAATAGCTTCCCAGAATTCTAATTTGGCCTTGGAGTTCATGAATAGAAGCACAGCATCTGTGATGAGTAAGGTGATCAACCTACTGTACTCTGCCTTGATCAAAGCACATACAGAGTATTATATTTACTTCTGAATACAACATTTTAAAAGAATATGAATTTTAGGAGGGCAAATTTAAGAGAAATAGAATAGAAACTCACAATCATACTTTATAAGTTTGAAAGAATTTTGGCTTTTTATCTTAAAGAATTACATTGAGGGAAGAGTAAGAAGGGTAGTTACTTTCAAATATTTGCAAGTATATCATGGGGTAAAAGGATTAGACTTTTTTTAGTTGAATCTATTTTTTCATTCATTCATTCATTCACTCATTGATTCATTCATTTATTTGTAGTAATGAATGGAATTAGTAAAAAGGTAGATTTTATAGAAATTACTCCAAAATGAAATGGACCTATTTAGGATAAAGTGATAACTCATCAGTCAGAGGATGGCGGACCACTTATTATGGATATTGGAAAGGCATTAAGATTAAATGCTATCTGAGGCTACCTCCAAATTTGATACCCTGATCCTATAGAGATAATACTAATTAGGAAATTCAAATGATAACATAAAGACATATGAAAAGAAATATAAAATTATGTGACATGAATGTCTAAGATATATAAGCACTTACATTGACAAATAGACAAGGAATAGAGATGTGAACATAGGGAAAGGTAACCAATAAATTTCTATATATATATATATCTATATTTTAGACTTTTCATACAGTTGTGTATGTAAGTTTAATTTTTTTTTCTTTCCCTTTCAAGTAAGTTCATAATTAAAGAGAAAGAAAAAAAGATAAGCAACCCAAGATAGCTACGGAATGTAACCCATTAATATTCTCTTATTTGCAAGAAAGACAAGTGTCATCACAAATGGCTGCATGGACCAATGACAAATTAAAAAAAAGTTCTGTAAATCTATGCTCAAGGTACAGGTGATGACAAGACTTTTTTGTAAACAAGGCTGACTTTAGAGACTTTCATTATTTAGAAGGTGGGAGAAAGACTAACAATAAAACCTTTCTACTTCTGTCATTTTCCTCTATGGGACAACAGTAGGAAAATTGCATGGTAGGCTCACTTCATTTTAGATACTTCAAAGAATAAGGAGATGGGGGGATGGCTAGGTGGCTCAGTGAATAGAGCACCGACCCTGGAGTCAGGAGTACCTGAGTTCAAATCTGGCCTCAGACACAACACAAAAACTAGCTGTGTGACCTTGGGCAAGTCACTTAACCCCAATTGCCCTCCAAAAAGAAAAAAAATAATAATAACAAGATGATCTAGTTCTTCTGGTGGTAAAATATGAATTGAAGGTAATTGTCATAGGCAATAGGCACAGGGTATACACAGTTGCCTGAGCTAAAAAATCCTATTGGTTGCATAATAAGAGAGTGTTCCTCTAACTTCATCCTTTCCCCTGCTGCCAGATCTAATCATTTTGGTTTCTGTTTGTTTTCTTTTTCTTTTCTTCTTTATTTTTAAATAATTAATTTATTATTAATTTTTAACACTCACTTCCATAAGATTTTAGGTTTGAATTTTACCCTCTTCTCCCCCTCCCCAAGATGGCATGAAATCTGATATAGGCTCTAGTTATTTATTCATATTAACCGTATTTTGACAGTAGTCATGATGTAAAGAATAGTTAGCAATAATGAGAGTAACCATGAGAAAGAAGAAACAACACAAAACAACAACAGAAAAGGAGAGAAAATTGTATTGTCTATCTACATTTAGACTCCAAAATTCTTTCTCTGGATTAGGATGGCATTTTCTATCATTGGTCTTTTGGAATTGTCTGAGATCCTTTCATTGCTGAGAAAGGCTAAGTCTGTTGATGTCAGATATCACCCAAAGCTGTTGTTACTATGTTCAATGTTCTCCTGGTTCTGCTCATTTCACTCAACATCAGTTTATATAGGACTTTCTAGGTTTTTCTTAAGTCTGACTGTTAATCTTTTCTTACAGCACAACAGTACTCCATTATATTCATATACCACAACTTTTCAGCCATTCCCAATTAATGGACATAAACTCAATTTCCACTTCGTTGACACCATAAAAAGTGCTGCTATAAATATTTGTGTACATGTGGTGCTTTTCCTGTTTTTATGATGTCTTTGGGATAAAGACCTAGAATAGGTACTGCTAGGTAAAAAAGTATGTATGCACAGTTTTGTAGCCTTTGGACATAGTTGCCAATTACTCTACAGAATGTTTGGGCTGATTTAACTTCACCCACAATGCATACATTTTCCAATTTTCCCTCATCTTCTCCAACATTTATCATTTTCCTGTTTTGTCTTGTTAGCCAATCTGATAGGTGTGATGGAGTATCTCAGAGTTGTTTTGATTTGCATTTCTCTAAATAATAGTGATTTAGAACTTTTTTCATGACTATAGATAGGTTTACTTTCTTCCTCTGAAAACAGCCTTTCCATATCTTTTGAGCATTTACTAATTAGGGAATGATTTTTATTTTTTATAAATTTGACTCAGTTCTCTATATATTTTGGAAATGGGCCATTAGCAGGGAAACTGGCTCTAAAAATTGTTTCCCCACTTTCCACTTCCCTTGTAATCTTGGTTACATTAACTGTGTAAAACTTTTCTATTTAATTAATCAAAATCATACATTTTACATTTCATAAAGTTCTCTAGCTCTTGTTTGTCCAAAAATTCTTCTCCATAGATCTTACAAGTAAACTATTCCTTGCTCTCCTATTTTGCTTACAGTATTGCTCTTTTTATATAAATAGTTTGCTCATTTTCACTTTATCTTGGTATAGGGTGAAATATATTGGTCTATACCTAGGTTCTGCCATGCTATTTTCTAGTTTTCCTAGTAGTTTTTGTTAAATATTGATTTCTTATGCCAGAAACTGGAGTCTTTGCATTTTTCAAACCAGAGCTTTGACTGTTGTGTCTTTCATACTTTCATAGTGGAGTGCCAGTGCAACATTTACAATGATCTATAAATATTTTATGACGTTCAACCACAAAATGTAACAAACTCTCCATATAGAGGACAGAACTGAAGCATTTATTTCAACACCAAAAAAACAAATCCCTAAACCAGTAAGACGATTCCATCATAAGAGTAAAGAAGTTAACAAGCCATAACAACACAGAGAACCCTGCCATTCTCCTGCCTTCCCACTAACCAATACTAGATCAATATTTACTCACAAAGCTCTCTATCTTCTTGCCTGAGCTACTCTCTCTCACCATCTCACTAGCTCTGGGGCCCAGCTTTCTGTGGCTCTGCTTTACTTCAGTCAATTCCTCCCACCACGGGGTCCATGTGACTACATTCAGCTTATTAGGGGGCAGAGTTTACTTTCACAGCAGGGAAGATCTTCAAGTTCCCCCCAGGTCTACTAAAGGGCAGGGAAGATCTTCAAATTTCCATACCCATTACACATACTTAACCTATTCCACTGATCCACTACTCTATTTCATAGTCAATAACAAGTATTTTTGATGATTGCTGCTTTACAATACAATTTAAGATTTGGTACAGTTAGGCCACCATCCCTTGCATTGCTTTTCATTAATTCCCTTGATATTCTGGACCTTTGTTCTTCCATATGAATTTCTAGCTACATTAAATAATTTTTTGGTAGTTTCATTAGTATGGCACTGAATAAGTAACTTAATTTAGGTGGAATTGTTATTTTTATTATAGTAGCTTGGTCTACCCCAGAGAAGCTGATATTTTTCCAGTTGTTCAGAGCTGACTTTAATTATCTGAAAAGTATCTTTTAATTTTGTTCATAGAATTTCTGGTTTCGTTTTGGCAGGTAAATTAACAAATATTTTATAATATCTATGGTAAATTTAAATGGAATTTCTCTTTCAATGTCTTGCTGTTGGGGTTTGTTATATATAGAAATAGTTGTATAAAGCAATATATAAATATATACATATATATACATAGTTACATAGTTATATATAGAAATGACAATGATTTATGTGGGCTTATTTTATATCCTGCAACTTTGCTAAATCTGTTTGTTATTTCAAGTAATATTTTTGCTTGATTCTCTAGGATCCTCTAAGTATACCATCATATCATTTGTAAAAACTGATCACTTTCTTTTTTTTTCATCTAATCATTTTGTCATTCAGCTCAGAATCCTTCCAAAATTCCCCACTATCTACTAAATAAAGGCCAAATTACATAGGTTTTCCAGAATCTTATACTTTTACAGTGTTAGACTGAATTATTACCATTTAAACCCTTAATCAGATTGATTAGTCCTTACTCTTTAGACCATTGTCAATTTTCCCCCAATTTTCCCTTTCCTGTAATGACCTTCTTCCATCCTGCCTTCTGAAATTCTAGCCATTCTTCAGTGTGTAATTCAAATACTGCTGCTTCATGAAGTCTTTCTCAAATGTTCTTATCAGAAATATCCATTCATTCCTTATGCTGTCATATAAAATTGTTTCAATATTTTATGGTATATGAGAGGCAATGTGGCATAGTAGATTGAGAATTGGTCAGGGCGATTTGGTTTCAAGTATTCTTTCTCAAACAAGCTGGCTGTGTGACTCTGAGTAAGTCACTTAAAATTTCCTTCTCCAAACCCCCTCAAAATCTCCAAATTCCAGTGTAGGAACCAGTATTCCTTGGTAGAGGGAGTTTTCTCACTTGGAAATTCTTTATATCAATGAAATCTCAATTCAAAATAAAAAAAAAGTAATGTCACTTATTTTGTTCTATTTTTCCATTTTATTTATGTTTCATTACCCTACTAGATTGTGGGTTCTTCACTTTTAGGTGCCATGTCTTAGTGATTTTTGTATTTCCTAAAATCCTACCATCATGATTTATATATAACCAGTAATTAGTAAATTTTTGTTTAATAGAAATTGGAAGTGAAGTTTTAATGAGTATATTCATTCAGCTTTTAAATATTGTTAACTATAGAAACTGAATGCCAGCAACCTTTAGTCATGTTGTATAGAAGAATTATAATGAATGGGAAAAACAATGAGAAAGAAAAAGAAACAAAACTAAACAGAGCAAAAAAAGAGAATAGTCTGCTTTTTTTCTGAATTCTGACTCCATAGTTCTTTCTCTGGGTGTGCCTGGCATTTTCCATCATGTGTTCTTTCGTATAATTTTAGGTCCTTGACTTGCTGATAAAGGCTAAGTCTTTCAAAATCAGTCCTTGCACACTGGGCTGTTACTGTGTATAATGTTCACCTGGTTCTGCTCCCCTTACTCAGCATTAGTTCATATAAGTCTTTCCAGGTTTCTCTGAAGTTTGCCTGCTTGTCATTTCTTGTAGCATAATAGTATTCATTATATTCATATACCACTCCTTGTTTAGTCATTCCCCAATTCACAGGCATCCCCTTAATTTCCAGCTCTTGGCCCCCACAAAAAGAGCTACTATAAATATTTTTGTACATGTGGGACCTTTTGCGATTTTTATAATCCCTTTGGCATATAGCCCTAAAAGTGGTATTGCTGGATTAAAGGGTATGCATATTTTTATGGCATTTGGGCATAATTGCAAATTGTTCTCCAGAATGTTTGGGTCAATTCACATCTCCAACAACAATGCATTAGGTTTCCAAATTGCTCACATCTTCTCACATTCGTCATTTTTTGTATTGCCATTTTAGCCAATCTGATAGGTGTGATGTTTTACCTCAGAATTGTATTGATTTGCATTTCTCTAATCAATAGTGATTTAGAGCATTTTTTTTCAAAAACATTATTTCTTTAAAATGTTTCTGTGTTACAGAAATGGTCTCCCTTATCATCATGCACTATCAACCCCCAATTTCCCCTTGCATCATTGATCAATGCTAAAATAAGAACAACCACTTTAATTGATTAATATAATTCACATAAAGGCATAAATACCAATTATTTTCTTTTTATGAATAGCTCATTATCTTAAGTGGATTTCTGGGAAAATTTATGGAATTTTTGATGTTTATATGTATATGGATACACATATTTGTATTATGTATATATTTATGCACATACATATTCATATGTATATGTGTATACATAATATGCAATATACATAAATATATGTATATCTCTCTATAATTATAGATTAGCATAGTGCCTGACATAGAACATGCATATAGTTACTTTATATTACATATATTTATTCATTCATATGCATTTTTATATATAAAGTTTTTATATTTATATATAATATATATTTATTTTATATATATATATATATATATATATATAATCTTTATCACTAACCTACTCGTGTCGTTATTGCCATAATTCCATAGATCTGTGAAGATTGTTTAGTTTTGTTTTTTTTTTGGTTGTGTCTGACTCTTTGTGACCCTTTAATGGGTTTTGTTGGCAAAGATCCTGGAATGATTCATCATTTTTTTTCTCTAACTCATTTTAGAAATGAAGTGGCTTGCCCAGGGTCACATAGATAGTAAGTGTCTGGAGGCCAGGATGCAGGTCTTCCTGACTCCAAGCCTTGCACTCTATTCACTGCACCATCTAGACACCTATACATATAGGTGCTTAATAAACTTTGCCAAAATTTGCATTAAGTTAATTCTTCCATATGATTGCACAGTGCCATATATATGAAAGTGGGTATTTTTATTTTCCATTCTGAAATATTCCTCTGGTACAGACAGACAGTTCACTTTTTTATGTTCTATATGAGAGAGTTAGCATTGATAGACTGGACTTTACTGAAGACAAAATATTGGTGGTAGTGGCTAGTCATTTCAATTATTTCTGACTCTTCTTGAATCCTTTTGGGTTTTTCTTTACAAAGATACTGAAGTTGTTTGATGTTTCCTTTTGTAGCTCATTTTATTCCTGAGGAACTGAGGCAAATAGGGTTAAATGATTTGCCCAGGGTCATATAACTACTAAGTGTCTGAGGTTGGATTTTAAGTCATAGGGATGAATCCTCCTGATTCCAAGCTCAGTGATCTATCCATTGTACCCCTAAGGCATAGGTCCAAAATATTGAACCCAAGTTTAAATCCTGTCATAGATGTTTACTCTGTGAACGTGTGCAAGTCATTTAATCACTCTGAACTTTAATTTTCTTAAATAAAAAATAAAAATAATAGCAGTCATAGTATAAAGTTCAGTATGTCATTTGGTCTTTCATAATAATCTTTTTAAGTAAAATGAATTTTGAATATAAAAGTACAATATATATATACACATATATGTGTATATGTATATATATATATATGTCAGTAATTATTAATCCTAGTAGTACTCAATTTAAATATAATGTAGTAGGTGTCTACTCTGTTCCAGGAAATATGCTAGGTCCCAGGGATTCAATGGCAAAAATGAAGCTGCCCCTGTCCTCAAGGAGCTTGCACTCTATTGGGGGTGTACAAATACTTAGTACTCATTTTAAAGTTAAGCAACTTCACTTTCTTAGTGACTGCAAATTAAGTTGTTTCTCTAGGAATTGAGTTATAAAATATTATCTCCTTGGATAGAAATATATTACCCTTTGTATTGTGATGATTCACATGATGTGACCAAATAAAGAGAGATTTTTTTTTCTTTACAGTATGCTAAAAAATATTTGGGTTATGTGGTTGAGAGGTCACATACTTTGTATTGTAATAGTAAAATAATTTCAATTCTGTTCTTTCTGAGAACTAGAAGGAATACATTAATAAGTAGTTTACCTTATTGTCAAGATTCCTGCATATGTTACATAGTAGAGAGAGATAGTGTAAGCTTCTCAGCCTGATGAAAATACATTTTCCCCAGAAGTTTCAAATTAGGATATTCCATATGTGAACCACAAATAAAGGTTAACATTGTAAATGCATTTGTATTGCTTTTATTGAGTATTGTTCTTTTTTTTTTGTTGTTGTTGTTGCTTTATATATGCTCTGTAAGATACACTGTTTTTCTTTGTAAATCACTTAATCTTTTATGGTCCTTGTTTCCTTATTTGTAAAATAAAGAATTGGGATGATCTGTAAATTCACTTTCATCTCTGAATCTGTGAGTCCTCTTATTTTAAAAAAATTGAATACATAGAAAAATTTGAAAAGACCACTCAATTGAAAAAACTATCAGCCTACTGAGAAATAAACTTTGTACTTAGGGTACCAGTCAACAAAAGAATTACACTGTTCTTTCAGATTTATTAGTTTTTTAGAAATCTGATATTATTTGATTGGATAATGGAAAAGAGATACTTTGTAATTTGAGGCTCTAATCAAAGAAATTACAATTCTGAATGATTTGATTATTTTAATGCATTGTAATGTTATCAGTCAGGAAAATAAAAAAAAAAGTTTTGACAGGCTTCTCTCAAGTATGAAAAAAATGTAAGGTAAAAATAGAGGCTAGAAGTTGGAGGAAAAGGGCATCATGGAGTGGGTATGAGGGTGGGAAAGGTAATTAAAATAATTAAAATTAGATTCTGATTAGAGGGAAGAAGAAGAAGAAGAAATCCCCCAAAATGGTTCCATTTCTTTGAATTCCCAGTATTAAAAGTCATAATTATGCAAAATATGATAATTTGTTACATCCAATGGAAATATTTCAAATTTGAATAATGGGATCACTTCAGAAGGATCATTATTTGCGCTAATCTGTACTTGGTTGTGTGTGAAGGTTTATGTGTGTATTTTTATGAGTTTTGCATTTAGAGTGTGTTAATTCCTTATATAACAGGTATGTATTTTCCTATTGATATATCTGATTTTTTTTGTGTGCACTTTAGTCATTCATCTGTCCTATCAAATGTGTTCAAATACTGTTTGAAAGTTTGATCATGGTACTGTCTCACCCAAATGAACTGCTTTTCCTAATCTTTAAAGACAGTGTCAGCTCTTTGTGGCATGCTGTTCAGTAGTTAGACCTTCACCTTTCTTCATTGCATTTTCACAAATTTTTCCATCCAACCCTAGCACAAGATACCATGCTTAGTGGCAAGCCTAAACCCAGTACTTCATTATTTAATAATATTTTGATAATTAAAAAGGATAACTAAGGAAAACAAGTCATATAGTTAACTAATTTATAGTATACTATTATTCAAACTTAATTATTAAAGGGTTAATGCTCTTTATTTCCCAAACAATTGTAGACTGCCTTGTCTGTCACCAGTGATAATAGACTTTTCTTCACCCCTGACTTCCTGTATTTCTCTGTTGACCCATTCCATAAGCTCATTTTTACAAATTTCTACCCTAGTACTATAACACAGAGATT
>NW_027185633.1:0-21388 GCF_028583685.1 Petaurus breviceps papuanus
TTCTTTCATCTTGACGGGAGGCAAGTTCTCAGCAATCTTTGTTCCTGAGGAGATAAAGCTTAGCAGGGCCACAAGATACACTGCCAGTGTCTTCATTAATTCATTCTCTGTCTGCAGAACAGTCCTAGGACCCCTGAAAACATTAGCAAAACCCCCTTCCAGGATTTCTGTAAACATACAACAAGAAAATCCTTCTTCAGGGCTTCTAAACCAAGAGCAAGGTTCCAGGACCTCTGTAACTACAGCACTGTCCTTCACCAGTGGACAGGATTCATTCTCTGTCTGCAGAACAGTCTCAAGAGCTCTAAACCAACAGCAAGGTTCAAGGGCCTCTGCAACAACAGGACTGTCTTCATCATTGAACAAATCTGGCAAAACAACATCAAAACAGACAGACAAAGTACCAATATAACAGCCATGTCTACTCAGTCTTTGGCAGCTCTGGGTGGCAGCTCTCAAAAGTCCTGGGCAATTCAAACTGGCCCTCAGCAATCCTCTCCATCTCTCTCTGCCTCCAAGATGCTGCTTCCAAAAAGTTCTTCTACCTCTCTCTTTTCTTGTGTCTCTCTAAATTTATATCACTAGCTCCTCCCAGTTCAGCCCTCTCTTTTGATGTCAACAAGTCCATCCCACAAGTGGGATTCACAAGCTCTGGGTTTTAACACAATCAATTTGAAAACCACTCTGAGCCAATACCAGGGGATCTTTAAATTCCATTACTATTACACAAAGGCCCAGCAAACAAGCTGTGCCCTGAGCTTGGCATAACATAAGCATATATTAAATAACATATGTACCATATGTGTATAAGCATATGCACATATCCTATATTACAAACAAATAAATATTTCTGTAAAAAGAACTTTGTGAGGTAAGTGCTGCTTTTATTATTATTCCCTTTTTATTAATGATGATATTAGTAATTATTATTTTTATAATTTGTATGACTAGCCTTTTAGAAAGCTTTTGAGTTTTCAAAGTGCTTTACAAATATTGTCTCATGTTGTCCTCACAATAACCTTGCAAGGTAGATGCTATTATTATCCCCATTATATAGAAGAAGAAACTGAAACAGATATTCAATGACTCGACCAGGGTCACAAAGCTATTGAGATGAGGAAACTGTAGTTAGATGGTGTTAATTAACTTCATGTCTGAAGTTGGATTTGAACGTAAAACTTTGCTTATTCCACATCCAGTTGACTTTCCATTAAATCACAGTCCTTAAGATATACTCAATTACATATTTCAAATTTCATATGAAATTTTAACATCTTTAGCATTTCTAATTATAGAATGAATTGTGCACGTAGAATGAATTATATTCTTTATTCAGGCAGTTAATATAACTAATCATTTTAATCAGATTTATAATTCATGGGAACTGAGCAAGTTGAAAGACCCATGAAGTGGAAAAAAAAATGGAATAGATTAGTACAGCAACAGGAAACATTTTGGTTTGCAATTTTATACACATTACAGCAACATAACATGTGAATGAAAAGGTGTTTTATACTTTTTTTGTCCAGAGAAATGAATATAACACTGCAAGAAAACTGGACATGTTATAATATCTAAATAATAGAGTATCAACAAAATAGTCTGTATTCTTAGTAAATAAAATTTGTTTATCATGATATTTGATTATTGGTATGAGAGTATAATTGATCAAGAAGGCATAAGTATTTTTTATAAAACAATACCACCTAAAAAGATTCCAATTTTATCCAATCTATATACTGGTATATATTGATCAGTTAGTTATTCCAATCTTTCTTTGTTTCAGTAAGTTATGTCTTTAAGTATTTATTATTTTAATTTCCATATAGCTACCTATATATCTGAATTCATCTAACATTGGAAAATTTCCATTCTGTTCACCTTTTTCTATTTTTTGTATCTAGTTACAGATGTCACAATTATTCAGGAAATTATTAAGTTGTATCTTATGGATTTTTCTATCCTTAATTCTAATGACTTATTTATTTACCTAATAGCTGCTTTCTTCAGTAGGTTCTTTAAGGAAATTCTAAAAAAATGTATTTTAAAATAGGAATTAGCAATTGAGCTCTATTTTTTTGACACCTGAGCCTAATGGTTTATATTGTAAATGTTCTGTGTTTTTAATAGGATTTTCACGAAGAAGTTTTAGTGACTAATGGAGGTCCAATGTCTTGGCCATGGTTCATAATTGGAGATCTTCAGATTGCTACCTATTGCCTTTCTCATACTGATAATTAGAGACATGCTAAATAAAATAACTCTGAACTTATATCTCACACCCATAAGATTGTCCAAGTTGACAAAAAGAGAGAGTAAAATGACAAATGCAGAGGGACTTTGGGGAAAATAGGCCTATTAAGTCATTATAAGTGGTTCTGTGCACTCATCCATACACTCTGGAAAGCAATTGGGACAATTCCTCCAAATATATTAAACAGTGGTTTTTCTTTGACTCAGCAATGACAATGCTATGTTTATACCCCCAAGAGATCAAGGAAAAGGATCTCTCTGTAAAAATCATTTATATCTTGTCCTTTAGAGGTGGAAAAGAATTTGAAACTAAAAAAGTATGCAACAATTGGGGAATGACTGAATGAGTTATGGTATATTAACTTAGAGAATACCATTTTTATTATGGGGATTGTTACAGAGAAACTTGAGAAAAGTTATATGAAAAGATACAGAGTGAAGTGAGTAGAATCAGGAAGACAATTTAAACAATGACAGCAATATAGCAAAGAAAAAGAACATTGAAATATATAGGAACTATCTTCCATTCAATGACCAGTCATGATTACAAAGAACTCATGATAAAACATGCTACTTATTTTCTGATACCGAACTGATGGACTTAGAGTGGAGTTTTTTTTTTCTTTTTTCAATAGGGGAAGTAGGATGGAGAGAGATTATTGTCATTGACTGACTGTATCAGCAATGCCATATTCACAATGCCTATGAAAATTACAGATATGCTGATGTAATTATTCATCACAAAATACATCAGGCTTGCTATATGGAGGAATAAGCTATCAAATTAATTAAAATACCAAAAGACTGAGTCCCAAAACCAGAAAGTGAAAGCCATCAGAGTAGTTATGAAATTGGCACAGGTAGATAAAGTAGAAAGCACCCACATTCTCAAGCCTTTAAAACAGAACAGGTTGCCTCAGGCAAAGGTCCTTCTCTCCTCACTCACAGCAATCACCCAGTGTCCAGGAAGTGTGCTCCCAGCAGCTCTGGCCCCTGGCAGTCCTCAGCAGGAGTCCTTAGCAGAAATTCTGGCTGACTCAAAAAGGGCTTTGCACTGCCGTTGCCTCTGCTGCTGCTGCCGCCGTAGCCGCCACTGCTAGCCACCACAGGAACTCTAGCTTGGCTTCCGCTTCCTCTTGCTCCACCCTTTCCTGCTATGTCAGCAAGTCCAATGGAGGATGGAAGATCTTTAAATCCCATAACCCTTAAACTGACAAAAATATAATTGATTTAAAATAAGGTTAGAGTTACTAACTGGCTGGAGATGAGGAAGAAATATGTCCCGACTATGAAGGGAAAATTGTACAAAGACATAGAGATGAATAGTTAAATGGAATGTGTGAGGAGCAATGAGCATGCCAATTTGGTTGGACCATAGATATTAGGGAGATATTTAGTGTGCATTATTACTAGAAACGTAATTTGAAGACATTGTAAAGGGTTTTCAATGCCCTGGTCCTAGAGGTAATAGGAAGTCATTGGAGTTTATTGCATAGAAGACTAACATAATCATGCCAAGGCTTAAGGAATATCAAACCTAGTAACTCTGTGGAAATTAAATTAGTGAGGGATAGATACAATGGTTTTAAATTATACTATTCTGTTAATTAAATTATTAAACATTGACATTTATTATATCTTTGTGGTAATGGGTTTTGAAGAAGAGGTAGAAATTATTTTCATGATAGCTGTTGGCATGAAAACCATTGACTGTAATGAATTCCCATAAATAATCTTTGTGACAATATACTTTAAGATATGCTTTTTAATGTCTCACAAGAGTTCCTGAAGGGGAAGAAGAGAATTGATCTCTTAGAAGAAAAGAAAAGCAAGAGGTATAGATATTGGTATCTATCATCTTTTAGATGGGGAAAGATCTTAGAGAATATATAATCAAGGAGATTGAGATCAATAAAAGATAGAACAGATAAGAGTCCAATTCAAGGATAATTTACAAAGTACATTCTAGTTGTAGATCACTGTGTGAAATGCTGGAAACTTTGATTGGCGCTGGATGAAGTTCATATGGTGAAATTTAAGTAGGAGATAGGGATGATGACTAGACTTGTAAAATCACTGATGTAGGGCACTCCAAGGTAAGGAAATTACCTCTATGAATTTAAGTTCCCATGAAGTTGAGTTGGCACTTTGTCTGTAACTTGTAGTTTTACTTGCCTAGAGCACTGAGCGGTTTGGACACATGGTTAGATCTCATAGTAAATATGTGTAAGGAGGCAGCATTTAAATGGAGGAGTTCCTGATTTTGAGACCAGTAATCTATCTACCTTACCATACTGTCTCTCTGCCATATAATGGTCTGTGATATAGAACAGTAGGGAGGCATCAATTATCAACAATTATTAGTAAGGAGACAGAGTGAGAGTAAGAAATGAGTATAGTAAACTTGAGTTGTTTTTTAAATTAAAAAACTAGATAGGAAGCTGCATAATTGTTTTGAACCTCAATCTCCTGGAATAGTTAATTTTAGGGACTGGTCTCCCATGTGTTTGAGTAGATATTCTTTTGTCCAGGGGAATTAGGAAGTGAAATGTAATCTACAATACAAAACAAAAAAACAAAAAAAAAAAACCTCTACTCTTAATGGCTCAGACCTCTGGTTGGATGTCTCTGTCCCCAATACTTAATTTAGTGTTTCTTAAATTCATATTAATCTTAGTTTTTTTAGCTCTCTATTCTTCCACTCTGACCTGAAATTTGTGATTTAGACTCAGCAGTTTTTGACCCTTTGCAACCTGATTCAACTACTTCTTTATCACTATCCTCCGTTTATCTCCTCATTCTTTTGTTTTCCACCTGTTGTTTGCTTCCTGTCTTTGTGTTTTCCCCAGCACTGTGAGAACTTCAGATGTTCTCCTGTACTGAGATTTCATTTCCAACCCATATCAAACAATAGGTCACAGGCATTAAAGATTGAATATTCTATGTCTTTGACAGGAGGTGGCCTTTACTACCCTAATTTATATACTACATTTTAAAGTTATATTTTTCTGGACATATTTTGTTTTTCATCACCTTATTTTCTGTTTTTTTTTCTTACAGTGTCACCTTTAAATGGAAGCACATCTTAGAACATAGTAAGAAAAGAGTTATTACCTCCTTTATTAATCTGTTAAACAATGCATCAACTAACCAACATCAAAATACTTAATTTTCACATCTGTAGTCCTTTACTTCTGCAAAGAAGGATGCTCTGTTCAATTTTAGTATCTTATTTTGTCATTAATTATTATTTAATCATTATTTGGTTAAAGTGGTCATTTCAATTCTACTAATCCTTTTCTAATGTTTTTTTCTTTCCATTTACTTTGTTTAATGGTATATACTGTTTTCCAAGTTCTGCTTATTTCAATTCATTTCAGTTACTATATCTTCCTATATACCATATTATTTGTATCTTTTTTTCTTTATGAAACAGTAGTATTCTTTTCTATTTTTATATCACAGTTTCTTGAGCTCTTTACCAAAAAGTGGGAATAAACTTTATTTCCTAATGTTTTCTAGCACAAAAAAGTGCTGCTACAAATGTTTTGGTATATATAGGACCCTTCCTTCTGTCTTTGACCTCTTGATATATATCAGTGGCAAGAGGGTGTCTGAGTCAAAGGGAATGAACACCTTGGTCATTTTCTTAGTCAAATTCTTGGTCCTCTTTCCAGACTGTGGGATCACTTTTCATTTCTACCAGGAGTATACTAGTATACCTGTATTTTTGCAGTCCTTTGAACATTGATCATTCCCATCTTTTTCTCATCTTTGCCAAATTGCTGGGTATAAGGTGAAAACTTAGAGTTAAAACTACCATATTTTAAATATAGGGTATCGTTTTCAGGCATAGGGAAAGGGACTGGTTATATGAACTATTTGATATAGGAAACTCCTAAACGAGGAAACTGCTTCTCTCAGTTTACATCTGGACTTTCTAGGAAACTTAGAGTTTCAGAGAGGTGTCAAAAGCACTGAGAAGTTAAGTGAGTACACAGAGTGATATAGCCAATATATGATAGAGATGGGGTTTGAGCCCAGTTTTTCATACTTCCTGGTCAAGCTTTCTTTCCATGACACTGTGTTTCCTCTTCTTTCAAATACTGTTTCAGGTTAAGGGGAAAAAATAGTCATACTAGTTGGAACTGATAAAACTTGCCACTTTTTGGTTCTCCATTATAATAATGACACCAGGCATTTTTGTCCACTTCAAATCACTTCCCCTTCTATATCAAAGGGAATTAGGAAATACATTACATTTTTCCTCCCAAAATGCTTGATGAATTTCTTTTTGTTCTCAGTTGAAGAGGCTTTTGTAAGTACCTATTATATGACAGATTCAGTCCTAGGTGCTGTTTTATCTTAATAGGTTTTCTTTTAGGTAAGCTTAATGCTTTAAGCCTGGCTAATATTTATGTGTCTATAGCAGATGCATTTTTTAATAAGCCACTATATGTTTCAATTCTTAACATGACCTTTGGTTTCAAAGGGCACCCATTCCATTACACAATGAAACATAGATAATGAGCAGTGTCTAGCCTTTGAGCCATCAGCTGCCACCTAGGTGAGTATCTAAAAGCTGACTTCCTATTCAGTTCTCTATTCTGCAAATGTGCTTTGGCTTTAAAGGTCAAGAATGAGACCATAGGGATTCCTTGATTGCATTATACTGATTTTCCAAATATGAATCACTTTTTTTCTCCAGGGCAGTAGAAAGAGAACTTCTAAAATGAATTTTCCCAAGATTACTTTTGGCATTACTGTTATCCGATTGAAAATTAGTAGGAAAGTCTCGTACAAAGTGTATCAGAAAAAGAACTCTTTAATTTTGCCATTGAATAATGAGACCTTACTTTTGAGATTTAAGAGTAGAACCCCTTTTTCTCACTTCTTGGTTATATACTCAGCAGAAAAGAATTAGATGAGAGAGACTATACAATTTAACTGTTCCACCAAAGCTATAGGGAAAATGCTATTCTGGGTATCTGTCATTACTTAAGGCAATATCAGATCCTTGACTATTAAGAACTGGAAAGATTATATTAAAAAGACAAAATGACCATGATGTTACACATATACACACACATGTACAAATAGATATTTTCCTATTTGCAGATAAATATACTCAAATGAAGTATTGAATTGACATATTTTTGGCCATCCATAACTATTTTAATTGTAACTTCATATTGAAACATTGATCCAAATATTTGGGAATTCACTATTCTGAGTTTTTCATCCTTTTACTTAATAAAAAGCCAAAGTATCTAAGTCTAAATGTGTTTAATAAATGTCTTCTAGTTAATTTTATTATGCTAAATGTACTTGTCTAAAGTATCAATAAAAAAAAAAACTTGCATGACTAGATACCGTGTTTCCCCGATAATAAGACACTGTCTTATTAATTTTTTTGGACAGAAAAACACCAGAGGGCTTATTTTCAGGGGAGGGCTTATTTTAATGAACATTGACAGCAATTTTAATAAACAGGTAAATGTGAACAAAAAAATATACCTTTATTCAATAATGAATTCAAGAAAGAACAGGATGACGTGCTCACTACTGCAGTTCTGATTGGATGCAGCTCGGAATGCGTGTAGCGCAGGGGATCACCTTCACTACAGTAGCAATCTCAATAGGGCTTATTTTCGGGAGAGGGCTTATTTTAGAGGAATCTTACACAGTAAGGGGAGGGCTTATTTTCGGGATAGGTCTTATTATCGGGGAAACACGGTACTATGTCTAATCCTACAACTTTATTTGCACATTGTCCATTGTAGTAGGTGGTCCTTCAACTAAGATTAAAAGATGAATAGTTCTATATTCATTGATGATAGATCAATCAACACACCTTAAACTTCTACTACATACTAGGCATTTCTGCAGGGACAACTAGTTAGAGTGCTGGGCTTGGAGTATGGAAGGCATGATTTCAGCTTCAGGCTCAGGCACTAGCTGTGTGACCTAGGGAAAGCCACTTTATCTCTGTTCATCTTAATTATATCAATTGTAAAATAAAGATCATAATTTGGAAGATTAAGGTTGATTCTGTATCATTGATCCTGTTTATATGTAATTGTTTTTGCCCTGGAACTACTTTTGTCCTCTAACTTCTTATGTCATGGTTCTTTGGCTATGAATTTAGTTCAGAGTTCAGTTGGCCTGCAATGGGTCAATTCTAGAAATCTAGCTCTCCTACTAATCACTGAGCTCTTCTTGCTTCAAGGAATTTTGCTAAACTTGGTGAATGTGTGTGAAAGAAAGGGATATTATTATTATTATTCCATCAAGTTATCCTTCAAGAATGTTTACTTTGCTGATCAAATGAGCACCTCTTAGCTTCATGAGAGAAGACAGGAGTCACTGCTAACACCCATTATTAAATTTTCAACTAATCACGTTGTACCTTCTTCTTCAGTTTTGTAACCAATAATGTTTTCTTCAATTCCATGTTATTATCTACCTTGTTCTGTTCTTTGTTCTCTACTCCCCACAACCTATACGAGGGGAACTGTCCTTTTGCCTAGGGTCTTTGGAAAAGATGAAGGTAATCCACTGACCCATTTATTGACAGGCAGCTTGCCCTGTTAATAAATGTTATCTTGTTAAGAGATATTTCAATTTACCTTTTGGTTAAAATTCAGTCATGACAGAATAGTATCTACATGAGATAATATTTGCAAAACTCAGCACGATGCTTGTCACATGGTAAGTACTATATAAGAGCTATTATATTATGATTGTTATTATTATGATTATTTATCATTACTATTAATACTACTACTAGGATTGGGGACATAAAGACAATAGCAAAATATGTGATTTAGGTATAGAGGTTAATGGAAGTTGGTTTTATTACTGAATTGTCTCCAAAGATATGATATCCTACAATAAAAACTAATTTAAATTATCAATCAGATATTTCTATGGACCAGAATGTTTATACATCAAGAGTATAATAATAAAGGCCTTGTTAAAAAATAATATCCTAGATTACTCTCTGAATAAAAAACACTTAAATAATAATGCTGATTTATATAATGTGTGCTATTTGTATTTCATTATGTTTTACTTGTTTGAAATTTTTAGTTCATATATATATATATTATATATAATTGCATATATAGTTCATAAAATGGAGATAATAAGACCATCTACCTCACAAGGTCATTGTGAGGATCAAATGATAGAATATTTATAGTGCAATTATCACAGTGTATGGCATGTGGTTATCACTATATAAATGCTTATTTCCTTCTTTTCCCCTTCACAGTTGAAGTCAGGGTAAACAATTACTAATAATGGAATAGCTGGCTAAAATAACCTGTGTTGTGGGCCTGGATTTTCTTCTTTGCCAGGGGGAGGTATGGTCTACTAGATGACTTATAAGATCCCTTTAAATATTATTCTAAATCTTTATCTTTCTATTAGCATTTCCTTAGAGAAAAAGATAACTTTTGGAGGCTTGACTCAAATGATTCAATCTCCATTGATGAAATCTCAAGTTGGACCTAAATACATGGAAATACAAATGTCTCCTAATTATAAATGTGCATGAGTTGAACTAGTAGTGTTAGTAGTAAAGAATAGTTAAAGATTTTTTTTGGAGAAATTCAGCCTGGATTGGCAATTTAATGCCAATTTTGATCTGTCAAATGTGGTGTATTTTTTTTTCCATCGACTTAGAAATAATCTATTAAATAGTGCTGCTTGCTTTAACTAAAAATATCATTAATTTAATTTAAATTTCCAAGTTGTAGAGACTGAGTGTGATATAGTTGATAGAGAGTTGATCTATAGAGCCAGGAAGGCCTGAACTTAAGCTCCACTTCAGACAAATTTTGACTCTATCACCCTGGACAGTTACTTATCCTCTCTCTGTTCCTATAAATTTTCAAAGCCTAGAAGTTGAAGAGAAGGTACAAATTTACATTGCTAAAGGAAATTCCCTTTTCCCAGAGTTCTTAAAATCAATGAAATGACAGGTCACCATCCCTCTAAGGTGAGTTTTATGAAGCTTTTTTTTTTAACTACTAAGTTTAATGTTGTCTTGTCTATTTGTTTCTCAAGGACAAATGGTGAACTTTTTTGGCCTGTGAAACTGTCCTTTTCTTTTAACATCTAAGGTAAAAACAATTTTAATCCCACTAAATAAAATTAAAGTATTCTATTTGCACATGAAATTATAGTATGGGAATACATTTTGATGCATAGTATGGTTTATCTTTATATAATATACTCTATCATATATATAGTATACATTGCATATAGTATATATAGTGTTTAATATGTGTACATATTATATAAAATCTTTCATGTTAAATTTGAGAAAACTACTTTTCTTCATATCTAAACCTTTTTGCATTCCATTAAGAAAGTTAAAATGTTAAAGAATTTAATGAAAGTAAAACAGCTAATTCAATTTAGGAAGAAAGAGAGCTGTATTACCACTAATGGATGAATTGTTAAATTACATGAACAGAAAACTTTTTATAGATTATATAGAAATGGAAAATAATCACTTAAAATTTTTTTAGGCTCCACAATAATATAAAAGAAAAATCAAGAACAATTCTGAATTACCTGCTTATATCAATCAAAGAGAGGGAAATGAATAAAAATTTAAATTAAAAGATTTTTATAGTGGTGCCAAACCTTGGGCACCTTACATTGATAATGAAAATATAAATTGCTAGTATCTTGTGAAAAGCAACCCTATACTACTTGACAATGGAATAAATTTGAATATGCTCTTTCAGCTATTATTTCTCTTTTCAGGTTTATACCCAAAAGATATTATCAAAAGATTGGCTGAGATATTAGGTAAAAGCTCTTTGAACATTATTTTCTAATTGGAGGAAAACTAGAGGTAGCACAAATATATAAAAATTGGGAAATTGCTGAATTTTGCTACATTACTATCAGGGGATATTTCAAGTTAAAATAGTTTCTTTGAATGATAGATTACTGATGGGCGACTACCTGGCACAGCGAATAGAGCACCAGCCTTGGAGTCAGGAGGACCTGAGTTCAAATCTGACCTCAGACACTTAACACTTAACTAGCTGTGTGACCTCAGGCAAGTCTCTTAACCCCAATTGCCCTTCCAGGAAGCAAAATAAATACATAGATAGATAGATAGGTAGATAAACAGAAAAATTAATTAATTAAATGGTAAGTTATTGAGACTAACTTTAATTCCTAGAAATATGTTAGAACAGAAATCTATATACATGTGTTTTATACATGTTGAGAAGAAAATAGTGAATATTATTAAACATCTTGGCAATATAAATTATTTTTTTTTTCTGAAGTCCTCTCCCAACCCCCTAGTAGATCCTGGTAATAATTTATAGCATGCCTGGATTTTAACTGTGAGTTTAAAAATGAAAATTTCTCATGATATGCTTGTGAAAGTATCATAATAAGGCCTGAATAATAGAACAGTTACTATATTTATTGGAATAGAATAAAAAACAGATGCAAAAGTTGTAATCAAAGGTTCATTGTTAGGAATCTATCAAGTACCAAACTTGGTTTAGAAGGTTTCTCAATCACTTTGATGGAAACATATTTAAATTATTCATCAAATTTATGGATGGCATGATTCTTGAAGGAACAGCTAATAAAATGAGTAATAGAATCTCGAGTCAAAAATGATATCAATAGACAAGAACTAAGGAAGAAATCTTTTTGGATTAAATTTAATATGGATAATTTTGAAGAAATTTACACTGAGGTTAAAAAAAATAAGCTGCTACAGTACATGACTAAGATATGAATAGTTAAGAGTTTATGTTTAAAAAAGAGCCCTGGGGATTTTAATTGATTGTGAACTTAACCTGAGTCAACAATATGGCAATAGCTTCCCAGAATTCTAATTTGGCCTTGGAGTTCATGAATAGAAGCACAGCATCTGTGATGAGTAAGGTGATCAACCTACTGTACTCTGCCTTGATCAAAGCACATACAGAGTATTATATTTACTTCTGAATACAACATTTTAAAAGAATATGAATTTTAGGAGGGCAAATTTAAGAGAAATAGAATAGAAACTCACAATCATACTTTATAAGTTTGAAAGAATTTTGGCTTTTTATCTTAAAGAATTACATTGAGGGAAGAGTAAGAAGGGTAGTTACTTTCAAATATTTGCAAGTATATCATGGGGTAAAAGGATTAGACTTTTTTTAGTTGAATCTATTTTTTCATTCATTCATTCATTCACTCATTGATTCATTCATTTATTTGTAGTAATGAATGGAATTAGTAAAAAGGTAGATTTTATAGAAATTACTCCAAAATGAAATGGACCTATTTAGGATAAAGTGATAACTCATCAGTCAGAGGATGGCGGACCACTTATTATGGATATTGGAAAGGCATTAAGATTAAATGCTATCTGAGGCTACCTCCAAATTTGATACCCTGATCCTATAGAGATAATACTAATTAGGAAATTCAAATGATAACATAAAGACATATGAAAAGAAATATAAAATTATGTGACATGAATGTCTAAGATATATAAGCACTTACATTGACAAATAGACAAGGAATAGAGATGTGAACATAGGGAAAGGTAACCAATAAATTTCTATATATATATATATCTATATTTTAGACTTTTCATACAGTTGTGTATGTAAGTTTAATTTTTTTTTCTTTCCCTTTCAAGTAAGTTCATAATTAAAGAGAAAGAAAAAAAGATAAGCAACCCAAGATAGCTACGGAATGTAACCCATTAATATTCTCTTATTTGCAAGAAAGACAAGTGTCATCACAAATGGCTGCATGGACCAATGACAAATTAAAAAAAAGTTCTGTAAATCTATGCTCAAGGTACAGGTGATGACAAGACTTTTTTGTAAACAAGGCTGACTTTAGAGACTTTCATTATTTAGAAGGTGGGAGAAAGACTAACAATAAAACCTTTCTACTTCTGTCATTTTCCTCTATGGGACAACAGTAGGAAAATTGCATGGTAGGCTCACTTCATTTTAGATACTTCAAAGAATAAGGAGATGGGGGGATGGCTAGGTGGCTCAGTGAATAGAGCACCGACCCTGGAGTCAGGAGTACCTGAGTTCAAATCTGGCCTCAGACACAACACAAAAACTAGCTGTGTGACCTTGGGCAAGTCACTTAACCCCAATTGCCCTCCAAAAAGAAAAAAAATAATAATAACAAGATGATCTAGTTCTTCTGGTGGTAAAATATGAATTGAAGGTAATTGTCATAGGCAATAGGCACAGGGTATACACAGTTGCCTGAGCTAAAAAATCCTATTGGTTGCATAATAAGAGAGTGTTCCTCTAACTTCATCCTTTCCCCTGCTGCCAGATCTAATCATTTTGGTTTCTGTTTGTTTTCTTTTTCTTTTCTTCTTTATTTTTAAATAATTAATTTATTATTAATTTTTAACACTCACTTCCATAAGATTTTAGGTTTGAATTTTACCCTCTTCTCCCCCTCCCCAAGATGGCATGAAATCTGATATAGGCTCTAGTTATTTATTCATATTAACCGTATTTTGACAGTAGTCATGATGTAAAGAATAGTTAGCAATAATGAGAGTAACCATGAGAAAGAAGAAACAACACAAAACAACAACAGAAAAGGAGAGAAAATTGTATTGTCTATCTACATTTAGACTCCAAAATTCTTTCTCTGGATTAGGATGGCATTTTCTATCATTGGTCTTTTGGAATTGTCTGAGATCCTTTCATTGCTGAGAAAGGCTAAGTCTGTTGATGTCAGATATCACCCAAAGCTGTTGTTACTATGTTCAATGTTCTCCTGGTTCTGCTCATTTCACTCAACATCAGTTTATATAGGACTTTCTAGGTTTTTCTTAAGTCTGACTGTTAATCTTTTCTTACAGCACAACAGTACTCCATTATATTCATATACCACAACTTTTCAGCCATTCCCAATTAATGGACATAAACTCAATTTCCACTTCGTTGACACCATAAAAAGTGCTGCTATAAATATTTGTGTACATGTGGTGCTTTTCCTGTTTTTATGATGTCTTTGAGATAAAGACCTAGAATAGGTACTGCTAGGTAAAAAAGTATGTATGCACAGTTTTGTAGCCTTTGGACATAGTTGCCAATTACTCTACAGAATGTTTGGGCTGATTTAACTTCACCCACAATGCATACATTTTCCAATTTTCCCTCATCTTCTCCAACATTTATCATTTTCCTGTTTTGTCTTGTTAGCCAATCTGATAGGTGTGATGGAGTATCTCAGAGTTGTTTTGATTTGCATTTCTCTAAATAATAGTGATTTAGAACTTTTTTCATGACTATAGATAGGTTTACTTTCTTCCTCTGAAAACAGCCTTTCCATATCTTTTGAGCATTTACTAATTAGGGAATGATTTTTATTTTTTATAAATTTGACTCAGTTCTCTATATATTTTGGAAATGGGCCATTAGCAGGGAAACTGGCTCTAAAAATTGTTTCCCCACTTTCCACTTCCCTTGTAATCTTGGTTACATTAACTGTGTAAAACTTTTCTATTTAATTAATCAAAATCATACATTTTACATTTCATAAAGTTCTCTAGCTCTTGTTTGTCCAAAAATTCTTCTCCATAGATCTTACAAGTAAACTATTCCTTGCTCTCCTATTTTGCTTACAGTATTGCTCTTTTTATATAAATAGTTTGCTCATTTTCACTTTATCTTGGTATAGGGTGAAATATATTGGTCTATACCTAGGTTCTGCCATGCTATTTTCTAGTTTTCCTAGTAGTTTTTGTTAAATATTGATTTCTTATGCCAGAAACTGGAGTCTTTGCATTTTTCAAACCAGAGCTTTGACTGTTGTGTCTTTCATACTTTCATAGTGGAGTGCCAGTGCAACATTTACAATGATCTATAAATATTTTATGACGTTCAACCACAAAATGTAACAAACTCTCCATATAGAGGACAGAACTGAAGCATTTATTTCAACACCAAAAAAACAAATCCCTAAACCAGTAAGACGATTCCATCATAAGAGTAAAGAAGTTAACAAGCCATAACAACACAGAGAACCCTGCCATTCTCCTGCCTTCCCACTAACCAATACTAGATCAATATTTACTCACAAAGCTCTCTATCTTCTTGCCTGAGCTACTCTCTCTCACCATCTCACTAGCTCTGGGGCCCAGCTTTCTGTGGCTCTGCTTTACTTCAGTCAATTCCTCCCACCACGGGGTCCATGTGACTACATTCAGCTTATTAGGGGGCAGAGTTTACTTTCACAGCAGGGAAGATCTTCAAGTTCCCCCCAGGTCTACTAAAGGGCAGGGAAGATCTTCAAATTTCCATACCCATTACACATACTTAACCTATTCCACTGATCCACTACTCTATTTCATAGTCAATAACAAGTATTTTTGATGATTGCTGCTTTACAATACAATTTAAGATTTGGTACAGTTAGGCCACCATCCCTTGCATTGCTTTTCATTAATTCCCTTGATATTCTGGACCTTTGTTCTTCCATATGAATTTCTAGCTACATTAAATAATTTTTTGGTAGTTTCATTAGTATGGCACTGAATAAGTAACTTAATTTAGGTGGAATTGTTATTTTTATTATAGTAGCTTGGTCTACCCCAGAGAAGCTGATATTTTTCCAGTTGTTCAGAGCTGACTTTAATTATCTGAAAAGTATCTTTTAATTTTGTTCATAGAATTTCTGGTTTCGTTTTGGCAGGTAAATTAACAAATATTTTATAATATCTATGGTAAATTTAAATGGAATTTCTCTTTCAATGTCTTGCTGTTGGGGTTTGTTATATATAGAAATAGTTGTATAAAGCAATATATAAATATATACATATATATACATAGTTACATAGTTATATATAGAAATGACAATGATTTATGTGGGCTTATTTTATATCCTGCAACTTTGCTAAATCTGTTTGTTATTTCAAGTAATATTTTTGCTTGATTCTCTAGGATCCTCTAAGTATACCATCATATCATTTGTAAAAACTGATCACTTTCTTTTTTTTTCATCTAATCATTTTGTCATTCAGCTCAGAATCCTTCCAAAATTCCCCACTATCTACTAAATAAAGGCCAAATTACATAGGTTTTCCAGAATCTTATACTTTTACAGTGTTAGACTGAATTATTACCATTTAAACCCTTAATCAGATTGATTAGTCCTTACTCTTTAGACCATTGTCAATTTTCCCCCAATTTTCCCTTTCCTGTAATGACCTTCTTCCATCCTGCCTTCTGAAATTCTAGCCATTCTTCAGTGTGTAATTCAAATACTGCTGCTTCATGAAGTCTTTCTCAAATGTTCTTATCAGAAATATCCATTCATTCCTTATGCTGTCATATAAAATTGTTTCAATATTTTATGGTATATGAGAGGCAATGTGGCATAGTAGATTGAGAATTGGTCAGGGCGATTTGGTTTCAAGTATTCTTTCTCAAACAAGCTGGCTGTGTGACTCTGAGTAAGTCACTTAAAATTTCCTTCTCCAAACCCCCTCAAAATCTCCAAATTCCAGTGTAGGAACCAGTATTCCTTGGTAGAGGGAGTTTTCTCACTTGGAAATTCTTTATATCAATGAAATCTCAATTCAAAATAAAAAAAAAGTAATGTCACTTATTTTGTTCTATTTTTCCATTTTATTTATGTTTCATTACCCTACTAGATTGTGGGTTCTTCACTTTTAGGTGCCATGTCTTAGTGATTTTTGTATTTCCTAAAATCCTACCATCATGATTTATATATAACCAGTAATTAGTAAATTTTTGTTTAATAGAAATTGGAAGTGAAGTTTTAATGAGTATATTCATTCAGCTTTTAAATATTGTTAACTATAGAAACTGAATGCCAGCAACCTTTAGTCATGTTGTATAGAAGAATTATAATGAATGGGAAAAACAATGAGAAAGAAAAAGAAACAAAACTAAACAGAGCAAAAAAAAGAGAATAGTCTGCTTTTTTTCTGAATTCTGACTCCATAGTTCTTTCTCTGGGTGTGCCTGGCATTTTCCATCATGTGTTCTTTCGTATAATTTTAGGTCCTTGACTTGCTGATAAAGGCTAAGTCTTTCAAAATCAGTCCTTGCACACTGGGCTGTTACTGTGTATAATGTTCACCTGGTTCTGCTCCCCTTACTCAGCATTAGTTCATATAAGTCTTTCCAGGTTTCTCTGAAGTTTGCCTGCTTGTCATTTCTTGTAGCATAATAGTATTCATTATATTCATATACCACTCCTTGTTTAGTCATTCCCCAATTCACAGGCATCCCCTTAATTTCCAGCTCTTGGCCCCCACAAAAAGAGCTACTATAAATATTTTTGTACATGTGGGACCTTTTGCGATTTTTATAATCCCTTTGGCATATAGCCCTAAAAGTGGTATTGCTGGATTAAAGGGTATGCATATTTTTATGGCATTTGGGCATAATTGCAAATTGTTCTCCAGAATGTTTGGGTCAATTCACATCTCCAACAACAATGCATTAGGTTTCCAAATTGCTCACATCTTCTCACATTCGTCATTTTTTGTATTGCCATTTTAGCCAATCTGATAGGTGTGATGTTTTACCTCAGAATTGTATTGATTTGCATTTCTCTAATCAATAGTGATTTAGAGCATTTTTTTTCAAAAACATTATTTCTTTAAAATGTTTCTGTGTTACAGAAATGGTCTCCCTTATCATCATGCACTATCAACCCCCAATTTCCCCTTGCATCATTGATCAATGCTAAAATAAGAACAACCACTTTAATTGATTAATATAATTCACATAAAGGCATAAATACCAATTATTTTCTTTTTATGAATAGCTCATTATCTTAAGTGGATTTCTGGGAAAATTTATGGAATTTTTGATGTTTATATGTATATGGATACACATATTTGTATTATGTATATATTTATGCACATACATATTCATATGTATATGTGTATACATAATATGCAATATACATAAATATATGTATATCTCTCTATAATTATAGATTAGCATAGTGCCTGACATAGAACATGCATATAGTTACTTTATATTACATATATTTATTCATTCATATGCATTTTTATATATAAAGTTTTTATATTTATATATAATATATATTTATTTTATATATATATATATATATATATATATAATCTTTATCACTAACCTACTCGTGTCGTTATTGCCATAATTCCATAGATCTGTGAAGATTGTTTAGTTTTGTTTTTTTTTTGGTTGTGTCTGACTCTTTGTGACCCTTTAATGGGTTTTGTTGGCAAAGATCCTGGAATGATTCATCATTTTTTTTCTCTAACTCATTTTAGAAATGAAGTGGCTTGCCCAGGGTCACATAGATAGTAAGTGTCTGGAGGCCAGGATGCAGGTCTTCCTGACTCCAAGCCTTGCACTCTATTCACTGCACCATCTAGACACCTATACATATAGGTGCTTAATAAACTTTGCCAAAATTTGCATTAAGTTAATTCTTCCATATGATTGCACAGTGCCATATATATGAAAGTGGGTATTTTTATTTTCCATTCTGAAATATTCCTCTGGTACAGACAGACAGTTCACTTTTTTATGTTCTATATGAGAGAGTTAGCATTGATAGACTGGACTTTACTGAAGACAAAATATTGGTGGTAGTGGCTAGTCATTTCAATTATTTCTGACTCTTCTTGAATCCTTTTGGGTTTTTCTTTACAAAGATACTGAAGTTGTTTGATGTTTCCTTTTGTAGCTCATTTTATTCCTGAGGAACTGAGGCAAATAGGGTTAAATGATTTGCCCAGGGTCATATAACTACTAAGTGTCTGAGGTTGGATTTTAAGTCATAGGGATGAATCCTCCTGATTCCAAGCTCAGTGATCTATCCATTGTACCCCTAAGGCATAGGTCCAAAATATTGAACCCAAGTTTAAATCCTGTCATAGATGTTTACTCTGTGAACGTGTGCAAGTCATTTAATCACTCTGAACTTTAATTTTCTTAAATAAAAAATAAAAATAATAGCAGTCATAGTATAAAGTTCAGTATGTCATTTGGTCTTTCATAATAATCTTTTTAAGTAAAATGAATTTTGAATATAAAAGTACAATATATATATACACATATATGTGTATATGTATATATATATATGTCAGTAATTATTAATCCTAGTAGTACTCAATTTAAATATAATGTAGTAGGTGTCTACTCTGTTCCAGGAAATATGCTAGGTCCCAGGGATTCAATGGCAAAAATGAAGCTGCCCCTGTCCTCAAGGAGCTTGCACTCTATTGGGGGTGTACAAATACTTAGTACTCATTTTAAAGTTAAGCAACTTCACTTTCTTAGTGACTGCAAATTAAGTTGTTTCTCTAGGAATTGAGTTATAAAATATTATCTCCTTGGATAGAAATATATTACCCTTTGTATTGTGATGATTCACATGATGTGACCAAATAAAGAGAGATTTTTTTTTCTTTACAGTATGCTAAAAAATATTTGGGTTATGTGGTTGAGAGGTCACATACTTTGTATTGTAATAGTAAAATAATTTCAATTCTGTTCTTTCTGAGAACTAGAAGGAATACATTAATAAGTAGTTTACCTTATTGTCAAGATTCCTGCATATGTTACATAGTAGAGAGAGATAGTGTAAGCTTCTCAGCCTGATGAAAATACATTTTCCCCAGAAGTTTCAAATTAGGATATTCCATATGTGAACCACAAATAAAGGTTAACATTGTAAATGCATTTGTATTGCTTTTATTGAGTATTGTTCTTTTTTTTTTGTTGTTGTTGTTGCTTTATATATGCTCTGTAAGATACACTGTTTTTCTTTGTAAATCACTTAATCTTTTATGGTCCTTGTTTCCTTATTTGTAAAATAAAGAATTGGGATGATCTGTAAATTCACTTTCATCTCTGAATCTGTGAGTCCTCTTATTTTAAAAAAATTGAATACATAGAAAAATTTGAAAAGACCACTCAATTGAAAAAACTATCAGCCTACTGAGAAATAAACTTTGTACTTAGGGTACCAGTCAACAAAAGAATTACACTGTTCTTTCAGATTTATTAGTTTTTTAGAAATCTGATATTATTTGATTGGATAATGGAAAAGAGATACTTTGTAATTTGAGGCTCTAATCAAAGAAATTACAATTCTGAATGATTTGATTATTTTAATGCATTGTAATGTTATCAGTCAGGAAAATAAAAAAAAAAGTTTTGACAGGCTTCTCTCAAGTATGAAAAAAATGTAAGGTAAAAATAGAGGCTAGAAGTTGGAGGAAAAGGGCATCATGGAGTGGGTATGAGGGTGGGAAAGGTAATTAAAATAATTAAAATTAGATTCTGATTAGAGGGAAGAAGAAGAAGAAGAAATCCCCCAAAATGGTTCCATTTCTTTGAATTCCCAGTATTAAAAGTCATAATTATGCAAAATATGATAATTTGTTACATCCAATGGAAATATTTCAAATTTGAATAATGGGATCACTTCAGAAGGATCATTATTTGCGCTAATCTGTACTTGGTTGTGTGTGAAGGTTTATGTGTGTATTTTTATGAGTTTTGCATTTAGAGTGTGTTAATTCCTTATATAACAGGTATGTATTTTCCTATTGATATATCTGATTTTTTTTGTGTGCACTTTAGTCATTCATCTGTCCTATCAAATGTGTTCAAATACTGTTTGAAAGTTTGATCATGGTACTGTCTCACCCAAATGAACTGCTTTTCCTAATCTTTAAAGACAGTGTCAGCTCTTTGTGGCATGCTGTTCAGTAGTTAGACCTTCACCTTTCTTCATTGCATTTTCACAAATTTTTCCATCCAACCCTAGCACAAGATACCATGCTTAGTGGCAAGCCTAAACCCAGTACTTCATTATTTAATAATATTTTGATAATTAAAAAGGATAACTAAGGAAAACAAGTCATATAGTTAACTAATTTATAGTATACTATTATTCAAACTTAATTATTAAAGGGTTAATGCTCTTTATTTCCCAAACAATTGTAGACTGCCTTGTCTGTCACCAGTGATAATAGACTTTTCTTCACCCCTGACTTCCTGTATTTCTCTGTTGACCCATTCCATAAGCTCATTTTTACAAATTTCTACCCTAGTACTATAACACAGAGATT
>NW_027185634.1:0-34927 GCF_028583685.1 Petaurus breviceps papuanus
AATACTGTGGCAAAAGAATTACAAAACACTCCACTATCTTTGCCAAGAAAACCCCAAGGACTAAAGAGTCATATATGCTTGACATGATTAAACAACAATGGATAAAGAAAAATTGAGATGTGAAAGAACACATATGTGAAATTATACAGTTAAACTAAAGAATGCTTTGGGATAAGAAAAGCAAAGAAAAACCACTTTCCATCTTAATTGTATCTCTCCTTATTATTTCTCCTTCCAAATATAAGCTATTTCTTGCCTCCCCTCAAATCTTTCTTCTATAATTCCAAAACAAGTTCTAGTGCCATATTTTTTTTGGGGGGGGCATTCTTAATAAGGATATTAAAAGGAAATAGGCAGGCTCTCCAGAGTAATATTCCACAATAGACTGACCTTCACATTATGCAACTGATTATGACATTATAAATACAGAAACTCACCATTATATTGATATAAAACCATAATGATAATAATAGTTATAAGGATTATTTTTAATTCATTAAGTATAGGAAATTATCCTCTTCATGATTTTCTGCAAGCAAAATGTCTCTCATACATACAATAAAAACACATGTCTTCCAAATATATAAGAATAAAAATAATCCTATTCAGTTTTCCTTTGGTTATTAATTACAGATGATACATAAATCAGGAAAAAATTCTCACCAAATAGAATTTTCATTGCCATAGAATGGGTTCAGTGCTTAATCAAAGCAAAGATGGATTCCCTATGACAATTAGGTCCTCTAGATCAGGCATCCTGAAATTGGGTTAAAAAATAAATTTTACTAATGATATTTCAGCATAATTGATTTTATTTATAATCTTATATATTTTATTTTTTGGATATGAAAATGTTATTTTGAAAAGGTTGCATGACACACACATCCACACAAAATAACTCATCTTTGGAAGAAGATATTGGGCTGATTATACTAATTCTTAGAATATTGTAGAACATCCCAAACTACTTGAGTTTCTTTTCTGTAACAAAATGACCTGCTATAAATATTTGTACATATAGGAAAGAATTTACATTCTACTAGGGGAAGAAAAAAAATTAAGTGGCAGTAGTTGCCAGGAAGGTGTGTCCTTGTCAGATAAGTCTCAGAACTGGTGATTGTAATCCTACTACAATTGATAAACCACATCTCACCTATCAGAATGGCTAACATAACAAAAGAGGGAAATGATAAATGCTGAGAAAGATGTGGGAAAATTTGAACACTGATGCATTGTTGATGAAATTGTTGAACTGATCCAACAGTTCTGGAGAGCAATTTGGAACTATGCCCTAAGGGCTATAAAAATGTGCATACCCTTTGGCCCAGCAATGCCACTTCTGGGACTGTATGCCAAAGAGATCATACAAATGGGAAAAGGACTAGTATGTACAAAATATTTATAGCAGCTTTTTTGCACCAAAGATTGGAAATTGAGAGGTTGCCCATCAATTGGGGAATGGCTAAACAAGTTGTGGTATATGAATATAATTGAATACTGTTGTGCTGAAAGAAATGAGGAGCAAGTGGATTTCAGAAAAACCAAGAAAGATTTATATGAATTGATGAGTGAAGTAAGCAGAACCAGGAGAACATTGTACACAGTAACAACCCCATTATGTGATGCCTAACTTTGATAGGTTTAGCTTTTCTTGCAATGCAAAGATCTAAGACAATTGCCTGAGACTCAAGATGGAAAATGCTATCCACAGAGACAGAACTTGGAGTCTACATGCAGATAGAAGCATACCACTTACTTTCTTTTTTTCTTGTTGTTTTGTTTTGTTTCTTCATTTGCATGGATCCTCCCATTGGTTCTATTTCTTCTTTACAACTTGATTAATGTGAATACATATGTAGAGCTTGTATCAAATTACAAACTGTTTTAGGGAGGGAGGACAAGAGAGAAGGGGAGATGTGGCAGCCAGGTAGCACAGCGAGTAAGAGCATCAGCCCCAGTATCGGGATGACCTGGGCTCGAATCTGGGCTCAGATACTTAGCACCCACCTAGAAACACCTGGCCGTGTAACCTTGAGCAAGTTACTTAACCCCAATCGCTTTAAAAAAATAAATAAATAAAAAATAAAAAAAAAAGAGAGGGGGGAGAACATTTAAAACTGAAAATCTTATGGAAAGAATGTTGAAAACAAAAAAATACATTAATTAGAAATAAATATTTGTAAACATTTATTTATTGATTCTTTTTTTTTTTTTTAAGCAATCGGGATTAAGTAAATTGCTCAAGGTTACATGGCCAGTTATTTCTGGGTGTGGTGCTAAATATCTCAGCCCGGATTCCATCCCCAGGTCATCCTGACACTGGAGCTAGTGCTCTTACTCGCTGTGCTACCTGGCTGCCCCTTATTTATTGATTCTTTCTGTGTCTTTCTACCTTATTGATTCTCCTTACTTTCCCTGGTGTTATAGCAGGTACTGAGAAGTTCTAACTTATGCTGTGTCTTGACATGCTGTTAACATTAAGATCCTTGTTCTTAAAATGTTCAGGTCTATTAAAATAGAAAGCTATATGGATTGGGATAGTACTTCAAACTCTTTTCAGTCAGTTGCACCTCATTGTAAAGAGAAAACCACAGCATTTAGAGGTAAAAGTACTTGGGAGGTGACTTAATCCAACCCTTCAGTATTACAGATTAAGCAAAGGAAGATCAGTTTCATGATATGTGTTGCCCAATGTAATGGTAATGGGAATTTGAAGATCTTCCCTGCCCCTTAATAGGCCTAAGGGAATTTGAAGACTTCCCTCCTCATAATAGGCCAAATGTAATCACATGGAACCCACTGGGGGAGGAGTTTGCTAAAAGGATAGAACAGGAAGGGTAGAGCTGGAAGGAGCAGGAAGGAGAGAGCCACAACTGCTGGAAGCAAGTTGCATGGAGTTTGAGCAGCTATTATGAGAGAGGGGCATTCTTGTTTAAGGGAAGCTGTTTTGTTTTGAAGACTTGATGGTGGGAAGGCTTGGGAATGTTGGTATTCACTGCATTGGTTATGTACCAACTTCTTGGTTGCTATGAGGAATTTGCATTCAACATCCTGTTATTTGAATAAATGCTTTGCTTCTGTCCTCCATGTTGAGAGTCTTTTACATTTTATGATTCACAACTGCACCAGCATATTCATAGCCATAGTGAGACCTGTGAATATAGCATTGATGCTATACCCAAGGATGCAAATATGGAATAGAGAAGAGCTGTAATATGAACCTGGGTTCTATGACACCAAACCCAATGTTCTTTCCTATTAATAAGTTTTAATGATGAATTTAGCAGAGAAAACATGGAAATCTTCCTGGTTTGGGGTAAAAAATGGGGAAGTAAGAGAGCACTGAATTCAAAAATGAACTAAAAATTATGCCTACGTTTAGTCATATATTCTCTGTCTCTCTTGTATCCATGTTACAGTGCTGATTGCACATAGTTATTCAGTTAATATTTAATAAGTATTAAACTATGGAACATAATTTAATCTTTGATCATTCAAAAGGCCCTTAAGAATCTTATAGTGTCTCAGGATCAAGCTGTATCATCACACATCTTTCTGCTGTAGATGCTTGAGAGTACTTTTTAATAGGGTGCAGGTTAGTAGGATGCTAGGAAGCAGAGAGTTTATTTGTCTGACTTATGTTTTTGTTGATTCTTATTCCATATAAAATGTTTTATGCCTTTGAGTCATCTTTATGGTGGCAGAAGCAATAGAAAAAGGATGTCTTTTTCTTTCAAAAAACCCAATAAACTCCTGGTTGATGAACAGCACTAAAATAAAGAAATGAGCATTATAATATGTGAACATAGTTCCCAGGGTGACCAACTGTGTCACATGATTTTTCTACAGGAATCACATACAGTAATTATCTGTGTTATATGTGTATTCACATGGCAGAAGTCCCACATATAGCTATAGAAACTAATATTATGTTAATTTTAACACATGACCATATTTTGATGCCTGCATATACTGAATAAACTCATTGTATATTGACTGAAAAACAATGACCTCAGAAGTTTTAAAGAAAAAAAAATATACTTTGTTAGCAATATATGATTAGCATGATCATCATTATCATAGCATTTAAATAGTGCTTTCAGGTTTGAAAAACACTTGATATATGTTATCCCATTTGATGCTCAGAATAACCATGGAAGGTAAATAATATTATCGTTCATATTTTACACTTGAGACTGAGGTTGAGTGATGTTAAGTGACTTTCTCAGAGTCACATAGCAGTAAATAAATGTCTGAGGTTAAATTGGAAATCAGGTCATTCTGATTATTGGTTCAGCACTCTACACGCTCTACCACCTAGATGTTTTGAAACTTTTTTTAAAGATAATTTTATAGGTTATTTAATTGAATTTAAAACGATATGGCCAGAAATTTACTAACAATATTTTTAAAAAATAATTTTCATTTAATTTTTATTTTACAATTGGTTTAGGTCTATACTTGTTCATAGATAGAAAAGCCAATCAGTTACTTTCAGTTGCCTTCAAAGGAGATAAGGAAATACATCAAAAGTGGGCTATTTCAGTACAACAATGAGCAACAGCAAAACACTCTCCTTCAAGGAGCTTGCATTCTTTTTTATTTTCCTTTTGGAGGGCAATTGGGGTTAAGTAACTTGCCCAAATTTACATGGCTAGTGTTTTTGTGTGGGTGTTAAGTGTCTGAGGCCTGAACAAAACTTGGGTCCTCCTGACTCACTGCACCACCTAGCCACCCCAGAGCTTGCATGCTTTTGCCTATGAATGGGTACACATTTAAGTAAATTAAAAAAATAATAATACAATAGAGAGTAATTTAAGAGAGGCAGGAGCACTAGTGAGTTTCTTTTTAAAAGGAGAATGGATAAAATGATCAAAACCTATGATTTAAAGGGTTAAAGGATAAAATTGAGAATATAAATACAGTTAGAGTTCAATCTTATTCAATCCAATAATCACCTGCTCCAGTCAAGAACTCATTCTGTGCTCAGTGCTGGGGACAAAAAATGAGCTCCTGTCTTAAGGGAGATTGAATTTTTCAGGGGAGCATCATATTATCATGTTTTATCTTTGTCTCTCTGTCAATCTCACGATGGGTCTGTCTGTCTGGCTCTTCTTTCTTTCTCTCTTTGGTTAGTGTTGGGGACAAAAAGGAAAAGGAGCTCTTTGACCCTTGCACTCTACTGAAGCAGCATAACCATTGCATGACTTTCGATTTTAATTTAATCTTGCGATACTTCATTTTTCATATTTTAAACATAAAGAGGCTGATAATTAAGTTGAGGCAGTTAGGTAGTTCAGTGGCTAAGTTCACTGAGCCTGAAGTCAGGAAGACCTAAATTCAAATCCAACCTCAGTCTCTTAATAATTTTGGGACCCTGAGTAAGCCATGTAACCTTTATTTACCTCAATTTCCTCATCTATAAAAATGGAGATAATAATATCACCTACAACCCTGAGTTGTTATGAATATCAAATGAGATAATAATTGTAAAGCACTTAGTACAATGCCTGGTATATAGTAAGTGCTAGATAGATCTTAGCCATTCTTATTAAGATAAGAAACATTTTAAATGTGTTATAATTAATGTGCTGATGATGTGGATATCACACAGTTTTCAGTTATGAACTTAAATGAAAATAAGGTTGACACCAGTTCCAATACATGAAATAAATTGAGTCACGAACAACAGAAAAACAACTTTGTCATTTAGTTCATGCAGTGTAGTACCTATTCAAAGCCAGTAGTCATCTTATAACTTTACCTATAATATTAAAAAATACATTAAATACCACTTTTGATTATCTAGAGGTCTTTATCAGATTTAATTGAGATTATGTATGATAATTAAAATAGAAAGTAAACAAAGACATTTTCATTTCAATTGGTAAGAAAAGATTACAATCCAATGCATCAAAACAACTTAGCCTTTGCTCTTCCCTACCAATGATACACAAAAAATCATGCTCATCTTGCATTTATGGTTAAAAGATTGGGAAACTGACAGGCTCAGTGGGTGTTTTTAAACCACCTACTATCAACATTTCTATGCTAAGCTGTTCCTCACATTAAGCTTTAATTAAGGCATACTTATTGATGTATGAGGGCAAGTTAGTTTACAAAATTTATTTAAACAAGAAGAAGAATGGAGTCAGAATTTAAGCACAATGAAGGGACTTATTGGCATTGTTTTGTGTTTGGCAAAAGGTTGAAGACTATTCAGGGGATACAATGAATAGTAAGTGCATAGTTTTGAGAAAAAATTATTTTTAAATCTCATGGATATTTTATAATATTATGATGCTATACCACCACATAACTCTCCTAAAAATTCTGATTAATTGCATCCAAAATAATTTAATGTCATCTTACACAATGTTGCACGACACTGCTATCTTTTGCAAGTGCTGAAAAAAAAAAGTTCTCAATAATTGCTGGTGACATTACTGACTGGAATCCACAAAAAAAAATGTCCATAGTAGTAGTGTATTTCCTCTGTGTTTTTCTTCCATTTTCACTCTTTATATCTTAGATAAATACCTTTGTTCTCATTGTTGAAAGCCTGATAAATGACATTTCATCCCCTCCCCCTCCAGGGTTCTCTGGGACCCTTAAGCAGTCTCAAAGGTTTCTAGTTTATCTGCCAATTGCTCCAACCCTCTCTGATGGGGGTCCATGCCCAAGTTACATTTAACCACTAAGAGATTATTTTTTTACAGAGAAATGTTTACTTCCAATGTCTCTTAACAGATATACATCCACCCCCTATTCGAACATGTGAGCCAAAATCCCCATCCCAGTTTGCATATTTCTTCAGTCTCTGGGGGAGAGGAAAGGGATGAAGTTCATTGTTTAGCTCACTTCCTTTATAGGCCAGTTTCAACTCCAAATCCCAAACCCCACTCTGAGCTCAAGTTCTTGATACCCAAACTTCTCAAGGCTTCCTTTACAGGATGTCTGACTGCAATGTCCTGCCCAGAATTCTGTCTCCAAGGTTTCCATGGCTTGGCCTGGGTTCAGTGAAAATTACTACTTGCATCTGAAACTGAGGACATATAAATCAGAATAGAAACTGTTATACCCCAAACCATGGATCTGAACAGGAGAGGCAGTGGGAAGTGGGAACATATCCTCCTCCTGAGTCAATTTACAGAGCCCATAATGTGTTTTAACCATGGATGATCTTCATCCTCTGAATGCAGTAGGAAAGAACACACAGGAAAGAGGATGTTCTGGTCTGACACATTTTAAGACAATCTCGCGACACTGCCAGATTACAAGAGACCACTCCTACCCGGTGGTAGAGAAACCCAAAGAAACAGGGTGCCTCCGTGACAGAGTATTCAGGGGTGCTCCAAGCTCCCATTACAAATGTATGATTATATTAAAAGTTATTTCCTCCCTTAGAAAATGAGCTCCTTGAGGCTAAAAATCATGTTTTCACCTTTCTTCTCTAGTATATAGCATAGTGTCTGAGACAGAGTGAGTGCTGAATAAATGTTATTGACAGAGCAACTGTTCGGTAGGGCATGCATCCATTCAGAAATAATTGATAAACACTTAAATATTCACCCCTTAAGTGACATCTTTGGCATTCATCAAGTCAAGCATCAGTAACATCTTTTCATTATGGTGGTTCATTTACTATGTCTTCGTGGGAGTTCAAATAAATGTCAAGAACCGTTGATATAATTTTTGTACACTTATGTGTACATTCTTTGAATCTTTTTCTAGTAGATGCAACTGTTTAAATAAATGAAAAGAACTATTCTTTTTTTTTCTTTTGACATTATTTTGTGTGATTATGCCTTAAAGGAAAGTTATACTATGCAACATATAGTAATGGAGAAGATTTCAAAAGAAATAGGATCCCAGTTTGTGTTACCATCAAGTAGAAGGTATGTATGCAGAGCAGGGATTTTATAACACAAAACTACTCCATGTGTGTGTACATATAATATACATATACAGTGGTATGTATACATACATATGTATACGCAGATATATGTATGCATGTAATATGTGTATATAATATATATGTACCTGCATATATCATATGTGTACATCATATGTATATTATATGTGTGTGTGTATATATATATATATATATATATATTTGTGTTCTTTCTAGTGAAATACCCTATTCTCCAAGTCTTCATGTACTGCAATGACAGGTGAATATATCACATAACTCTTTGTCTTTAGTGAGAAGTAGTCAAGAATATTTTCTGTCTCTTTTCAATGACAATGAGAAAATGTGTATAGAGAGTGATATATCAATTTCCTAATTTAAGAAGAAAAAAAGTATTGATTCCTTGATGACATGTTTTAGTCCCAGCATCACCTTAGTACAAAAAAAAAGAGCACGATAAAATAACTTCATTTTATCCACTCCTGGATTCCATGTTTACCAACATTGACCAGTGATTTATACAGTAGACTTTTCAAATTCTGATGGTAATGGCATAATTGCTAAACTCAGACATGTGCAGGGATGATATGAGAATCATTGCCAATAAATTAATGAAGATGGATGAGTTGGAGCTGAAGTCAGAATAGTTTGGGAGTATGATGAATATATTCCTGAGGGGAACACTGTGTAGAGTTTCTCACTTGTAATCAGATTGATAATCTATGTAGCAGGCCCTTTATAAATCCATTTAGTGGTTTTCAGTCTTACCTATTATTTGATGATCATGTGAAAGACACTATCAAAATTAGAATATCTAAAACATCATAAAGCACAGTGTACCCAGAGTGCTTTGATGAACTCATGATTTTGTACACTGAAAAATAATTGGTTTTATCAATTAATTGCAATGGTATTATTGAAAAAGTTATATCTATGCCACCTGGTGAACAACATTTTATTCTCTGGGACAGGAATGAAAATTAAAGCTACTCTGACTTGGTCAATTTGGGTTATTTCATTCTCAGTATAAAGATTACTTGATTATGTTAGTGCATTACTATTATTAGTAGAGTAAAGAAATAATTTATTTCATTAAAAAAGTATTTTGTAATGAAGTTTAGTTGTCAATTTGAAAAAAATAAACATTTAATTTTCACAGAATTTGATTATTGGAAGGGACTTTAGAAGTCATCAAGTCTAAATCACATATGAAATATTTAATGACTTGTCATTTAGACTCCACTTATCCTATAAGGAGGTAGAACTCAGCCTTTTCCACTTTTGGACAAATCAAATTGTAATGATGTGTACATCAGATATTATTATTAATATAACAATTTGTGCCTCCCTCTCCCTACAAGGTAATTGTTGATTAACTCTTCCACATGCAAGTCTTTCACTTATAGGAATATACTAATATATCCCCTTTCTTTTTTCTTCTCTAATCTGAGTGTGGGCAATTTCTTCAACAGATAATTATATGATATGGAATTAAGGTATGTGTCCTTGTCCTCTAGATATTCCCCAGTTTATCTTTTTTTTAAATAAAATTTTGCTTTCCAAAATGAAAAATAATAATTCAGGTTAATTTTGACAAGGAAAGAGTACAGTGTCCCCTCTCTATTTATGGAAACTTTTCTTTTTTTTTTAAGCAGTTGGGGTTAAGTAACTTGCTCAAGGTTACACAGCCAGGTGTTTCTGGGTAGGTGCTAAGTGTCTGAGCCTGGGATTTTATCTCCTGGGATTCCATCACCACTGAAGGTGCTGCTCTTACTCCCTGTGCTACCTGGCCACCCCAAACCTTTTCTCTTTTAATAAAGCCCAAGATCACATTACATTTTTTAGCTGTCATACAAAATTGCTGATTTACATTGAATTTGTAGTCTCGGATCTTTTTCTTTGGCATATTGTTTAATTATGTCTCCTTGTTTTTGTTCTTTAAAAGTGATTTTTTTTGTGTGTGCTAAAGAGAAAGATTTTCCATTTATATCTATTAAAATTCAATTTATTATAATTTTTGTCCTTTTAAGATCTTTTTTAGATTCTGAGTCTCATCTTTGTGTCACCTGAAAATTTAATGAGCACATATTTTAAACTTTTATGAACATTATTTATACAAATATTAAATAGCACTGGGGAATCACAATTCCCTGGAGAACCCTACTAGGGACCTCCTGCTACATTGATAATGTACCATTAACTACTCCATGAGTGTAATTGCCTAATCAATTTTGAAGAGGAGATTCCTTTAATATACAGGTTGGAATGGATAGTTGTTGAAGTCACTCCCAAATCACAAATTTTATGATTCTGTGACAAGATTACCTCTCAAGTCCCTTCCTGCCTAAATCTATGACCTAAAATTTTGTACTTCTCTTTATGCAATAACAATTTTCAATTTTCTTCTTTGTCCAAACTCCTTTTCCATAAACTGAGGCATTTGTATTTTAATTCTGAATGACATGTAGATAATATAGTCACACTATGATTCCCTTAGTTTAGGCATTCATTATCTCCAAATTAAACATGGCAAGAGATTCTTAGTAGGTCCCCAAATTCCATCTTTTCCTTTCTATACCCAAAATAAAGAATAAATTGAGATACTTACATTACAGGTTTAACTATGTCATTCATCAAGAAACTTCGGCAATTCCCCATATATTCAAGATTAAAATGCAAACTTCTTTGTTTGAAAGTTAAAGCCCTTCACTTTTTAGCTCCATCCCATCTTTCCTTGATGAGTACACATTAAATGCCCCTCATGCTGCCCACATCCCAGCCAAACAGCTGCTGGCTATTTGTGGTATATGAGATTTAATTTTCTGCTTCCATTCCTTGATATAGTGTTTCCCCCATATCCAAAATGTTTTTACTTGTTTACTTTGCCTCTTGTAATCTCTTTTTTTGAAGTGTTCTTCAAGGCTCCGTTCTAAGACTATCTCCAATAAGAGGTTTTTCCTTATTCCCTCAAATGTTTCTCTGGCTCCCTTAATTGTGTATTCATTTTGTATATATCCCTTATGTGTATCATCTTGTATCCAGAAGAACATAAACTATCTTAGGGTAAGACTATGTCACTTTTCTATTTGTATTCCCAAATCCAAAGCACATTTCTGGTATATGGTAGGTGCATAGAAAATGCTTATTGATTGTAGATTCATCTACCATCAGGCTCAAGTAGTGAGGCACCCTGAGATTACAGACACCAGGAGAGAAGAATGTGGCTATCACCTCACTTCAGACCATTGTGGAGGTGCTCCAAGACCCTGTGTCCAAGAGCCCTATAAGGAGTGGTGTCTCTCAGGCCACCAGTCTTATCTCTAGCACCTTGAAAGAAAGCAAGTCCTATGGAGGGAAACATGGCTCCACAACCTCCTCTGCAGGACTGATACCCAATACTTTATCAGCAGTCATATTTATAGAACCTCTCCAAAAGAAAGTTCATGCTTCAGAGTTAGCACTGTGTATCACAGTTATAAAAAATGGTGTTTTTTAATTGAAATGTCACTACATAAGATTTATTTGTACATATGCCTTTTTTCCTTCCTTTTTTTTGTTATTGTTCAGTCATATCCAACTCTTCCTGAACTTTTTAAAGGTTTTCTTGGCAAAGATAATGGCTTGCCATTTCCTTCCCCAGCTCATTTTAGAGAAAAAGAAACTGAGGTTAACAGGCTTAAATAACTTGCCCAGGGTTACACAACTAGTAAGTGGTATCTGAGACTGGCCTTGAACTTAGGTCTTCTTGACTCCAGGCTTGTGCTCTATCCACTATGCCACCTAACCACCCTTATCTCTCCTTCACATTTTAGCTAAAATAGATTGCCATTTAGAACGAGGTGTCAAACGTGTGGCCCATTCCTGAGTGTAACCCCAACCAGATTAAAATGTAATTGAAAATATTGAAGAAAATAAAAATATAATACTATATAGATAGTGTTAATATGTGGTTTGCTGAGTCAGCAGGCAAGCCACAAGGATCCTTGTGTATGGTTTTGTGACCCTTGTTTTTATATGAGTTTGAAATAACTGTTCTGGATTATGAGGTCTCATCATCAGCCCTTATTTTCTCTCCCAATAGAATGTTAGCACCCTGAGAGCAGGAAGTCTCCATTTTCTATTTGTATCTTATCACTTAGCAAAGTGCTTGACACATAGTAGATATTTAGAAAAATATTATGTTGTTTGAACCTTTGGTGTCATTTGTATAAAGAATTTCCAGTATGAGAAAACTCCTTCTACTGATGAAGGATATTTTCTCTTCAACTAATAGTGTTCATGAGTTCCCTAGTACACTTTGAGGTTAAGTGATTTTTCCAGGGTTCTCCAGTTAGTATTTGTCAGAAGCAAGATTTGAACCCAGGTCTTCTTTGCACTAAAACCAACTTTCTATCCACTGTACCATGCTATCTTTAGTAAGGACTTAGTAAGTATTCATTCATTCACTTTAATGATGAGAATGGAGGTCCAGAGAGGTAAACTGTTTCAACTAAATTCTTAAAGCTAGGACTAGATTGCAGGTTTCCTAATTTCTTCTGTAGGGTGCATTCAAATTATTTATACTCTCTTCTACTTAGAATAATCCATAAGATTTCTCATCAATGCCATTAAGAATTAAAAAACAAAACACTATTTCATATTTGAATTTAGATTATTTGAATTTGAATTCTAGATTATTATCAAATAAATGTAAATTAATACCATCAAGTACCTTAGAACGCTGTCATGCCAAGCAAAGGCAAATTTCCAAGGTTCAAAATACCAGCATAGGTGCTCTCCATTTTATTCATTGAAAAATTAAGAACAGAGAAAATCAAAATACACCATAATTCAAAATACAGCATTCACCAAGTATAATTCAATAATCTCCAAGTACTACTCCACCCTTGGACATTATAATTCATTTAGTCAATCCCAAAGACCCTCTTCTAAGTACTACTCCACCCATAGGCTATACATTAATTTAGTCAACCACAAAGCCCCTCTTCTCAAATGGAGATTAGATTCCAATCATAAATAAAGTACATTCATTTGTTCAATCACAGAGCACAAAAAAGTCAAAATTTCCCCACCCTTGGATCACAACTGAATCTACCCCAGAGTTACAACAAGCTCATGCACAGCATCTAATACCCGAAGAGAGGTCTTTTCTTCATCTTGTCCCTAGGCAAGTTCTCAGCAGTCTTTTTTCCTGGGGAGACAAAGCTTAGCAAGGCCACAAGATACATTGCCAGTGTCTTCATTAATTCACTCTTTGTCTGCAGAACAGTCCTGGGACCCCTGAAAACATTAGCAAAATCCTCTTCCAGGATTTCTGTAAAAATAAAACAAGAAAATCCTTCTTCAGGGCTTCTGAACCAACAGCAAGGTTCCAGGACCTCTGCAACAACAGGACTGCCTTTCACCAGTGAACAAATCTGGCAAAACAACATCAAAACAGACAGACAAAGTACCAGCATAACAGCCATGTCTCCTCAGTCCTTGGCAACTCTGGGTGGCAGCTCTCAAAAGTCCTGGGCAATTCAAACTGGCCCTCAGCAATCCTCTCCGTCTCTCTCTGCCTCCAAGATGCTGCTTCCAAAAAGTTCTTCTGCCTTTCTCTTTCCTTGTGTCTCTCTAAATTTACGTCACCAGCTCCTCCCAGTTCAGCATTCTCTTTTCACATCAACAAGTCCATCCCACAAGTGAAATTCACAACCTCTGAGTTTTAACACAATCAATCCAAAAACTAAGCCAATACCGGGGGATCTTCAAATTCCATTACTGTTACAAATGCCAAACCCCTTTGCCTAGAATTGAAGAGCTCCCTCATTATGGTTCCAAATTAGATTTCTAGTTTTGTTTCATGATACTCTCCTTTCCATACCCTCCCTAAATCTGCAGAATATCCTACACATCAGAACAACACCATCAACAACAAAATGGCTTACAAGACGTTCCCTCAATAGACGTTCTGTTTTCTTGATTCTGTATTTTGACTCATTCCTGTTACCCTACACCTCATTTCCACCTGTTACAATCCTATGCATCCTTCCTACTGTTCCACCTGGAGTACTATGCCTTCATGGAATATTCCCTAATCCATCAGCCAGAAGTCAATTAATTTTGCTTGGAAAACTTAGAATACTTTGTATCTCTTTTAGGTAGTAGTATATTATAGCTTTTATCATAACCATTTGCATACATATTTTAGAGTTTATTGGACTGTAGGCTCCTTGAAGGCAAACAAACTAGGCGTTTATTTGCCCTTCCATTTTTCCTCCAAGAGTATAATAGCTTATGGCATATATCAAATACATAGGAAATATACATTGAAGAACTAGGTAAACTTAAGTACACAGAACATCTTTAGCTAAGTTGACTATAAGCAGAGGACAGAAAATAGGACTTAGTTTAATTAAGAACTAGGATGATTTTTAATTAGTGTACCAAAATACGAATCTAAGCACTCCTAGCCCTTGTTTATCTGACACAGTCTATCTAAATGGATACATAAAATATGTTTTAAAAGATTTCAGCTCTCAAGTAGATAAATATTCCTCTGTTTACACTATTCATTTATGTAATAAAGTCTTTCCCTTTAAATAAGGAACTATTGTTCATTATGATAAGTATACATTGCAAAGATATTTTACAAGTTTAAAATGTCCAAAGCTTTAAAGTGATTTAAGAAATATTTTTTATTCCTTGGCAATTCTTCAGTAGGTAGGCATTATTAGAGTATCCTTGCTTATAGCTCCAAATTTATAGCCAAGGCAATTTTAAGTAGAGTGTTCTGGAGGAGAGGGAGGCTGACATTTTCACTGCATGAAGAATTGCTTTATGGTCCACAAATATTCAGTTTATGGACTTCTATTTGTTAAAGCTATAGTTATATTTTTTGTTTGTTTTCTGTCAGTTTTGGATACTTTTTCTGTTACATCTTAGGTATGATCTAACAGTTAATAATAAGCATAGCAATATTTCTAATGTATTGCACTTAGTTGCATTTTATGGAAAAGCAACTTATATTTACTAATTTCATGTCACCAAAATTAATTTTCTGTGTGCTATTAGAAAGCATATACTTCAAAATGAAAAGATGAAGGACCACATGATACCGTGTTTCCCCGATAATAAGACACTGTCTTATTAATTTTTTGGACAGAAAAACACCAGAGGGCTTATTTTCAGGGGAGGGCTTATTTTAATGAACATTGACAGCAATTTTAATAAACAGGTAAATGTGAACAAAAAAATATACCTTTATTCAATAATGAATTCAAGAAAGAACAGGATGACGTGCTCACTACTGCAGTTCTGATTGGATGCAGCTCGGAATGCGTGTAGCGCAGGGGATCACCTTCACTACAGTAGCAATCTCAATAGGGCTTATTTTCGAGTGAGAGCTTATTTTAGAGGAATCTTACACAGTAAGGGGAGGGCTTATTTTGGGGATAGGTCTTATTATTGGGGAAACACGGTAGTCCATATAAACTATATAGAATTATGGAAAGTATCAATAGAATAAAAGTGAGTTTGAAAACAGAAGAAGCAGCTGGGCAACACACATTTAAGTGCTTACTATGTGCCATGCAAAAAGTAATTATTAATTACTAAGCACTAGGGATTGGAATACAAACAGAAAGGCAATACTTGTTCTCAAAGAACTTATATTCTAATTGAGAAAGACACCTGTATTAATACAGACTCCATTAAGTTAGGAAAAATCAAAAGAAACCTGGATTTATCAAAAGCAAGCCAGATTTATCAAAGGGAGATAATCACAAAATGCAATGTAGTCAGGAAAGATGGTGGAAACTGCACATAAATGAGAACTGAAGGTTGGGAGAGGAGAGTTCCTGTGTAGGAGCATGGTGACTCCTGAGAGTCAGAGTCATAGATGACAGGGGAATGAAGCAGATCCAAACTGGACATGTCCCCCAAATGGAGGCTCCCAGTAAGAACTCACCAGTGAGAGAACAGTGATGGTATAGCAGAGGAATGTTCCAGCATATGAAGGCCTTCCTTGAGGGGAAGTCCAGAGGCCATTTCAAGGAAATGAAATGCTAAGAGTCAGAAGCACTGGGAAAACTGATATATGTTTGTCTTGGAGAAGATAAGACTTGTGGGGAGTAGGGAAGGACAAGGGAGCTATCTTTAAATATTTTTTTTAAGCAATTCAGGTTAAGTAATTTGCTCAAGGTTACACAGCCAGTTTTGTGTTGGTGTGTGTGGGTGTGAAGTATCTGAGGCCGGAACCAATGCCAGGTCTCCGGACTCTAGGGCTGGCGCTCTTACTCACTGTGACACCTGATTGCCCCACTATCTTTAAATATTAAAGGGATATAATGTAGAAAAGTTATTAGAATCTTTTTGCTAAGAGCAGTATACCGGTAGAAGTTTAATGGAGTCAGATCTCACCACTTTTTGTTAGCAACATATGGGATTGGAAAGGGTTGATTCAGGGAGGAGTGAGTTCCCTAGATGGGAAGGATATGAGTTAGCCTGAAAAACCCATGTCAGGGATGCTTTAGAAAAAAATAAATTCTTTTTCCTTCATAGTATCATATAGATGACCTCAGTGGTCTCTTTGAACTCTTGAATTTCTATTATTCCTGGATTCTAGGCTCATCCAGTGGCAGTGTACTCATGACTGACTGGTCCTAGGGTGAATGAGGTGATGTGTCAGAAATATTTTGAGAGGAGTAACAAGTCTGAAGAAGTACAAAACATTAGGCAGATTCATAGTTTCAAATCTGCAAAGTTGAAGCAATGCCTTTAGCAACAAAAAAGACTCAACCATATACTTAACTCAGGTGATAAATACCTTGGTGAAGGGCTTGCAAAAAACTTACGCCCTTATGTGAAGTGAATACAATAATATTCAGGAAAGGATCAAAGGATAGGTGTCTTTAAGTGATATGACCTTAGGTACTATATTGAACTGCTTTCCTGGATGCTTTAAAAAAAAAACATATTTCTTTAGTTTTAGTTTTCAGCAATCACTTTTATAAAATTTTGAGTTTTTAATTTTCTCTCCCTCTTTTTCCTCCCTCAACACCTCCCCAAAACAATGTACAATCTGATATGGCTATACATGTATGATCATATTAAACATATTTCCATATTTATCATGGTATAAAGAAGAATTAGAACCAAAGAGAAAAACCATGAGGAAGAAAAATGAAGAGAGAAAATAGTATGCTTTGATTTGCATTCAGAAAATATAGTTCTTCATGTGGATAGCATTTTCCATCATGAGTCTTTTGGAATTATCTTAGTTCATTGCACTGCTGAGAAGAGCTAAATATGTCAAGGTTAGTCATTGCACAGTGTGACTATTAATATGTGTAATGTTCCCTTGCTTCTGCTTATTTCACTCAACATTGGTTTGTATAGGTCTTTGAGGTTTTTCTGAAGTCCACCTCCTGATCATTTCTTATAGCACAATAGTGTTCCGTTCCATTCATATACTCCCACTTACTCAGCCATTCCCCAATCGATGAAGATCCCTTTTACTTCCAATTATTGGCTACCACAAAAAGACCTGCTATAACTATTTTTGTACATGTGAGTTGTGAGAAATGTGCTTGTGAAAGAATAAGACATTAACTAATAAACACAGGAAGGTATTTAACTTCCTTCTTGTAAGAGGAGGTAAACCTAAATAATGACACATTTCTTTAAGGCAAATGCACAATTTTTATACTTTGCCCCTATTCAAATTTCCCTGCCCTGCTCCCATTGGCTGGGAATACCAGGGTTCTCAGTTTATTTGGAGATGCCTAAAACACTCACACATAGGTCCCCGAATCTGATTACATTTCACATTTTGCCCTCCACTTCCCACAATTCTCATTTCCTTTTTATTTTGACAATTTATAAGTTCTTTCAAAGGAATTTCCTCAATTGATACACCTAGGTTGTTGACTTTTCCTTTGTCATTCACACAAGAAGAATCCCCAAATAGAAGATAACCTATATTAATCTTTCTGGTATAGACCTGGAAGTTTGGTTCAAGAGGCAAATAGGCTAGGTGATATCTTAATTAAAAAGGTGGTAAACACATTAAGATAAGAGAGTTCCCAAAGTGTACATTGAAATTTCTACCCAGGATATCTGTGTTTTCTTTACCATTAATGTGTCATAATAGAGTTTATATCCATAAAATATTAAGAAAAAGTCTCATTATTCAAGATAGTGTCTCAGGATTAGCGTCTCCTACTTAATGGCCATAAACAGAAAAAAAAATGCTCTTAAGTCAGTCCCATCTGGCCTTGTTGACATAAAAAAGATGTTCTCTGAGTTTACTTAGTGAACAGAGAAGCTGTTAAGTCCAGGCTCTTCTTCTGGTTTATTACGTCAGGCCCTGGCCCTTACTGAAGATCAAAATGATATTAAATGATTATCACTGGTATTGCAGATATGACATTTTCTGTGGAAACACAAGTTCAATTCGTCTCTTACATGGATACTTTTCATGTTTTCATGATCTCTTTCTAATACAGTCCCAGAAGTGGTATTTCTGAGTAAAAAGGACATGCACAGTTTTATTGCCCTTTGGGCATAGTTCTAATTTGCTGTTCAGAATGGTTCCATCAATTCACAACTCTACCAAAAATGCATTAGTGTTCCAATTTTCCCACATTTTCTCCAAAATTCATCATTATCTTGTTAGCCAATTTTATAGGTGTGATGTGGCACCTCAGACTTGTTTTAATCTGAGTTACTCTATTCAACAGTGATGAAGAGCATTTTTTATATGACTTTAGATAGATTTAATTTTTCATTGGCAAACTTCCAGTTCATATCATTTGACCATTTATCAGTTTGAGAATGACTTATAGTCTTATAAATTTGATTCAGTTCTTTATATTTTGGAAATGAGGCCTTTTTCAGAGACACTATATGTAAAAATTCTGTCCCAGATTTCTGCTTCCCTTCTAATCTTGACTGCACAGGCTTTGTTTGTGCTAAAGATTTTTAATTTATTGTGATCAAAATTATTCATTTTGCATTTTGTAATGTTCTCTATCTATTATTTGGTCAGAAATTCTTCTGTTCTCCCTAGATCTGACAGGCAAACTATTCCTTGCTCTATTAATATGTTTTTAGTATCAACCTTTATGTCTAAATCATGTACCCATTTTGACTTTTGCTTAGTATAGGGTTTAAGATATTGGTCTATGCCAAGTTTCTGCTATATTGTTTTCCAGTTTTCCCAGTAGTTTTTGTCAAATAGTGAGTTCTTATCCCAGAAGATGGAGTCTTTTGGGTTTATCAAACAGCAGGATTATTGTAATCATTATACTGTGTCTTGTGTAAACCTAAACTATTCTCATGTTCCACCACTCTACTACCCAGTAGCAAGTAGTTTTGATGATTGCTGCTTTATAATACAATTTAGGATTGGGTACAGTTAGACCTGGCTGCCCTTTTGATCTACCTAAATACCCACATTCCCCTACTCAGTTTAATGAGATACAACTACTATAGCTGACAACCTGACTCCTAAATTTCTTAATGAAATACCTGCAGAGAAAGAAGCTTTCCCCAAACTCCAGAATAAAATGTTTTACCAATTAACAAATAACTCATATGTGTACATCATGTCATCCACTATATAATGCATTAATGTGTTATTACCCCTCCTCTCAACAATTTACTGTATGTTAGAGAGACAAGATTTAAAGAATGATAGATATAAATTAATTAAAAAAATAATATTGAAGGGTGTTATCTAGTAATAAGTGATATGATGAAAATTTACAGAAGGGAAAAATCATGTAGGATTTAAGATCAGTCTTGAAAGAACAATAAAATTTGTTTAAATAAAGATGGAATTGATTTTTTTTTTGTATTTTCTGTCCAAGAAATCTACTAAAACTCAACAGACAAAAGAAATTTTTGAGCTCCACAGAGTTTTTGTGAACAATAAAAAAAAGAAAAAGAAAAAAAAAAGCTGATACAAGACATACAAGGCAAGAGAGATTTTTTCTTATTTAAATAAGGGGAAACAGTAGGATTTCTCTAAGCACTGTTCCCATTTTGCAAAGTATAGCTATATAGTTTTATAAGCTTCAATGTGAGTATTACCAGGAAAATAGCTATGATGAAAATTAAAATATTCTGAAGTTTTTGGGTCATATTAAGGAATAGAAAAGAAATAATACCCAGTACATTTTGCTTCATAAGCATTTTTGTAGTTGATGTCACTTATAAGTTCATTTTGCTAATGTAGCTCTTTGTTCAACATGAAGTCAAGCTTTCTCACCTTTTCAAAAATATCCAGAGATCTTGATCAATGGTTCTTCCTCCCCCCCCGCCCCCACACACACACATTCACTGGTAGAAACTTACAGTTTAAGCAAAACGTTAGCAGAAACCTTGTTAGGAAAATCTAATTATTTTTAAAACATTGGCCTAGATGTCAATAGATAAAAAAGCTTAATATAGGGGTGACTAGGTGGTGCAGTGAATAGAGCACTGGCCCTGGAGTCAGGAGGACCTGAGTTCAAATCTGGCCTCAGACACTTAATCCTTACTAGACCTTGGGCAAGTCTGTTAAGAAACAGAACATGTGAACTCCACAACTTGTGAACACTCGAAGTCATGATATCCTGCAACAGGAAGGGGAGGAGATAATGGCCATATATAAAGAGAGGCCCAGGCTAGAGACAGAATAATGGAGAAGAGCAGATTCTTGTGGTGGCAGAGTAAAGAAGGAGAAAATTTGTGGTATCCTGGCACTCTGTTTGTCTGCTCTTTCTGTGTTGATGTTTGTTTGTGATACTTTGTACAGAAGCCCTGCACCTTACTGGAAGCCCTGAAAGCGGATTTTCTGTTTGTATGTCTATAGAAGTCCTCGAGGAGGTTTTCAGAGGTCCTGGGACCTTACTGATAATTTGTGCTGACTTCTTGGACCTTGTTTGTAGGTATGTGTTGATTTCTGTGTTGCTGATTTGTGTTGAGTTCTGAGACCTTGTTGGTGGGTCTGAGATTGATTTCACAGTCAGATAGTGTATGAATATTATTGTGGCACTGTCAAGCTTTGTCTTCCCAGAAACAGGAACTGTGAAGGACTTGAGATTGAGTGGACACTGTGAGCTTCAATATGGAATGGGAACTGGACAAATAACTGGACAAGGAGCTGGACAAGGAACTGGGAACTGTCTGCCTTTGAACTCAGGTGACAGTTGGAGCTGGGACCATGGAAGAGGAAGCACGGAAGCTGAGACCCAGCCTTGAGTCAAGCTGAAAGAATAGTTTGCTTGGATACAGTGTATGGATTGAGAAGATTATGATTTACTGTGACCTAAGGGTAAAGGAGAACTTTGACTTTTGTACTTTGTGATTGATTTAAGGATTTTGTGATTGACTAAATGAATGTGCTTTGTATAAAACTATGTGACCACTTCAGTGAAAACTATTTTAGTGATAAGTTTGTGAGTTTTACCACGGTGAATGCTCTATTTTGATTTTCTATGAATGTTTTGCTTTGATTTGTTATTGAATAGGAAGCCCACTATACTATGTTATCAGAATCTTGAAAACTGTTTCTTAACAGACTTGATAAAAGACTCAAAAGAAACTTAAATTGAAACAAGGTGTTAATTCAATAGCTGAAATAACGTGTCAACCATTTCTGTGCCTGTCGTTACAATCATAAGGCCTTCTTGGTGGAGGCTGATTTCCCATCTGGAGCCTGTTTGCTGAAGGGATATCTTTTACTTAGCTATCAAACACTGCCTTAATCAATAAGTGCTAAGTAGGATTAGAAAAATGCTAAATCTTGGGAATATAAAGGAGGAGGGGGGAAAAAAACAGACCCTGTTCTCAAGATAGTTATAGTCTAATGATAGAATTTAAAAGGGATTTTGATCCTAATCACTAGTCTTTGTAAAGTAACAACCAAGGTATGATGTGGATGTGTTGTTGTAGTTTAGTATTTTCAGTGTTGGTAACTATGTATAACCCTATTTGGTATTTTCTTGGACAAAACACTTAAATGCTTTGCCATTTTCATTCTCTAGCTCTTTTTTTTTCTTTTTGGAGCAGGGAAGGCAAGGCAATTGGAATTCAGTGACTTGTGCAAGGTCACTGTAGTGGAAAGTATTAAGTGTCTGAGGCTGAATTTGAACTTAGGTCCTCCTGACTCCAGGACCAGTGCTCTATTCACTGTGCCACCTAGCTGTCCCTCTATCTCATTTTACAGATAAGCAACTGAGGCTAGCAGGGTTAAGTGACTTGTGCAGCTATATCTATCTGAGATATGTGTGTATGTATGTATGTATGTATACACACACAGAGATAGAGATCTAGAAATAGACACATATGTATGCATATATGTGTGTGAGGCATATATGTATACATATGTATGTATGCATGTATGCACGTATGTATGTATATCCCTTACAAAAGCAGAAAAGCAGGAGCTAACTCAGGAACATTCAGTCCTTCTGATTTGTGGTACCTTCTTTCATGAGCACCTACAGGATTATAGCATAGTAGAAATATATGTGGATTCAGATTCAGAAGACCAGTACATTCCACCTATATCCCTATATCACTTAACTTCCTTGTGCCTTGTCCTCCTTATTTATCAAATGAGAATATTTGCACTGTTTACATCACAGTTTCTTTGGAAAAAGTCATATTATAAACCTTAAATCACTACATAAATGTGAATTATCCTTATTATTGACATTACTTTTTCAAAGATCTGAAGAAATCTATAAAGAAGGCAGAAAATTAAAAGGCAGAGACCAAAGCAGAATTTAAAGATTCCCTCTGGGCACAACAAATAGTTTAAAACACCACTTAAAACAAAACAAAGAAAATACCAAACCGTTCCTACAGGTTTACCTAAGCAAAGAAAGAAAAGCAAAAAGCACTCAACTATGATCCTTGACAAAGCAGTAGTATGGCCCTATAAATCAACTCAGTTTCCCTCACTAAATGTTTGACAACTTTTTTTTAAGCAATTAGGGTTAAGTAACTTGCTCAAGGTTACATGGCCAAGTGTTTCTGGGTGTGTTACTAAGTATCAGAGCCCGGATTTGATCCCAGGTCATGCTGATTCTGGGGCCAGTGCTCTTATTCGCTGTGCTACCTGGCCACCCTGACAACTTCTTTCTATTTAGATTTTTATTATATCTTTTTTTTATTTTTATATCATCCAGATTTCCCTCATTATCCTTTGCTGTCTCCTTTCAGAGAAACATCTTTTATAACAAAGAATAATTAAAAAAAGAAAAAAATGGTAAAAACAAAAGTCTTTAAAAATAGCATATCGCATATACCATATTCCACAGGAAAGGGCATTTTAAAAAGCAAAACAAAGCAGTCTGCTTGATTAGTTCAGACTTTGGATCTTATTGAGGGACAAAAATGATATTTAATGATTATCATTTTCTCTTTTTGGTCAAAGGCAAGCTATAAGCTTTGCCTTAAGATCAAGGAAGGTATGGAAAAATCTCTTCCTCAGAGATGAAAATCCTCTCTAAATGAATTTGAGTGTTTTCCCAACTGCTTCCTGAAATAAGGGCCACTAAAGGTAAGGTCAAATTCTTTGTCAGACAGAATCTACCTCATGGGGTGAGTGGGGACATGGAAGAAAACATTTCTCTTCTCCATGGTTGGACATCCCCAGAGATGAGCAGTCACTGCAAGGCAATTTCAAATAATAAAAAGGAGAGAGTTGCAAGGGGAATCAAAGTGGGGGAGTTTGAGGGGCAGAGTGAGAGTATAGACTGACTTACTAAAAATAATCTAAAGTTACCAAAACCAATCTTGACTATGTAAAATGGTTAAGGTGGGGTGAGAGCTTTTCTTCATACAGGTCTGGTCCAGACTCTTGGGAAAAACTCTCTGTGTCTGGTGTTGTCTTTGCCAAGATTGTTCAAAATCAGAGAGCAAGGCCTTCTATTAGCTCTGATGCCCACTTAGGAGCAGGGGCAATCTTTAGATATGACAGATGGATCCAGAATCCATATCCTCAAAGTTGGCAGCTATGGGTATATAAAGCCAAGCATGAGCAGCTTTCCAGAGGACTGCTGCTGTGAACAGCTTCAAGATTCTGATTACCCAGTATAGTGAACTCTCTATTTGTTCAGCAGTAAATTAAGGCAAAACATTCACAGAAACCAAAGTCCAGCATTCACAATGTTATGACATAACAGCTTATGACTAAAATTGCCACATAGTTTTCACCAAAGTGGCCAGATAGTTTTAAACAAAGTACAATAATTTAGTAACTCAATAATTTAGTGAATCTTTAATTCAATCATCCTTAAGGAGGCTTACCTGCTTATTTATTATAAATTCCTGCTCTCAGTTTCCATGGTTCCTCTTCCCATGATCCTAATTCCTGCCCAAATTTGTCCAACTGTCAAATGGATTCAAGGGCAGACAGCTCTCAGTTCCTTGTCTAGCTCCTAGTACAGTTCTTCATCTAGTTCCTTGTTCAGTTCCCATTTCATATTGAAGCTCAGAGTGTCCAGTCCACCTCGAGTTCTTCACAGTTTCTGTTTCTGGGAAGACAAAGCTTAGCAGAGCCACAGCAATGTTCATGCACATTGTCGGCACCATCATCAATTCACCACTGCCTGTGAAATCAACCTCAGATCTATCAACAAGGTCTCAGAACTCAACACAAATCATCAATATAGAAATCAACACAGACCCACAAACAACGTCTAAGAACAAATCATCAGTACAGTCCCCAAACCTCCAAAACCCTCCTCTAGGACTTCTGTAAACAGACAACCATAAAATCCTCTTTCAGAGATTTCAGTAAGGTCCCAGGGCTTCTGTACAAAGTATCACAAACAAGATTCAACACAGACAGAACAGACAAACATAGAGTGCCAGGATACCACAGGTTTTTTTCTACACCACAAGAGCTCCCTTCTCAGTCCTGCTCTCTTTCTCCAGCCTGGGCCTCTCCTTATATATGTTCATTAGCTCCTCCCCTTCCTGTGGTAGGAGTTCATGAGTTCTGGGGTTAACTCGTGGGATTCACAAGTTCTGAATCTTAATACTTGATATAATCATGAACTGAAACAAGGTGTTAACTACTTCTTTGCTTGCCATTACAGGGGGGGTAGTCAGACAGGCCTGACAGCAGCTCCCAAAAAGATATGATTAGATACTAAAGGCAAATAGAAATGCTTCAGTTACTCAGTCATGCAGGGATAAGTACAAGTACAATAAATGGTTCTGTTTTCCAGCCATGCAGAGCTAGCTTCAAACAAGACAACAAAGTTTTTTCTCACAGGTTACAAAATTGTATACTTACATTAAGTCAGGTACAAATTAAACTACTTAGATGGCTCACAATAGACTAGTTTTGGGAAAGGAGATTTACATGTCACCGAAATAACCAAGAAAACTTAAACATGAATCATACAAATCAATGGAATCATTATTACCAATGTTAACTAACATCAAATTACTTGTATCCCAGTTACCTATTTCTAATATTCACTTAAACAGTACTTTCTGAATCCTGGATGCCTCATGTAGTTATCTCATCCCTAGAGTTCTTTCTTTAAAAATAGGTTTTATTGGGGCGGCCAGGTAGCACAGCGAGTAAGAGCACCGGCTCCAGTGTTGAGAACACCTGGAGATCGAATCCCGGGCTCAGACACTTAGCACCCACCCAGAAACACCTGGCCGTGTAACCTTGAGCAAGTTACTTAACCCCAATTGCTTAGGGGCGGCCAGGTGGCTCAGCGAGTAAGAGTATTGGCTCCAGTGTCGGGATGACCTGGATCAAATCCGGGCTCAGATACTCAGCACCACACCCAGAAATAATAACTGGCTGTGTAACCTTGAGCAAGTTACTTAACCCCAATTGCTTAAGAAAAAATAGGTTTTATTTTTAGAACAGTTCAAAAACAGAATTCTGCTTCTCTGGTTTACATCTAGAAGTTCTCAGATAATTCTCACACTATAAATTAGTACAATCACTTAAATTTGATTTCCCATTTTTGTTATATATTATTTGCTGTTTCTGTCCTTACCTAAATCTTGTAGCTGGTATAAGAATCTTTTAAAATATGGCTGTCCAACCATAAAATGAGTGATTCTGCCTTTTAAAATTATCAGATACTTTAATAAAGGAGAAATAATTTCACTTTTACCATTGTGTTATACAGTCTTTTCACAAAAATCCAAATTTGAGATCTTATTACCAAAACATGCTTAAAGCTTGAATTTCCATGTTAGAAAAATTTTGGAAGCCAATCATATATATCTGTATATAATTTTTAGAAGAATCATTCTGATCCTGTTGCTTTTTAAATTTTTTCTATCCTATTTAATTAGACATCTATCACATTATATATTTGTCTTATTACTTGGTCTAATCAGTTCCTTCTTTGGAGGATGGTATCTCTATATTATACTTATTTGGCCATGAATATAGGTTATATTTGTAAGCTATTCATTCTTGCATCCTATTATAGTAACTCAGAGATATTCAAATTTCCATCTCTTATTTAATAGATTTAGTACTGTGTTTATGAAACTTCTTGATTATATAAATTTGCTATAAAAGAAAAAGTGGGACAATATCATATATAGTAGGGAGCCAAAACATCTCATCCAGGATTCAAGTAGTTCCTTGGTGCGAGCTCTGGGTTTTTCTAGTCATGTGGCAGTATAACAGAACTTTCCTGATAGCCTGAGATTTAGGGCTCTGCCCTGTTCTGTGGTATTAGCCAGAAAGTGTTAACTCACTACAAGATTGTTAATACATTTTAGATACTATACATCTAGTATGGGAGTATCAAGGACATGATAGCCATCAAGTCCTGCTGACTTCATCTGCCTGACATCAAGAAACTGAACAAAGAAGTAATGGAAAACTTGGTGACCCATACTTACCTTCTTAGTCTCCTTTTTCTATAAAAATCTTGTTGATAGCATCAATAAACAAAGTTCTATCCTGAATTGCCCACCTGGTCTGGTTCGTCTTGTTGACTTCTCTACCGACATTTGATGCTGGCATCAAGTGGCCTCCATCAATTGGTACCCAACATGGGGTGAATAAGGACCTGAAAGGAAGGTGACAGTAGAGACTGCCCTTATGGTCACTGGAGCTCCACAAATCACAAGTACACAAGGCAAGGGGATGCAAAATCACATGGTAAAAGTACACAAGTGAACAAGGCAAATGTACACAATGTAACGATTTATTTTTTTAGTCATTTGATTTCACCAGGCTGAAATGGGAATTTCAAAACATTCTATCACCATGGGTCAAATGTATGGAGCATAGTAGTTCAAAGATCAAGAACAATATCTTCAAGTATTAAAGAAAGTAGTGCAATGTCCTCAGCCTGAGAGAGGAACTTGTTTTAGGTATGTAGTTCCTAAACAATGAGCTTAGCTTGCTGAAAATTTACAAATCTATGTACAATAAATAGAAGGATTTCTAACAATTGGCTTTTACACAAGGATGAGTTTAAACTTAGACCTAGTAAATATTTATTGTTTATTACAAGTCCATGAGAATAAAATTAACTGTAATTGGCTATAACCTGTGATTGATGAAAATTGCTGTTTTTGATAAAAAGCACTTAGGACTATATTTAATTCAAATATTACTACTTTTTTCCTTCCTATAACATATTTCTATGATCAGAGCAGGTAAAGGGTGAAGGATATGGACTCTTTTGTGTTAGTTTTCTTAGAAATCTAGTATTATTTTTCACCTAAAATTAGAACATGTACAGAAATTTATACAAACTACTTGAGACTCACTTTAAAATGTTCCCATTGTCTAAAGGTATTCTAAAACTAATAGCTTTTAAAAGTACTGGGATCAGGGGGCGGCCACGTAGCACAGAGAGTAAGAGCACCAGCTCCAGTGTTAGGATGACCTGGAGATGGAATCCCGGGCTCAGATACTTAGCACCCACCCAGAAACACCTGGCCGTGTAACCTTGAGCAAGTTACTTAACCCCAATTGCTTAGGGGTGGCCAGGAGGTTCAGCGAGTAAGAGCACCAGCTCCAGTGTTGGGATGACCTGGACATTGAATACCAGGCTCAGATACTCAGTTCTACACCCAGAAACAACTGGCTGTGTAACCTTGAGCAAGTTACTTAACCCTGATTGCTTAAAAAAAAAGTACTGTGATCAGATTCAATTGCTATACCTTTTTTGACTAAAAACTTTGTGATAATGTAAGAATTAACTGTAATTAATCGGCAATTAAATAGTAATTTAGTTTTTTAATAATATTTTAGGAATTTATGTTAGTTAAGTACATATTATACCAACTTAATTTTAATAAATCTCAATTTTAAAAGTATGTTTTTGCTATAAGGTAAAACAGGACTCTCATGTTATAAGTTTTCAGCTAATATTTTTCCATAAAAGTTTGGTGATCATTTACAAATCTGATTCTAAATATTATAAAGTAATTAATACTCTTTATTTCTGCTCAAAATATAAAACTTTCATATGATTTATTCTTCTTATCCCTTTAATATTGTGTCAGATAGCAAATATTCAGTGTAAGTATGCCAACATATTGATACTGCTGAACATAAATTCACACAAAATCCAAATCTTTTAAACTTTTTTTTTCAAAAATTACAAACTTATAAGACAGAGGTCTCAACCTATGTATATAACCCATATAAGACCTCATTCTTAATTGCCTGGTCCTCTTTCTCAAAATAACACAACTATAGATCAGAAAATCCCAAGTTTTCCCCACCTGTTTCTCCCCAAATATTAATAGTGCTCTATTATCTCATTCTTCTTTTCTTTTTCCCCTTTAGGAGGGCAATCAGGGTTATATAACTTGCCCAAGGTTACACGGCTAGTTTGTTTGTGTGTGTGTGTTAAGTGTCTGAGGCCAGAACCAAACTTGGGTTCTCCTGACTCTGGGACCAGTGCTTTACTCACTGTGCTAACTAGCCGCCCCTATCTCATTCTTATTTTCATCAAAATGCACACTCTATGCAAATAATTTCACAAGAACAAGTTAGACAGATCATTAAAAACTGCCCTCAATGTGTTATCTATATTACTCTTTCAGCTTCCCTTCAGATAGGGGAAGCAGTAAAGAATGTAATTATCTATATGTTACAGTCTTTTGCTTCAATGGGCATTCCAAAACAATTGAAAACTGATAATGCCCCCACCTACACTAGCAAAATTATTTCAATCTTTCTTGATAATTTTCAAGTAAAATTAATTATAGTCATAACCCTTAAAATCCCATTGGTCAAACTATATTTGAGAGATGGAACAAAGAGGGTAAAACCTATATACAAAAATAAAAAGGGGGGACTTGGACCAATACACCATAAAAGCAATTAGCTACTGCTTTATACACTCCAAAATTTTAAACACCACTAAAAATGAGTATACACCAGAAGTACACACTCCCCAAATGAAGGTGATGTGGAGACATCACCAAATGAAGGTGATGTGGAGACATCACCAAACTAAGATATGGGAAGGGCCTGATCTTTTGGTAATGTGGAGGAATTGCTGTGCTTATGTTTTTCCAGAAGCTGCTGAATGACCAGTGAAGGTGTCAGAACAGAAATGTCAGGGTTTGTACTCCAACTCACCCAGGAGATGAAATAGCTCCAACAGCAGAAGAAATCATAGAGATGGAACATGGGGATAAAGAAGAAGAGGTCTCCTAATGCAGCCACGACACAAAAAGCTGAGGCCACATGGAGGCAGATGAAACATTTATTATATTAAGCCAAAGAACTCAAAGCTGTTATCCCAGGATTTGTGTTTCTTCCTATGATCAGTCTGATTTCAATACAAACTGAACTAGTTACATCCTGATTTAAGTCCTGAGACACATACCAATATCATGTCAATTGTTTCATACATAAACTATAACTGCATATTTCACCCCCTCAAGCCTTCCTTACTTCTACTAATGTAAATCATTTATAGATGATATAAGTCAATACTACATTTTATTGGAATATAACCTGCTTTAACTGTACTCTTAAACAGCATATTAGTGGTTATGATGTCATTCAGTAGAGGGTGCTCTTTTGATGTTTTTCCACAAATCTTTCTCATAATTGGTTTCAGACTTCAGGGGAACTTGCACTTCAAATAATATTTGATTCCCTAGCTAGAAAAAAAAAACAATTTCTGGATTTTTAATCACTGGACTAATTGCCATAGCCTCCTTCTTTATATCAACAACCATGTTTTCTCTTTCTTTACTAAATCAAATACAATCTGCTCAATTTGTGAATGAGTTGGAAAAAATGTTAGCATCTCTTTAAAAACCCTAGAACCTATAGATGAAGACATAATTTATAAAATCAATTTACTGGAACAGTCAGTCATGTATCTTGGGACAAGTTAGAAACATTTAAGACCAGACTCCTTCTCTGATTTAATTATGGATACAACTATATATGTATAACTCCTTTGTATAGAATATTACTTGCATTGTACTCTTTCTCAATGTATATCTAGTAGAGATTCTGTTGTTGTAATTATTGAACAACCTTCATTTGCCATTTTTCCAATTAATTTAACCCATGCTTAACGTCTACTATCAGGGGCATATGCATCACATATAATTTATTATTTCTTAAAAGGGGGGGGGAGGTTTCTCAGATTTCTTGTTACTAGATTCACTGATCTAATTTTATTTATAATCTCAACCACCGAGTCTGCAATTCCTCTACAAAGAGAAATCCAAACAGAATATGTTAATAAATGATCGCAAAATATTTCTGTAGCCTTTAAGGCACAACATGATATAGATAAGGATCTTTTGTGTAAGATCAATTTATTACAACGATCAGTCTTGTATTTAGGTGATGAGTTAAATGCATTAAAAACTCAAGTAATACTTAGATGTGATTATAAATATACCTATAGTTGTGTAACTCTTTTACCTTATATTAGCTCTGATTCTAATGTTTTTGGGGGACAAAATGCATGCCCAAATTCTTTGTACTTGGCATAATTCAAATATTACAAATTATATCAGTAAACATCCAAAATTGCCATAGCTCTAGAATTGATCCAGGAATATTGCCAACACCATACTATCAGCATTCCTAAAGTTACCTCCTTTTAATCTGATGCCTATGATTTACATATTTTGCCTGTATAGTTTATTGTATTATTTCTTTGTAAGCTTGAAACCATTTTCAACTCAAATGTATGAACATAACTTTTAAGGACCGGGATTTATATTGGAATGCTAGTTGCAAAAATTGCAATCTCACACAATGTATTACTAGAAATAAACAGTATCTAATGATAGTAGAACAACTGTCTTTTGCTGTTTTTCCCACTAACTTATCTCATGGGTATCTGCAGGAGAGCATAGCTTAAGTTTAATCAGCGAGGCTTTAAAATGAAAAAAAAAATCATAGGGCTATTACTATTAGGTGTCACATCTTTAGTTACTTTACTTACCACTACCACACTTTCATATGTGTCTTTACAATCCACAATTCATACTGCTCAGTATGCTGAGGAACTTCCAAAAAATTTATCTGAAGCACTTCAAGTGCAGTAAAAAATCAATCAGGACACACAAACAAAAACTGATTTGTTAAGAACAGTCTGTAATGTATATAGGAGATGAGGTAGAGACCCTTAAGACTCGTTTATCTCTATGATGTGATTATAGATATATGTATATTTGTGTCACCCCAGCTTATATAATTCAAAATTAGAGCCTGCTTATTGGGGGAATGGCACGATTCCAACAACACCATGGAAAGGAGGACCTTCCATTAAATTATTAAAGATATATAACATATTAAATTTCCTGGTAATGACCCAGAAGGAGTAGCAAACACAATTATTGACATGTTAAAGAAAATCTTTCCATTTCAGAATATATTGGTTTTTGGTATGCACTTGCTTCCTATATTAATCATTATAGTAACCTTTCGTATATTTGGACCATGCATTATATGAATGATGTCCCCAAATGTCAAGGCTTTAGGCACCATGGTACATCATGCCCTTAAATTATTTTAGAAAAAGGGGGGAGATGTAGGGAGCCAAAACATCTGATCCAGGATTCAGGTAACTCCTTGGTGCCAGCTCTGGGTTTTCCTAGTGATGTGGCAGTATAACAGAACTTGCCTGAACTTTTAACTATAGATATGATCCCTGACCCCTGAGCTAGCTTTAAAGAGAATTTCATACTTCAATCAAACTACTGGGCATCCTTGGAAGCTGGGAATGGGGAACTTACTGGACTTGTCAAGGGTAAGATTTCAGGAAAATTGAATCCTGAGGTGCCTGAGCCATTTCACATTGATGGGGTAAGGTACTGTTTAGTCTTTATCACATTTATCAGTTCCATCTGAGTCATACCAACATACCTGTCAAGCTGAAAGTTTGGTTAAATGAGACAAACAGGCTAGGTGAATAAATTTGTAGCACATATTCCCTTAAAGCTAGCAGATATGTGCTGCACAGAGCCAGAACCTAAGTTCTGCCTTCTGCTACAAGAATGACAAAGTTCTTTTATATGTTTTAGGACAATCCCAGGACATCCATGTCCCTCGGATTTATCATCTCCACATTTTTTTGTATTTGTATCATGAGAAGGGGAGTTTCTTAGTTGTAAATAGAGATTGACTAGATAATTGACAAATCAGTGTCAGATGGAATTTACTATCTCAGGATATCTGTGGTTTTGCCCCATCTGGAGTATGCCCCCAATAAAGATAAGAGAAATTGCACTCTTCAGAATTTCCATGCATCCTATCACAAACAAGATGAAATACCCACTGTTGACTTTATCAGGTCTTTCAAGTTACTGACATAGGAAAGGGCACTTTTTAAATAAAAACAAAGCAGTCTGCATGATTAGTTTAGACTTTGTATCTTATTGAGGGTCAAAACATAATATTTAATGATTATAGCAATCTTAGACATAGGTTTACATTTTCCATACATAAAAGTTAAACATTCTGTCCTTAAATAGTCACTTCTAATTGGTCGTTTGTTTGTAGTTTTTATTTCCCTTGGCTCTTGTATGTCAAATCTTCTACTGAGTTCAGTTTTCTTTTCTTTTGCAGTTTTTTTTTTCTGCTTTTTGGAGGGTAATTGGGGTTAAGTGACTTGCTCAAGGTCACATGGCTAGTTTTTATGTTAACTGTCTGAGGCTGGATTTGAACTCAGGTCCTCCTGACTCCAGGGCCTGTGCTCTATACACTGTGTCACCTAGCCACCTCTGTTATTCTTGTTTTTTTTTTTTCAACAGAGTCCTGAAAGTTTGACAGTTGATCAAATGTCCATTTTTTTTGCATTCAGAATTGTATTTAGCTTTGTTGGGTATGATACTTTCAGTTGGAGTTCCAGTTCTTTTATACTTCAATAAATAGAGTTCCAAAACCTTCAGTCTTTTAGTATTCCCAATGCTACATCACGTTTGACTCTAATTGTGGTACCATCACATGTAAATTGTTTTATTTATTTTTCTTGTTGCTTGTAATATTTTTTCCTTGATCTGGGTGTTTTAGAATTTGAATGTAATATTACTGTGAGTTTTCCTAGTAGGAGCTCTTTCAGGTTGTGATTAATGGATTTTTCCTATTTTTAGTTCCCCTTATTGTTCTAATGCTTCAAGAAAATTTTCCAATTATTTCTTGTATTATTGTATCAAGATTATTTTTTCTTGATCAGAACTGTTACATAGTAGAATTATTCTTATTTTTTCTCTTCTTGATCGTATAAGATGTTTCACATTCTCTTGTATATTTTATTTTGTTTGTTATATATATATTTTTATTTTTGTTACTTCATCTCTTATAACTTCACTGACTTCCCCTTTCCAATTCTGATTTTCAAGGAGTCATTATCTTCCTTTATATTTTGGATCTTCTTTTCTAATTGGTTGACTTTCTTCTTATAATCATCTTGCTTTTATCTTATATTTGTTTTATTTTTCTTTTTTAATTTTTCCTCAGTCTCTCTCATTTAATTTTTAAAGTGTTTTTTAAGTTCTTCATTTAATTCTTTTTAGTCAGGGACAATTTAACATTACTCTTTATGGTAGAAGAGGGTTTCTTTGCTTTTGTATCCTCTGAAGATGAACCCTGGTCTTCTCTATTCCCATAGTTGCTCTCTATGGTGGAATTTGTTCTCCTTTGCTTGTGCATTTTCTTTTGGTAATAATTTAGTTTTTATAATCATTTCTACTCCTGGGATTTGTGAAGGTGCCTCTTGGCATCTTATCCTCTCCAGTCCCTCCTCTGACCTTGAACTCAAAGCAAGACCTTCAGCCTCCTGTAAATGCCCACAGCTAGCAGAGTCCTCTTCCTACTGCTTCTGCACTCACTGAGTGTGTGCTACTTCATTCTCACCCCACCTACTCTTTGCAGCACAGCTGGGTCTGGCCTTCCTTGTTAGCAGATATTCCCTAGATCTTCCCTAGGTCTTATGCTCAACTCCCCTTCCTTTGTCTGGGGCATAGGCAGCTTCCCAACCCAGCTCACCTCAGGCTTGCTCCTGGTTATTTAAGAAGCTTGCAGCTGGTTTTTAAAGTGGACCCTAGCCTCGAGGTGCTTATTCTTTACATGGAGGAAAACTAGTCCTGGGATTATTTTTCACATTTTCTCTGATTATCCCAGTAGGACCCCACTTCTGCCCCTACTCTTATGTGTCTTCACAGCTCTATGTTCCCTTAGAGGTGTTATTTTATCTCTTTTGTGGAGGAAAATCTTAAGAGCTTGAAATTTTCTGACCTATTCTGCCATCTTCCCAGAATCCTCTCTCTCCTGATTAGAATGTTGTCCTACTCCATTGTCTGGTTGCCCTGTGAAAAAGGGAAATGCTAGCATTAAATTAAATTAAAGAATTGGTTAGTATAAGCATAACAGAGCATGCATACATACATACATGCACACACATATGCACATGTATACACAGATACAACACACATATGCATATGTGTATGTATAATGCACAGACGTGTATACACACATATGCATGTGTGTTCCCTCATATACCTATGTACAAATAAATGGTCCACATATACATCTACATT
>NW_027185635.1:0-10090 GCF_028583685.1 Petaurus breviceps papuanus
AATGAGGGAATCCGAGAGGCCTGGCTGCCGTGGGAGTGCAGTTCAGGCACTGAGGACGGCTGAGGTGAAAGAGCGAATGGGGGAGATGGCGCATTGTGGGTGGAGTGGTGTGAATGTGATCTGGGCTTGGCTGCAAAGTGAGAGTAAAGGAGCAATGCACAATCAGATGGAGAGACAGATCGGACCTGGGTCACGGAGGGCTCCCAAAGGCAATGACAATGACGTTTGACAGCTGAACTGACAGGAGGCCATTGGAGTCTTCTGAGTAGGGGAGTGATGACGTCTGATCTGGGCTTCACGTTTTCTTGTGTCCTCGTGTGGAGGGTGGATTAGAGAAGAGAGAGGTTTGGAGCAGGGAGCCCAGTGAAGAGATGATTACAATAATTCCTGTAAGAGGCGATGAGAGCCTGATCTTGGGTTGTGGCCATGGAGGGGAGAGAAGGGGACAGAGGGAGGGGGCTGCCTGAGGGGGACTCAGGTGTAACAGTGCTGCCCTGGAGAGCTTTGTGGAGGATGGCCAGCACCAACAGCATCTCCAGCTCTGGCTGACTTCTCTGCCCCCTTCCCTTCTCCTGATCAGGGCCCCCCAGAGTCAGGAGATGGAACCTGGAAGCCAAGTCTGCCCTGAAGAGTGAAGACATCAGGAGCCCCAGAGGAGACCCTGGGAACTTCTCCCCTCCTATTGATGGGGAGCTGAGTTAGGGCTTCATTGTGGGCCAGTGAGGGTGGGTAGGGTGTTATGGCTCAGCCCACACGAGTTCCCCCAGTGTTCCCCAAAGGGGCATTTGTCCTCCTCAGAGCCTTATAAGGTAACTTAGTATTCGGGGAAAATAGGAGAGTTTCTATTTCTGGGCATTCTTTTCATCAAAAAATGTGTAAGAACCAAAGCTTTGCCAACATGCAGACCATCCCCAGTGCTTCCTCTTGGTCTGTAGCTCAGAAGGTCATGAGTCATGGGGCAGCCCATGAAACAGCTGTTAGGAAGGGTGGTGTGGATGGGGACACCCTCCTGCATCCATTTGCTTTCAGAGCTTGTGATAGACAGACTCCTTACATGGATTGGTCAGTTAGGAGACTTAGTGTTAGTCAGACTACACGACAAAATGGACAGAAGGATTTCTGCAAAGAAACCACAGTATGAAGAGCATAGGAATGATGTGTGGAAGAGTAAGCATTGAGGAATGGCTGAGCTGGTCTGTTTTCTGTGGCCAGCATGAGCTTTCATCAATCACATTACAAGGTCAAAGCAAGGACATTCTCAGCAGATAGGACAAGAAGTCAGATGTGTGCAGAGTGCCTCTGGATGTCTGCTGCAGCACAAAGTCTCCCAAGTGAGCTCTTGGTCAGGGACTGAAAATGACATTTTAAACTTGAAGGGGAGTTTCCCAGGTCACCTCATGATAACAGCATTTCTATAGCAATCTAAAGTTGAATGCAAATCACTTTATCTTTCTTTTAAAAAATACACATCTCTTAATACCATACTTTTCAGTAGCTAGTGGAAAAGTAAATATTTTATACTTTAAGTAGTTATTCATTGTCATTGATTGATTATGCAGCCCAGTCTCTCAGCAGGAAGGCTTGTAAAATTCTCATTTTTGTTATCATTCTACCATTTACTTTTTCAAAAATCTGATTTCTAAATCTTCTTCTTCATTTGATTCCTCTCCAACCCACTGAGAAGGAAGGCAATGTGATATTATGTATATATGAAATCATGCAAAAGTTATTTTGATACTAGCCATGTTGAAAAAATGAAGAAAGGATAGATCATGTGGTGACCTTCCCCTCCTGAGAAGCCAAGTGGTTCTGAAGTGGACAACCAAGAAACAGGACAGCAAAGCCAATTATAATTTGATAGGAGTGTTTATTAACCGAGGTGACTGCCTCCCTAATAGAGAAGAGAGCCCCGAGCCCTTTGCAGAGCAAACTTATATAGACCAAGATGTTGCTACCAACAAAGTGTGCTTTCAAGGGCAAGGGGGGTGGGGAGTAATGCTGTTAATGCCGTTTCTAGTGAAGCCTTGATTACCTAGCAAAGCCCTGGATACAAACATAAACAGACCTGAATCTGGGGCATGTTTCTAGCAACACAGGTGAAACGTTCCCTCACTATTATGGCCTATTAGGTGGTTTCCAGGGACCCTGGTAGGGGTCCCCTTCTAGCAGGTTGCAACTGGGAGGGGGCTTTGGTGTATAATTTCTGGCAAGCACCCCAGCATCCCCAGGGTGTCTGCCAACACAGGTTCTTGGATCTGCTTTGATAAAGGAAAGCAACTCAAAATGGATTAACAAGCTTACTTTAATCAGTCAAATATGTATCGTTCACCTAGTTCAGGGGAAAAAGGTCAGCACCCCGAACTTCAGAATATACAGACAGAACTATCAAGACAGAGAAACAGATCAAGTAGATAGATTTCAAACTGTCCAACCATTACATCCATACCAAATCAACATCTGGGTTTCAAAGGGTGGGGGGGTGGTGGCCTCTGGACAACGGCTTCCCAGAGTCTCATCTAATCAAATCACAGAGCACTTCTCAGAGTGAGCCCCCAAAACAAAGCCTCAAATCAGGGTTTATATAGCCTTCTCCTGGCTCAGAGAATGTAACAACCTTATTGACTCACTGGCCAATCAAAAAGTATCTACTGAAAAACAAGCCTCCCACCCCAGGCTCCAGGTGCACTTTAGCCTAGGGGCAAGGAAAGATCTTAAAAATTTACATTCCCATTACAGGTGGGCACTTTACTCCCCCCTTTTTCTTGCTTATAGTAGAAACTTGGACTCAACTGAGTCCAGGGGACTGTTCTCTTGCACTAGGGCTTTGGTACCCACTGCTGCCAATCCTGCCATACCAAGGCCAACTAGGATAGGGACTAAAATGGGGGCTGCCAGCAAAAAGGTGTTCTTGCATACAAGCAGTCAGAAGTTAAGCTCAGGTTCGAGGGACTTGCGGTCTACCAGAGTGCTGCCCAAGTCTGCAGGGGTGATGGTAAATGGGGGGGGTGCATATGGGGTTCAATCGCCACCAGGAGGTGGGTTGAGGACTGGGTTGGGATTGGTGGGAGTAAGATCCGTTGGCACCAGAGTGCGTTGAATAGTGAACAAGACCCTGGGGTCCCTTCCTGTGACATAAAACCTGATTCCCCAAGGCGTCCCAGTTTTCCAATCCTGTTTGGTCCAATTCAAAGTCCTGATGACAACTGGGTTACATGACTTAAGGGTATTACAATGAAATGAAATGTGGTGGTCACAGCTTCCACAGGAGACCCAGTTAGCAATGGTTACACAATCCCAATTGGCACAGTGATATTTCCCCTGTCCCCCACAATTGGGGGACCCATCCTCAGGGCAGACATACGACTGGGTTGACTAAAGGCTGCTTTTCTGCCCACGTATCCACAAGCAGCACCATCGGTCCCTGCAGAATACATGCCTGTATAGGGAAACAACATGAACCTGGGTCAAGTAGGGCACAGTGATCAAAGAAAAAGGATGGGCTGGCCATGAGTCACATTTTTGCAATTAAAGTCCCATCAATTGTCTTAGTAAGAGTCCAAGAGTACAAGGTGGGAGCACAGGAGTTGGAAGCAGCCAAAGGTAGGAATTCCAGGAACAGGAGCGTCAGGACAGTCTCTTAATCTTCAGTTGTAAGTCACCAGTTGGCTCTGTTACCCACAGGTCTGGTGGGTTGGGAGGAGCCATTACCTTGATGTGTGAGGGGTGGATCCAGGGTTTTCTTCCAGTCACCTTAACAGCAGAGTGGTCTGGTACACTGCTTGAACTGCATCCTGGATGTCTCTGAGGGCTTGGAGGGACTTGAGAAGTAAATCATTAACAATCATACATAACAGCATTAGCCACCCAAAGTACAATAGGAGGTGGGATGCTGAACAGAATTTCAAAAAGGGGAATGAATTTTTACACATATGCATTCAGTTACAAATGTTAACACTTGCTTAGATGATGGAATAACTACAAATTCAGATTAAAACAGCAAGTTCTTTTCTGCTTTACAATTTGTTACATCAATTCAGCAAGAAACATGTCTGGAGGTTTTAGTGGGTCTCTTAGAATCACACTAGAGCTTTTAAAAATTTCTTCTAAAGGTATTTTCCTTCTTCAAAACAGTTTCAATGATCACTAAATCTTTATGAAGGAAGTTAATTGAAAACTCTTAAATGATCTTAAGCAGTTTGCATAACTTTCTGTACATGTTTTAATTCTAGATGAAAAATAATATTAGATCTTCCAATAAGCTAACATGAAAGAGGCTCATATCTTTTACTGATTACTTGCTCTGAGCATAGAAACCTGTTATAGAAGGAAAAAAGCAGGGACATGTGACATTCCAAATATGCCAGGAGAAAACGTCCTTGGCTCTGTGTAAATTCAGGTACAGTTACAGATATTCCATCTCATGCAGCATCTGTTCCATCTCCTAGATAGACTCAGGAATAGGTGGGAAACATTCCTTTTCAAAGGAACCTCATGGGTAAACTGAGCCAGGAGGGATCCCATCCCAGACAGAGGCTAAGATTGTCCCTTCGGCCTTTACCAAATGTAGACTTCCACCTGTTGACAGCACAGGATCACATTCCTCTGAGTAGCTAGTGGCATTTTCTCTCAGACACTAATTTAATGCAGACAACTATACCCAAATTCAGACTCAAAGTAAAATTTAGTTATGGTCCCAAGTGCCTTTTACCTTAAACAACAAGCTTTACCAATCACAGCTTAGAGCCAGTTATTATTTCTATTCTCATGGACTGCAATAAGCAATAAAAATGTATCATAACTTATAATGTAAGGAATTCCTTTTACCATCCTTCTAAAATATAAAAGCCAATTTATAGAAATCCTTTTTGATCTTTGCAACTTCTTAGTAAGTTAGGTTCATTTAAAAACTACATGACTGAAACAAGTTCCTTTCTCAGGCTGAATGGCCTTTCCTGGAGATCGTTTCTAGGGGATTTGACAGTTTTACAACATAAGGAAAATGTCTATGACTCGTGAGCAGGAGAGACGGCTCTGAACGGGCAGAATGAGTCAGACAAGTTTTCATCCAGTTAGTTTCCTCCTTTCCACACACAGTAATCAATGAACAGTTACAGGTTTTATCATTAAAACAGCCCAAAATAGCTTAATTAATAATTTTACAAGTTTTTCAAATAGCAGATATACATATTACAAGTCAGGGTTAAAGTAACACTACTGGTCTTACACAATTTTTTTCTCGTCACTCAGGTTTTACAATATACAGTGTAGAAATACAACAATAATATAAACTGTGAGATGACGTCAATTGCATTTCCAAATTACATGGAAGAATGATTGATCTTGCCAAGTGAAGAGGCTGGCTGACTTCTGACCTCATTTTCTCCTCTCTTTTTCTCATCTCCCCACTTTACAGATGAATTGAGACTCAGGGTTAAGTGATTTATACTAGGTCACACAACCAGTCAGTGCAGAGTTCGGAACACACTGTTTCTCACTGACAAGCTTTTTTTTCCTCACTTTTCTGATTTTCTCTCTTTCATCTTTCTCTCAGCTGTACCTCTCTGGTTTTTCTCTTTTTGCTCTATATTCTGGGGTGTTTTCTCCCTGCTCTATTGTTTTCCAGGAGTCCTTAGCAACCTTCTTTAATTCCTTGGCACTGGAACAAGCAAAGTGATTATTTGCAGCAAGGGAGAGATCTCTTAGATGGTACTGAAGTTGGGGCTTCATGGTACAGTTTCCCGTAGCAGACCCTGGTTATGGGGTGGTCGATTTGGGAGAAAAAGGGCAGTGCTCAACTGGGGAGTGCCAGGAGATTGTAGCCTGGAGATTGAGGAGAGGGTTTGGGAAAAACTTCAGGCTCTGATTACTTAGAAGGGTGGGCTTCAGGGTACCTGGGGATCTAAGGCTGTTGCTAGTGGGAGCTAGGCCAAGTACCCTTTTACTAAACTATTTAGGCTGTGGAAAGAATATGATTTTACTTTAGTAGCTCAGATGTATCCCAGGTGTAGTATATGGGATAATGATTAACTTGTGTTTGTACCTTTGTTTCACAAGCTTCTTTTCCCTTATCTAACTGTTCCCATGCCATTCAGAAAAATTCTATTCCAGGGATTTAACCTTTCAGGTAGGCAGATGACAAGCCCGTGTAGCTCCAATGTTCGTACTGTACCTTCCCCCCTTTTTCTTTTTGGAGGAAGTTAACTCAAATTAACTTCACTGCAGCCCTAGCTCAGTTATAGCCAGGACAACAGGGAGAAAATCTTAATGGTTCAAACCTCTTACTGTCTCCTCAGCTTTGTCAGAGCTGGATGACAGGGGAGGGCTCTGTAGCCCTAGCTAAGAAGAACTGGGGCCACAGGGAAGAAAATCTTAGCAATTGTAACTTGTCACTGTGGCACTGGTCTGGTCAGAGTTGGATCACAGTGAGAAGGCACCATAGCCCTTAGCCTTGTCAGAGGTAGGGCTACAGGGAGGAGAATATTAGTGGACTTTTCTTTTTTTGAACTTTTGCTCAAGTAAACTTTTCTCAGGTTTTCATTCCTTTAAAATTTCAGATCTACTTCAAGACTTTAAGAGAAGCTTCTTCTCATACAGCATAGATGATACAACTGTTTACCAGTAACAATCACCGTCTTAATTTTGAACTTTGAAATAAAAACAGTTGAATAACCAATCTGGTCACCTTAAACTTCAGTTTTTGTAGTGCCAAATAGTAACCAGAATCAATTCAATTACCTGGATCTATATTCCCAATGATGTTGCACAGTTCTCTTTCTGTGACCCAGGAAAGGGTTAAGTGTCAGTCCTATTTCAAAGTGCAGCTTGGAAACCTACTTCTCTTTGATCATTGAAGTGACCCTTTTTCTCTTAGATAGATCTTAGGGGAGAAAATTTCCATTTGTCCTTTTACTTTGAGAATTTGGCTGGAGTATAAAGGAGTAGAAGGAGAAATGGTTCTCTGCCAGCAGCCTTTCTTTAAGAGATTATTAATCTCTTTCTAGCATAGGTCTTGCTGCTTGGCTGCCTTTTTGAATCTTACAGGATGGTAGATTTAGACATTTCTTTACACATACAGCCAGAATATACAGAAAATGCAGCAGGGCAAAAGGAAGAAGGCTTCATCCTTTCTACCTGCCCAGAGCTCCGGGGCCGGTAGGCGCAATGAAGGTGTCACCGGTATCCCAGAGACAGGATATACTCAAAACAACACACAAAATACACGCTTTGTCTCTCTGGTGGCTCCTTGCACTGAGAGTTTGGATTTTGAAAGGGGGCCCAGGGGACCTCTTGAGAAGAGGAGAAAGTGCACTCCTTCCCCCGGGGACTCCAGGTGGAGCAACTGAGATTCCTCAGGAGCTGTGGAGAGGAAACAAAATTAGGAAACAGGACACTTGTGGACCGAATCGAAAGAATTTGGGAGGGACTCAGGTTCCTGGTTTGCTCAGGAAAGCAATATGAGCTTGGGGCCGAGGAATGTCACTTGGTGGCCTCCTCTAGGTTGGACTGCTCTCCTGGCCTTCCAGGGAGCCTGGTCCAGCTGTCAATACAGAGCCAAAGGCTATCTTGGTGGTACCTCCAAAATGAAGTGGACAACCGAGCAACAGGACAGCAAAGCCAATTATAATTTGATAGGAGTGTTTATTAACCAGACGGTGACTGCTTCCCTAGTAGGGAAGACAGCCCCGAGCCCTTTGCAGAGCAAAGTTACACAGACCAAGATGTTGCTAACAACAAAGTGTGGTTTCAAGGGCGAGGGGGGTGGGGAGTAATGCTGTTAATGCTGTTTCTAGTGAAGCCTTGATTACCAAGCAAAGTCCTGGATACAAACATAAACAGACCTGAATCTGAGGCATGTTTCTAGCAACACAGGTGAAACGTTCCCTCATTATTGTGGCCTATTAGGTGGTTTCCAAGGACACTGGTAGGGGTCCCCTTCTAGCAGGTTGCAACTGGGAGGGGGCTTTGGTGTATAATTTCTGGTGGGCACTTCAGTTCTAGGAGGGAAACACGTGTTGATGGTCAGCATTAGGGAACTCCTTGTGTCTTAGATGCTCAAAGTAGCCATTATGGCTGGCAAGGTCCATCTCTCAAGATCGAGGTTTGGTCACCTGTTCTGGGGGAAACAACAATGACCGCAAATGGGAAGGGGCCCGAGATTCGAGGTCCAGTCTCAGGAAGCAAATATATTTTTGCTTCATTAAAGAAAAGATGATTTAAAAACAGGGATTATTTTATATTGGATTGCTTCCCTTCTCAGGGAGGGCAATGGGAGGGAGGGAAGGATAGAATTTGGAACTCGAAGCTTAAAAACATCCCAGACGTTCAAAACTGTTTTCCATGTAATTGGGAAAATAAACTAGTGTTTGGAAATTAAGTCATGGTTATGTTATCATCTCATGGCATAAAATATTTCTCTTTCTAAGTATCTTCTACAGGACATATGATATATTAGTAAAAGTGTACATGAATGCCATTTATAGGTAAATCAGTTTTCATCTATTATTGGTGTGTGCTCAAAACATTTTTTACTGATAAGGTGCCTAACCAAACCAACCAAAAAGTCAATCAACAAGCATCTGAGTTGGAGAGCACTGCATTGAGAATGGGATGACAATGCATCCTCTCACAGCCAGGTCAGGGAGCAATGGGGAACTGGGCCATCTCTCTGTACTATCTGCTAGTGTCTTTTCTTTTAGGCTCCTCCCCTTGACCACTGCCAAAGCCCCTATCCTCCCTCCCCTGGGCCCCTGATGGCTCAGGTCTGGTCCTGATACAGGATTCCCTCAAAGAGGCAGGTTCCACCTGCTAATCATGGTGACCCTGAAGCCCCCCTGGAGCCTGAAGCCAATAGGAGACTGAGGGTCATTCTCTTAGCATCTCTAAGTACGTGTGGAGGATGATGGCTGGAGATCAAGCTACCATTAGAGAGAAGGCTGCCTGGAACAGGGCACCTGCAGACACTGAAGCTCTGAGGCTGCTGTTGACCTTAGGGGAAACGGAGGCAGGGAATGGAGCCAGGATTTGTCATCTTGGCACATGAGGCAGGAGGCATAAATTACTCCCTCAAATCAACATTTTTTTTGTGAGTGAGGCAATTGGGGTTAAATGACTTACCTAGGGTCACACAGCTCAAATGTCTGAGGCTGGATTTGAACTCAGGTCCTTCTGACTCCAGGGCTGGTGCTCCATTCACTGTGCCACCTGGCTGTTCCCAAATTGACTTTTTAAAGCAGGTAGTGAACTGGCCTATGGGGACTGGGAGGGAGACAGTCAGTCTCGTCTGGTCCACCGAGTGAGAGGTGCCAGCCTGGCTCATTCGAGCAGGAGGGAGAGAGCCAAGCAGGTGAGGCAAGATTTCATTGACCTGCAGTGCTATAAGGTGGATTAGGAGCAAGTACCATCTTCCTCTTTTTCCTCTTTTTTATTGGCTAACATTGTGCCATTGTTTCTAGTGACTGAAAAAATGCTATTGATTTTAATACTCTCTCTAATTCTGGTGCCCTTGGACCAAGCCCTGATCTCCTTGCCCTAGTTCCAGATTTTCCTTGGGGTGACTGGGTCTGGCATCAGATCTTCCAGATTCCAGCAGGGCACAGAGACCCAGGGAGAGTGTCCACACAGGCTGCTCCCAGCTGGGAAATCTGCAGGGCTCTGGTACATGGGACAGAGGGTGAGGACAGAACCTGGGGTCAGGGATAGAATCCCAGAGGGACTGAGCTGGGAGGAATCTTTAAAGTGATGGAGTCTTTGAGCATCATGTGACAGAAAATGCAACAGGTGGTGTCAGAGGCAGGGAGCTGACACCAGGAGCCCCGACTCTCGGCTTTACATGTAGACTCAGCTGGGCCTGTCTGGAGCTTCTCCATGGGCCAGGCTGGAGGGAGTCCTCCAATGAGTTCCTCCTCCGAGGCCTCAGAGTTGGGTAAGACAGAACTGGGTACACCTGTCAGTAAGGTCTCCTTGGAACATTGTTAGAAGTAGAAGGGACCTAAGTAACTCTCTGTTCCAGTCTTGTTATTTAATAGATGAGGAATCTGAGGTACAGAAAGGGTAAAGGACTTTTCCAAGGTCACACAGTTCATTCTGGGCA
>NW_027185636.1:0-14306 GCF_028583685.1 Petaurus breviceps papuanus
TTGTTGTTTTTTTTAATTTTGTCACCCAAGGCTACCATCCCCCCCCCATCAGTCCAGTGCCCTCCAGGAAGTAGTATTGCCCATTTTGGGAACCTATGTAAAAAGTATCATTTTAGATTACAGTTTTTTTCTCCCCCCCCCCAACTTTTACTTCTCCTTCTGGGCTAGAGAAATTTTTTTTTGACTGTGGTGTTTTCCTTCATTGGCCAGGCAGTTTCCTGTCTCTAGGCTTACTTTTCCTCATCTGTCAAATGAAGAGCTTGGTCAAGATGACCTCTGAGGTCTTTTAGCCCTCAGCATGTGGTCCTAAGAATGCCAATATTGAAATGTGGGCCATTATCAATAATAACATACTTCCCATAAGTTCTGCTATTACCAGTACTGATAAAAATTGGCAGAAGGTGGATAATACTTTTATTCGAAGTACTAAATCTTTAATGGATGAATTTATGGCATCATGGCAGGCTGGGAGGAAGAGACTTTTGGGTGAGAGTATCATGGAGGTCTGAAGAGGGAAGCCAATTTAGGCAAGGTGACAACACAGAATGGAGTATGGTGGGTCTATGAGGGCCAGAAGATTGGGGCTCCAGTATCAGCTCAGTCACCTTTATAACTAGGTCAGGCCCTTCCTTGTTTGTATCCTCCGTTTTTCCATCTACCTGATGGGATTTCGCTCAATGCTCTTGAAGGGCCCTTCCAACTCTGACTTTTAATCTTGTGTGGAAGAAGTGGTGTGTTAAACACTTAATTGCCAAGTACTGTGCTATGATTGGTAGTATAAATGCAAGCAAAAAAAGGGGGTTTTCATTGAGAGATCAACATAAGAAGGAATTGAAAAGCTGAGGGTAGGAGGAGAAGGTGGCTGAGGCACGGTGACAAAGTCTGGGTCCTTCATCAAAATGGGGGTTCCAGGAGAAACTCACCAACGGCAGAGCTCTTCAAGCCTCAGTGCTCTCCTCTGTAAAATGGGAAAATAGCGCCCAAAAGGCAACGTGGATAAAGAACCGGCCTAGGAATCAGGATGGCCTCAGTTGAAATCAGGCTTCTGAAATGTACTGACTTTGAAACCTGGGGCAGGTCTCCTGACCCCTCAGTTCTCCCTAAGTTCTAAGCTGCAGAGGAGGTAGAGATGTATGTAAGCAGAGTGAACTTATAGGATCCTGGATTTAGATGGGGAAGGGACCTCAGGTTGGCCATCTCATTTAACCCCCTCACTGTGCAGATGAGGAAACTGAGGCATGGGGATGTTAAGCAATTTAGGACTGAGGCTTTAGAACTAAGGGTGGATCAGTCCAGACTCCTCACTTTATACATAAGGAAATCAAGACCCAGAAAGGGCAAGGGATTTGCCCAAGGTCACACAGATACTAAATGTTAAAAGTAAGATTTGAACCCAGGTCCTCTGCCTGCAGGGCTCTCTGTCCTCTCTTCACTGATAAAAATGCAGGTCTGAGAGGGGGCTAAGTGGTGCAGTGAATAGAGCACTGGCCCTGGAGTCAGGAGGACCTGAGTTCAAATCCATCTTCAGACACTTAACACAAAAACTAGCTGTGTAACCTTGGGCAAGTCGCTTAACCCCAATTGCCCTACCTTCCCCTCTCCAAAAAAATTTTTTTTTAAATGCAGGTCTGGACAAACAAAATAAATAAAGAACCCAAATAAAACCCCCAAACCTCCCCAACAGTGCTGTTGTGAAGATTGAATGAAACTTCTGTACTTGGAAAACCTTGAATCACTATAGAAATGTTTTGCTGTTAGTGGTAAAGATGCTGGACCCAGAGTTAGGAAAGAGAGACCTTGGTCGGAATCCTTCTTCTGACCGTTAGTAGCTGGGTGACCAGGACAAGTCACAGTTTCATACATCTGTAAAACAGGGGCAGTAAAATAGTGGCCCCCACAATCCAAGCCTTCTTGTGATGGAATGTGTTCTGCAAAACTTCAGGTGTGTGGGAATTCCATTTCTTATTTGTGCCTCCCCCCCAAGTGGCCTCTCTCCCAAAATTCCATTCCCTTCCCCTATGGCAACTCAGGCCACACCTTGGGGGGATATTCTAGACACAGAGCTAGAAGAGACTTTGGAGGCCAACTGGTCTAAATTCCTCATTTTACAGATAGGGAAACTGAGGCCAAAGAAAGTTAAATGATTTTTCCCAAACTCACCCAGGTAGTAAGTGATAGAAGTGGGATTTGAACCCAAGCCTTGTGACTCCACACCCAGTCCATGCCTCCAGCTAGTCTGGAGGAGCTAGGAAATGTCTGCCCTCAGGATAGCTTTGTCATCTGAACTGTCCCCAAGCCACCACCACTCTACCATCTTTAATTGCACAGCCGACATTTTTTACTTCAAGTATGAGGCTTTATATTTATGCTAATTAGATCGAATTACATTAGACTCACTGTGTTACCTCTTCTATTTCCCATTTCTCATTTATAAGAGTTCTCAGAGTTCTCATATCAGGAACGATTCTGTTGGACATGTTCATGGTATCCTCTTTGTCTTCTCCAGATGTCTCTGACTACAGTACCTGGGGGAGTTTAATTTCATAAGGAACTAGATTTAGGGCAACCTCAGATCTCATTGAGTCTGATACCTTTATTTGATAGGTGGGGAAACTGAGTCTGAGAAGCAAAAAGAGTCATATAAGCATCTGAAGGTTGGATTTGAACTCAGGTCTTCCTGACTCCAGACCCAGCCTTCTGTTCACTGTACCACTTAGCTGCTTCCAGATAGAGTTGGGATTCGAACCCAGAACCACTATCTCCAAAGTCCAATGCTCTCACCACTGTGCCACCTTGCTTCGCTCAAAGGGAACTGGAGACTTGGTCATTCAGTGTGGGAGATGATGGAAGGAATCTGGGGAGGAAGTCCTTTATGTGATTCGGGGTTTTGTGGGGTCAATGACTCACAGTGGACAGCCAAGGAAGCAATGTCTCTAGCGTCTCCTGCGTGTCTTGTGATATGCAGGTCTAAAAGGTCACGATACCTCATCTGCAGCTTTGTGACCCAGACCTCCAGGTTCCAGCCTTTGTTAGCCCTCTGTCTTTGATCTCTGTGAGCTCACAGGCCTAGAACCCTGTATGTCACAGGGGAAGCCTCCGGCCTCCAGCCAGACTGGGCAGAGCACAGCCCCTCCAGGCCAGGCCAGGAAGCTGTCCTTGCCTTGACTACAGAGTGGACTCCCAGCTCTTACACTTTCTAGCCTAGGTCACTCCCGGGCAAATTGCCTTGTCCCTCTTCAGAGTCTCAGTTTCCTTCTCCATCAGATGGGAATGATGATATTTGTACTGACCTCACAGGGTTGATAAGGGAGTTCACTAACACTTCAGACAGTTCACTGTCCTCTTCTCTGGTCTGACCACATCTGGACACTGAGAAGCTGAGAGGGTCCCAGAGGAGGATGACCAGGTTGCTAATGGGTTGATCATAAGAGATTAGCTCTAGAATGGAAGGGCCCTCAGGGGTCATTAATTCCAACCCCCTCACTGTACAGATGAGGAAATGGAGGCCCAGGGTCACTTAGGGAAATGTCAGAGGTCCTGGGTCTGAGCCCAGGTCTAGCATTCTGTGCTGTTAGGGGGCTGTACCATCGTATAAAGGTTATTTGAAAGAACCAAGGATGCTCCCAGCAGAGGCTAATACATTATAGTTAGGCATGTAGCAGGCACTTACTGAAAGTTTGACTGACTGATTGATTCCTTTGCTCATGGGTTGGAATGGATCAATTCCTGATCACATAGTCTGTGATTCTGGGCATGTTTAGCCTGGAGTGGAGATGGCTCAGTGGTAACCCGAGAGCGGGGTTCAAGTATTCGAAAGCCTTTCGTGGGAAGGACTAATTAGAAGTATTTTGCTTGGGCCCAGAGGAGCAGTGGGGAGCAGCTGCAGGGAGGCAGATGCCAGGAGAAACCCCTAACAATCAGAAATGTCCAGAAGTCTAGTGGGGGCTCGTCGCTAGTGGTGATTTCGACCACACCGGAATTCTTCAGGCAGAGCTCAAAGGGGGTCGTGAGCTCCTCTCACTAGGGGATGACTGCTCAGTCAATATATTGTACGGATTCTCACTCAGATATGGGTTAGGCTGGAGATTCTAGGATTCTGAAGAAAGTCCCCAGGAACCCTAAAATCAGGATCAGAATGGGAGGTAGGAACCATGGATAACCTTTACTGAAGCTGTCACCTGATGCCTCTGCATGGAATGGAGGGGCATCTAGCTTCTCAAAGGCCATGCTAAGGGAGCGCAAGCTACCAAGGTGAAAAGACTTTTGAAAAGGGGTCTGCCATAGACTCTGCTAGCCACTGATGCCCCTCCTTGGCTAAAGTCCAATCTTAGATGTGTGTGTGTGTGTGAGAGAAAGAGAGAGAGAGAGAGAGAGAGAGAGAGAGAGAGAGAGAGAGAGAGAGAATTCTGTAAAAGCATCTATCTGCGGAAGTCACAACCAGACTCCCCCAGCCACTTGACTTGATTCAGCATCACCTCTCCCCAATTTCTTCTTCATGGCTGATCTCCAAATGCAGCGTTCTTTCCCCTGCGCTCCTCAGACTTTATTTAATAAACGGGCTTGTCGTTGGTTAGGGCCACAGACTGGAAATCCATCCATCCACCAACTGGTCGATCAAGAAGCCTTTATTAAGTGTTCCCTATGTTCCAGGAGCTAAGTGAGGGGTTGGGGAGACACACTGGGAGAGGGAATCATGCCCTACTCACATGGGGGAGGACACAGATGAGTTTACACAGAGTAACGATAAAAAAAAGAAACAAAGAATATTTGCCAAAAAGTGCGAAGCGCATGATCTGACTGCACCTCTCTAAAGCACTTCTAAGAACTGTTGGGAAGGACCTTAGAAATCATTGAGTCCAACCCTCTCATTTTACAGATGAGGAAACTGAGGCAAGCAGGGGAAGTGACTTGCCCAGGGTCACACAGCTAGGAAGTTTCTGAGGCCTGATTTAAACTCAGGAAGAGGAATCTTCCTGATTCTAGGCACCAGTTCTCAGGTGCAGGCCTGAAGTCAGTGGCCAGGTTCTCTTTCCCCTGCCCTCAGAAGCACCCTAGCTGTGTGCCAGTCTCCATCGTTGACCCTGGTTCTGTCCCCAGCTTCTGCTATACCTCTAGGTCTTACGTAAACTTTGTATGTCCCCAGCCCCCATGAACTCAGCGCTCTGCATGGGACAGGCACCTCATAAATGGCCATTCTCCACTGCCATCTTAACCGCCTCCAGAGCCTGGCATGGCGGTCCTGGGGATCTGAGGTGGTATCACCCCATTCTCCCTCCCAGGGAGGCTTGTGTTTTAAAAGCTTAGTGGCTTTTAATTCAAATGTGCAGGAATGTCTCTACTGGAAGATTTGGGGCTGGTGGGAGAGGCCTTCTTGGGCAGGCAGGGTCTTGGTCCAAAGGTGAATTCTCTACGAGAGAATTCCTGGCTTCTTCATGCCCTGGTCCCTCCACCTCAGTCCAACCTGAGCTGGCCCCCATTCATTGTGGGGAGTGGGGAGTTCAGAGCTCTGTCCTTCTGTAGTTCTCTTAATGAAACTACCAAAGCCACAAATTTAAAGCTAGTAAGGACCTTAGAAGTCAATAACTCCAATCCCCTTATGTTATAGGTGAGAAAACGAAGTCTCTGAGGTAGGATTCAAACCCAGCTCTTCCTGACCCCCAAACCAGCAGCCTATTCACTGTCATAACCCGTGTTCAGAACCTTAGGATATGAGGGCTGGAAGGGACCTTAGAGGTCATGAAATCCAAATCTTTCATTTCATTTTTTTTAACTTTGATTTTTTTTTCAATTCACAAAACTCTGGTTTTAATTATGCGGCAAGATCTGTCCCCTCACATGTATGGGAGTATCATTGTATGACTTGGAAAAGGACATCTCTAGCTTCTTCTCTCCCAACCCTTCCTCAAGGGAGATTTTCTTTGGAGGCAATTGGGGTTAAGTGACTTACTTAGGGTCACACAGTTAGTAAATGTCAGGCTGGATTTGAATTCAGATCCTCCTGACTTCAGGCCTGAAGTTCTATCTACTGTACCAGCTAACTGATTTTAATTACTGCTGGGAGTGGAAGCAAGAGGCTGGATACTGGACTGGAATTATATCTATCTGCTCCTTTAAATATTATTTGTTTAGGGGATATGGTCTTCAGATTTGAGCTAATTTCTTGTCACTATTTCATTAATGAGAAGCAGGACCCACACTTTGTATCCAAAGCTTAACCCTTTTCCTACCAAATACAAGTTCTGCAGTGAATGCACATAGCAGTTAGCAAAGAAACCCTTTTATCCAAATTAATAGCAAAACATTATTAAAGAAAATATGCACACACATGCAAACATGTCTGCCCAAACTCATGAATGTGGATACATACACACAGACACAATGCAAAGTGAAAGAACTCTCCCATTGGGAACAAGGTAACTCAGATCAGCCTTGAGAAGAGCCTAGATCTTATCCAAGGGGAAGTTCCCCTAAGCCTTTAGTGTGGCAAGTTGGGGACAGAAACATGGCAGAGACTTCCAGCTCCTCTCATGCCAGCTTCTTCCCGAAGTCTTTTCCTTCAGGAACCTGGAACGGTCTTGGAATATTCCACCTTCCCTCTTGGACCAGAAGCCAGAAGTTCCTGAAGTGACCACAGAGCCCAAAGAATTGGGAGACTCCCATAGAATGGAAGAAATTGTAACTCTCTTCTTTTCTACTCTTAAATCCTACTAGCCGTGTGACCTTCGGGCAAGTCACTCAACCCCAATTGCCCTGCCTTTCCCCCTCCAAAAAGCCAAAAAACTAGAGAATAAGAAAAGAAGATACTTTCACAACTATGGCTAGGAAGATAAATTTTTTTAAATCTAAAGAAGGGAGGAGAAATGATCACAGAAGACAAAGTGGATCGCTGTGATTACATAAAATTTAAACAGTTTTTGAAAAGTAAAATAAATGCAATTTGAAGAGAAGCAATTGAGAGAAACCTCTTTTTCTGCTAGGTGTTCAATATGCTGATGTGTCTGCCTTCTCCACTGTGCCCTCTGGAATGCCTGCTCCATCATTTTAAAACTTCCTTTCATCTTAAATCTTTTTCTCTCTCACTCCTTTCATCTTCTGGTTCTTCCTGAGCCATGGTTCCCTCCTAATGAAAACACTTTTCTCACCACATTTTCTGACTGGTTCCACTTTTTCTCATGCTTCCTGACTCACTGAGAGCCTTAGGAGAGGTGGGGAGAGCATGAATACTCCTTGTCCCCCATTTCCCCTTCCAGATTCTCCCTTTACTACCATTACCAAGTAATCTCTCTTCCTTTGAGGTGTTCACTCATTAAATATATTACCCAATCCAGACCCTGATGGCTATCATCTATCAACCCTAAGGACATTTCCCTTCCTTCTGTGGTGAGTTTAGCATTTGGTTCAGAATCTTTCTCTTCTCCCCATCTCCTGCCCTCAAGGTGGCAGCAATGGTGTAAATATTGTTACCCCTTCAAATGCCTTAACTTCCTAGTTCTTCAGTCTACTTAATTTCCATGACCTCATCTTCTACTCAGCTATACAAAGAACTTTGATCCTGCCATCCCCCACAAGTATTCCTTATGCATGAACTCTGAATCTCCTTTTTCTAGTCTTTGATAATCCCTTCCTTCTCTCTGCGCAATGGCCCCTAGCCCTGTTCTCCATCCTCATTGTGGTCTCCCTGTAGTCTCCCCCCTGTCTTGCCTCCTTGATCTCCACACTCACCTTTACCCTTTATTTTCTTGCCCTCTTTTCCTATCAAAATAGTACTTTGCCAATTCCTGACTCTGCATTTCTCCCACCATTTTCTTCTACTTCTATTTATGTGTTGCTGAATGGAAGTCATGGAGTTTCGCTGACTGGGTACACCACAGATTAGTGCTATCGAATCTCCACCAGATCCTAAATGGATCTCGGCAAACATTCTACTGCTTTCCAATGATCCTGTCTCTTTACTGCAGCTTTTCCAAACATTCTTCTCTCCCTTCAAGCCCTGTTCTCTCAGCTAAGAACCTGGCTCATGTCTCACGGCAAAAATGGAAACCATTTGCCAAGAGCTTCTCCTTCTTCACTCATTTCCCATCATCCAATCATCTTCCTTGTTGTTTTCACCTTCACCTGAAGGGGAGGTCATTCTCCTTGCCAAGGCCAACCCCCATGTGCCTCCTTTGATTCCATCATCTCATGTCTTCTCTAGCAAATTGCTCCCCCCCCCCCAATGATCCCTACTCTCTCCCTATTCAATTTTTCCCAGTTTTCTCCATCTTGGCTGCCTACAGATATGACCATGTCTTCCTCATCCTTGAAAAATCCCTGATTTGATCCTATCATTTGATCTATCATACTAGGTCTCTCCTCCCTTTCTTGTTCAAATTTCTTGAGATAAAGTCCTTTTAGAAGAGTGTTTCTCTTCTAAATCCCCTGAAATCTGCCTTCCAGCTTCATTATTCTACTGAAATTATTCACTTCATAGTTACCAATGATTTTTTTTTCTTTTTGGAAGGGGGAAGGCAGGGTAATTGGGGTTAAGTGACTTGCCCAAGGTCACACAGCTAGTAAGTGTCAAGTGTCTGAGGCCGGATTTGAACTCAGGTTCTCCTGACTCCAGGGCCAGTGCTCTATTCACTGCGCCACCTAGCCGCCCCCCAATGATTTCTTAATTACCAAATCTAGTGTCCTTTTGTTTTTGGAGGCAATTGGGGTTAAAGAAGGGATGTTATCATAGAAGGACAAGAGTCTTTCCCAAGGTCACACAGCTACTAAGTGTCTGAGATCAGATTTGAACTCTAGTCCTCCTGACTTCAAGGCAGGTGCTCTATTCACTGTGCCACTTTCCTGCCCCTAATGGCCTTTTACTTAATCTTCATCCTCACTGACCTCTCCACAGCCTCTGACACTGTTGATCACAGTCTCTTTTTGGATCACTTTCCTCTTTTCCTCCTATTTGCTTATTCTCAGTTGAATTTGTTAGTTCTTCATGTTGCAGCTTCTGATTGTAGGTGTCCCCCAAGGCCCCCTCCTGGACCCTCTTCCCTTCTCTTTTACCATCTTACTTGGTGACAATCTATGTTTTACCACTGGCTTCCAATAGCTCAGGAGGAGGATAGTGAGGCTGATGACTTTGCACAGCCCTACCTCACTCAAATCCAATCCACTTGCAAGTCAAGACATCACCCTCCTGATGTCATTGATCCTCTTTCAGAACTAAGGCCGAACAACAACATGCCTGGAATGTTCCTCCCCCCACCTCTGCCTCTGCTTAGGTTTATCTCAAGCCTCAGCTCCAGTCTCCCTTTCTGCAGCCTCCCAAGACACTGCCCCCCCCCCCACTGCTTCTTTCCCCTACTTTGGATGCAGAATATAAGCTCCTTGGGGGAGACGTTTTCTCTTTCTTTGTATCCTTGTAACTTAGTACAGTGCTAGAAACAAAGAGCTTAATGAATGCATGTCAACTGATTGACTTATATAAAGAAGGGATGTTATCATAGAAGGACAAAAGTCTTTCCCAATAAATATGCGGCAAATGACTATGAAATGAAGAACTATAAGCCATTAATAACTATGAAAAAATGCTACAAATCACTAATGAAAGAGGAATGAAAATTAACATGAATTAAATGAAACATTAACATTAAATTAAATTAAAATGCCAATTGTTGGAGGAGCTGTGGGAAGGCAGACTCACTAATGGACTATTAGTGGAGTTGTGGATTGGCTGAACCATTCTGGAAAACAATTTTAAATGGTACTTCCCCCCCCCCCACTTAAGTTACTAAATTGTACATTGCCTTTAACTCAGAGGTACTGCTATTAGGCATGTATGTCAGGGTGGCCAAGGTCAAAGGGAAAGGACTGGTAGGTACAAGAATATTTAGAGCAGTATTTTTGTGAAGAACTGGGAATTAAGTAGGTGACCATAAGTTGGGGAGGGACTAGACAAAAAAGGAGAAAAAGAAAGAAAGAAAACAAACAAAATGCTTTTTTTTCCATTCATTCATTCAAATTATGGCAGATGAGTCTTGGAGTAGATTGAGTAGATCAAGCAAATCTCTCCACCCCAGCTAAAATAAATAAGACACTGAAACCTGATAACTTAATGAGGTAAATATGTCTCAAAAGTTTTAGTTTATGTTAAAAGTCTTTTTCAACAAAATCATTTAAAAATCTTTGAAAGTCACTGGACAAAGCAAAATCATGCTGTACAGTCATTCTATTCATATTGGGTGGGGGACCTGTCCGTGCCCGGTTGATCTGCTATAAAACAGTGGACCCTGTTGAGAACCGAGAAGATTCAAGCAGAGAAGAAAGAGCCCCCTGAGAAGGAGGGACAAACAACAACATGCCTGGAATGGGAAGGACTAGAGCGTGGGGCCTTGGTGAGTGGTCATGTTACACTGACCAGAGGAGGACCTTGTGAACTTCAGAGGTCCAGAGGACTGTCCATCTTCGTACTGCCACTCAGTCAATAGGAAGGGTGGCAGCAGGAGGTGCCCCATTAGCAGAGTCCCTGGATCCATGGAAGGCACTTGTGTGTATTGGGACTGAATGCCAGATTGGATTCAGATTCAATGGGCTACAAAGAACCTAGCAGAAAAGCCATACCCTAGCTAAGCAAAGCACCATGAAGACTTCTGGAAATGGATTTCCAGGGACTATGTTACCTTCATTTGCCACATGTGTTCAAAGCTTGAGAACACTTTCCCCTAGACTCTATTTTTGTAGGAAAGTGTGTCAGATTTTAGGGGGGATATTTTGTACCATCTATCTTGGTAAATATTCCTTCCCCTTTCTAAGAACTAATTGAGTATGGATGACCCATAATCATGGGAGGTGGAAATACCAGGGGGGGCTCACAAGTCATAAAGCTCTAGCAAAAACAATGCCCACTCTCTTAAGGTTAATCCCCAGTACCCTGTTGAGACATGCGGCTTGGCTGGGTTGGCTGGCTGGGGACCTGACTTATCTTGCCGGCTGGGATAGTCAGGTTCTTACACGTGCAACAAATGTAATGGGACATTATTTCACCTAAGAAATGATGAAGAGGTGGATTCAGAGAAACTTGAACAGATACAGAATAAAATGTGCAGAAACAGAACAAGAAATATGATCACCACAATAATAACAGTGTGAGGGGAATGACCCTGAAAGATCTCATGATTCTGACCAAAGTATCAACCATCATGAACTCCAAAACTAAAGATTTCAAGATCTTTAAAAACATTTCAGGTGCTAGGTGGCACCATGGTGCACAGAACTCTGGGCCTGGAGTCATGAAGACTCGAGTTCAAATGTGACCTCAGACACTTACTAGTTTTGAGACCCTAGACAAGTCACTTAACCTGATTTGCCTCTGTTTCCTCATCTATAAAACAAGGAAGTTGGAAGGATGAACTCTAAGGTCCCTTCCAGGTCTAGATTTTATCATCTTATGATTCAGGTAGCTCACAAGACAAAGTGGTGTGGTGGAAAGGGTATTTATTGATTGCAAATCCCTATTCTTTTGCTTTTCTAGATGCTTTCTGTGTGACTGGGGTCAGGGAGGAGACTTGACTCACTCAGCCTGTTTCCTCATCTACAATATGGCTAGGGCATAATAGTGGTTGTTATTCAGTTGTGTCTGATTCTTTGTGATCCCATTTGGAGTTTTCTTGCCAGAGATACTGCAGCGGTTTACCATTTCCTTCTCCAGCTCATTTTGCAGATGAGGAAACTGAGGCAAACAGGGTGACGTGACTTACCCAGAGTCACACAGCTAGCAAGTGTCAGAGTCTGGATTTGAACTCAGGTCTTTCTGACTCCAGGTCTATCAGTCTATCCACTGCAATGCCATTTAGCTGTTAGCAGTAGTAGATGATCACATTTATATGGCCCCTACTGTGTTCCAGGCACTATGCTAAGCACTTTAAGGAACAATTGAATGAAGGGCTTCCATGCCACTGGGGGAGACACATACACAGAACATTGTTTGTATGTAAATTCCAGCACAGAGATTTGATCTCTCAAGTTCCTTCTATCTTTCCTCCTGTGATACTCTGAGAGCAGGGATCCTTTTTTATTTGCCTTGGTCTCTCCCATTAGAATATGAACTCCTTGAGAGCACAGAAGGTGCTTAACGAACTTACTAATTAATTAATTCAGCCCCCAGCCTCCTAGTCTTCGGAGCAGCATCTACAGCAAGAGTTAAATAAAACCTTTTCTGGAGTTGGCGTAATACAAGGAACCGGCTCTAGAGGGCACCATGTCTCCGGGTTGCATGAGCTCCTGGGTCATCCCTCTCTCATTGATCCTTCTGCTGGAAAGCCAGCCAGGAGAGAAGGGTGCAGGGAGATGGGAGGGAGAGCAGTCAGCCTGGTGAGGGCCTTCGTGTGTGTGCTTCCTCTCTGTCCCCTTCTGAGGAGCAGCAGTCTGGATTTGAAGGCTCTGGAGTCAGAGGAGCTTTACAAACTATTGGGGTTTACAGATGAGAAATCTGAAGTTCAGGCAGGTCTAGTTGATGAGATGCAAGCTCTGTGAACCCCCTTGACAGGTCCTAATTAATGAGACAATTGCATTAGGCCATAAGCCTTTCATTGCACACTTTTGTTACTAGCTTGGCCCTCCATTGTCCATCTACTTCCAACCCTTGAACCTATCAAAATATCTATACCCAAATCAACTCTTACCAGACCTCATTAACTCCTCCTGAAGACCCTCCCCAAACTCCTCCCCTACACCACCCCTAGATTGCTCCCACAACCTTTCTGTATATAAGATCCCATCTTGCCTCCATGGGTGTGAGAGCGCCATAGAATGACCTGCTCTGTGTCCAATACAAGCGAACTTTTAATAAATTTTGTTTTTCTTTGGCTGAGAAAAGACTGAGTCGAATTCATTCAGCAGGACCCGGCATTTTGGGGTCTCAAGCACCCCTAACCCTAAACCTCTTTATAGTGACTTGTCCAGGGATTTGAGGCAGGATTGGAACTTGGGCCTTCTTGGGAATCCAAGTCCAGCACTCTCCACCATATCACACTGAACATTTAACCACTGGCTCTCAACTACATGCCCAGCCCAGGTCTTCCCTACTCTAGTGGCCAGCCATCTATCCACTAGGCTTCCTCTTGCTATGTAAGCACCAGCTCTCCATCTTCCTGAACGTCCCTACCCTTTGCCTCTACATACCTTTGTCCAGCATTTAAAAGCTCCTTACCACCTGGCTCCACGTCTGGTTCGGCTTTATTCACCTTCATGCACTCCGCTGGCCAGCTAGACTGGCCTCCCCATTACTGATAGAGGACAATTCATTTCCCCCCTCCATGCTTTTCCATGGCCTGCTCCCTTTATCTGGAATGCATGCCCTCCCTGCTTCCTCCTACTGGTTTTCTTTAAGATTCAGAAGCTGAGGGACCCCATTAAGCTCCCCACAAAGGGCTGGTCTGAAGAATGGGGCCTCCCCCCAGGCAGACCTTACCTTTGCTTCAGAGGTAAATATCCTGCCCTCCCCACCCCCCCAAGATTAATAAAGGCTTATGGGATTGAATGCCAGTCTCCTTCTTCCTCCCCTCCCCCATTTCCTTAATTTTGTGTACATTTTACACACGCTTATTTACATAGATGCTAAATTCCCCTATAGAGTGTAATCTCCTTGAAGACTGTCTGTATCTCCTGTGCATTGTTCCTAGCAGGCAGCCAGCCAGCCATTCTTTTATGTTTCATTTTCATTTTGTAATTTTAATGTACAAATTTTACTTTGATTTATTTATTAATCACTATGTGAAGGGCAAAAACACGGTTCCTTTCCTCAAAGAGCTCACCTTCTAATGGGTGAAAAAAGAGATATATGGATTAGGGAAGGTCATCTGAGAGAGGAAGGCACACACTAGGTGCTTAATAAATGCAGTGTTGATTTATTGAGACCTGGATTTGAATCCAGCCTCCTGATCCCTCTTAATATTAGTGCCTTCCTAATGTTATCATTTCCAATTTATCCTTGTTTGAACATAGTTCTTTGAATGTTGTCTCCCTGTTTGATTGTCCTTAACAAATGCTAGTTGTGTGGGCAGGTCACCCCTCTGAACCTGTTTTATCTTCCGTAAGGATCTTCATTGTGAGGAAAGTGGATTGTGTGGATGTGAGTTATTATTGTTATTGTTACTATAGGGGCGTGGGGGAGAGCAGGGTGGAGGCCAGAATTCAATCCCATTAGGCCTTATTAAGTAAAAGTTCAATGTAAGCTCTACACAGGACTCAGCTGAGGTCTGTGCCTCAGTGAGAACAGGCCTTGGGGCATCTGGCCTTTCCTGTTGACATCTGACTCTCTCCCTGCTCCC
>NW_027185637.1:0-14308 GCF_028583685.1 Petaurus breviceps papuanus
TTGTTGTTTTTTTTAATTTTGTCACCCAAGGCTACCATCCCCCCCCCCATCAGTCCAGTGCCCTCCAGGAAGTAGTATTGCCCATTTTGGGAACCTATGTAAAAAGTATCATTTTAGATTACAGTTTTTTTCTCCCCCCCCCCAACTTTTACTTCTCCTTCTGGGCTAGAGAAATTTTTTTTTGACTGTGGTGTTTTCCTTCATTGGCCAGGCAGTTTCCTGTCTCTAGGCTTACTTTTCCTCATCTGTCAAATGAAGAGCTTGGTCAAGATGACCTCTGAGGTCTTTTAGCCCTCAGCATGTGGTCCTAAGAATGCCAATATTGAAATGTGGGCCATTATCAATAATAACATACTTCCCATAAGTTCTGCTATTACCAGTACTGATAAAAATTGGCAGAAGGTGGATAATACTTTTATTCGAAGTACTAAATCTTTAATGGATGAATTTATGGCATCATGGCAGGCTGGGAGGAAGAGACTTTTGGGTGAGAGTATCATGGAGGTCTGAAGAGGGAAGCCAATTTAGGCAAGGTGACAACACAGAATGGAGTATGGTGGGTCTATGAGGGCCAGAAGATTGGGGCTCCAGTATCAGCTCAGTCACCTTTATAACTAGGTCAGGCCCTTCCTTGTTTGTATCCTCCGTTTTTCCATCTACCTGATGGGATTTCGCTCAATGCTCTTGAAGGGCCCTTCCAACTCTGACTTTTAATCTTGTGTGGAAGAAGTGGTGTGTTAAACACTTAATTGCCAAGTACTGTGCTATGATTGGTAGTATAAATGCAAGCAAAAAAAGGGGGTTTTCATTGAGAGATCAACATAAGAAGGAATTGAAAAGCTGAGGGTAGGAGGAGAAGGTGGCTGAGGCACGGTGACAAAGTCTGGGTCCTTCATCAAAATGGGGGTTCCAGGAGAAACTCACCAACGGCAGAGCTCTTCAAGCCTCAGTGCTCTCCTCTGTAAAATGGGAAAATAGCGCCCAAAAGGCAACGTGGATAAAGAACCGGCCTAGGAATCAGGATGGCCTCAGTTGAAATCAGGCTTCTGAAATGTACTGACTTTGAAACCTGGGGCAGGTCTCCTGACCCCTCAGTTCTCCCTAAGTTCTAAGCTGCAGAGGAGGTAGAGATGTATGTAAGCAGAGTGAACTTATAGGATCCTGGATTTAGATGGGGAAGGGACCTCAGGTTGGCCATCTCATTTAACCCCCTCACTGTGCAGATGAGGAAACTGAGGCATGGGGATGTTAAGCAATTTAGGACTGAGGCTTTAGAACTAAGGGTGGATCAGTCCAGACTCCTCACTTTATACATAAGGAAATCAAGACCCAGAAAGGGCAAGGGATTTGCCCAAGGTCACACAGATACTAAATGTTAAAAGTAAGATTTGAACCCAGGTCCTCTGCCTGCAGGGCTCTCTGTCCTCTCTTCACTGATAAAAATGCAGGTCTGAGAGGGGGCTAAGTGGTGCAGTGAATAGAGCACTGGCCCTGGAGTCAGGAGGACCTGAGTTCAAATCCATCTTCAGACACTTAACACAAAAACTAGCTGTGTAACCTTGGGCAAGTCGCTTAACCCCAATTGCCCTACCTTCCCCTCTCCAAAAAAATTTTTTTTTAAATGCAGGTCTGGACAAACAAAATAAATAAAGAACCCAAATAAAACCCCCAAACCTCCCCAACAGTGCTGTTGTGAAGATTGAATGAAACTTCTGTACTTGGAAAACCTTGAATCACTATAGAAATGTTTTGCTGTTAGTGGTAAAGATGCTGGACCCAGAGTTAGGAAAGAGAGACCTTGGTCGGAATCCTTCTTCTGACCGTTAGTAGCTGGGTGACCAGGACAAGTCACAGTTTCATACATCTGTAAAACAGGGGCAGTAAAATAGTGGCCCCCACAATCCAAGCCTTCTTGTGATGGAATGTGTTCTGCAAAACTTCAGGTGTGTGGGAATTCCATTTCTTATTTGTGCCTCCCCCCCCAAGTGGCCTCTCTCCCAAAATTCCATTCCCTTCCCCTATGGCAACTCAGGCCACACCTTGGGGGGATATTCTAGACACAGAGCTAGAAGAGACTTTGGAGGCCAACTGGTCTAAATTCCTCATTTTACAGATAGGGAAACTGAGGCCAAAGAAAGTTAAATGATTTTTCCCAAACTCACCCAGGTAGTAAGTGATAGAAGTGGGATTTGAACCCAAGCCTTGTGACTCCACACCCAGTCCATGCCTCCAGCTAGTCTGGAGGAGCTAGGAAATGTCTGCCCTCAGGATAGCTTTGTCATCTGAACTGTCCCCAAGCCACCACCACTCTACCATCTTTAATTGCACAGCCGACATTTTTTACTTCAAGTATGAGGCTTTATATTTATGCTAATTAGATCGAATTACATTAGACTCACTGTGTTACCTCTTCTATTTCCCATTTCTCATTTATAAGAGTTCTCAGAGTTCTCATATCAGGAACGATTCTGTTGGACATGTTCATGGTATCCTCTTTGTCTTCTCCAGATGTCTCTGACTACAGTACCTGGGGGAGTTTAATTTCATAAGGAACTAGATTTAGGGCAACCTCAGATCTCATTGAGTCTGATACCTTTATTTGATAGGTGGGGAAACTGAGTCTGAGAAGCAAAAAGAGTCATATAAGCATCTGAAGGTTGGATTTGAACTCAGGTCTTCCTGACTCCAGACCCAGCCTTCTGTTCACTGTACCACTTAGCTGCTTCCAGATAGAGTTGGGATTCGAACCCAGAACCACTATCTCCAAAGTCCAATGCTCTCACCACTGTGCCACCTTGCTTCGCTCAAAGGGAACTGGAGACTTGGTCATTCAGTGTGGGAGATGATGGAAGGAATCTGGGGAGGAAGTCCTTTATGTGATTCGGGGTTTTGTGGGGTCAATGACTCACAGTGGACAGCCAAGGAAGCAATGTCTCTAGCGTCTCCTGCGTGTCTTGTGATATGCAGGTCTAAAAGGTCACGATACCTCATCTGCAGCTTTGTGACCCAGACCTCCAGGTTCCAGCCTTTGTTAGCCCTCTGTCTTTGATCTCTGTGAGCTCACAGGCCTAGAACCCTGTATGTCACAGGGGAAGCCTCCGGCCTCCAGCCAGACTGGGCAGAGCACAGCCCCTCCAGGCCAGGCCAGGAAGCTGTCCTTGCCTTGACTACAGAGTGGACTCCCAGCTCTTACACTTTCTAGCCTAGGTCACTCCCGGGCAAATTGCCTTGTCCCTCTTCAGAGTCTCAGTTTCCTTCTCCATCAGATGGGAATGATGATATTTGTACTGACCTCACAGGGTTGATAAGGGAGTTCACTAACACTTCAGACAGTTCACTGTCCTCTTCTCTGGTCTGACCACATCTGGACACTGAGAAGCTGAGAGGGTCCCAGAGGAGGATGACCAGGTTGCTAATGGGTTGATCATAAGAGATTAGCTCTAGAATGGAAGGGCCCTCAGGGGTCATTAATTCCAACCCCCTCACTGTACAGATGAGGAAATGGAGGCCCAGGGTCACTTAGGGAAATGTCAGAGGTCCTGGGTCTGAGCCCAGGTCTAGCATTCTGTGCTGTTAGGGGGCTGTACCATCGTATAAAGGTTATTTGAAAGAACCAAGGATGCTCCCAGCAGAGGCTAATACATTATAGTTAGGCATGTAGCAGGCACTTACTGAAAGTTTGACTGACTGATTGATTCCTTTGCTCATGGGTTGGAATGGATCAATTCCTGATCACATAGTCTGTGATTCTGGGCATGTTTAGCCTGGAGTGGAGATGGCTCAGTGGTAACCCGAGAGCGGGGTTCAAGTATTCGAAAGCCTTTCGTGGGAAGGACTAATTAGAAGTATTTTGCTTGGGCCCAGAGGAGCAGTGGGGAGCAGCTGCAGGGAGGCAGATGCCAGGAGAAACCCCTAACAATCAGAAATGTCCAGAAGTCTAGTGGGGGCTCGTCGCTAGTGGTGATTTCGACCACACCGGAATTCTTCAGGCAGAGCTCAAAGGGGGTCGTGAGCTCCTCTCACTAGGGGATGACTGCTCAGTCAATATATTGTACGGATTCTCACTCAGATATGGGTTAGGCTGGAGATTCTAGGATTCTGAAGAAAGTCCCCAGGAACCCTAAAATCAGGATCAGAATGGGAGGTAGGAACCATGGATAACCTTTACTGAAGCTGTCACCTGATGCCTCTGCATGGAATGGAGGGGCATCTAGCTTCTCAAAGGCCATGCTAAGGGAGCGCAAGCTACCAAGGTGAAAAGACTTTTGAAAAGGGGTCTGCCATAGACTCTGCTAGCCACTGATGCCCCTCCTTGGCTAAAGTCCAATCTTAGATGTGTGTGTGTGTGTGAGAGAAAGAGAGAGAGAGAGAGAGAGAGAGAGAGAGAGAGAGAGAGAGAGAGAGAATTCTGTAAAAGCATCTATCTGCGGAAGTCACAACCAGACTCCCCCAGCCACTTGACTTGATTCAGCATCACCTCTCCCCAATTTCTTCTTCATGGCTGATCTCCAAATGCAGCGTTCTTTCCCCTGCGCTCCTCAGACTTTATTTAATAAACGGGCTTGTCGTTGGTTAGGGCCACAGACTGGAAATCCATCCATCCACCAACTGGTCGATCAAGAAGCCTTTATTAAGTGTTCCCTATGTTCCAGGAGCTAAGTGAGGGGTTGGGGAGACACACTGGGAGAGGGAATCATGCCCTACTCACATGGGGGAGGACACAGATGAGTTTACACAGAGTAACGATAAAAAAAAGAAACAAAGAATATTTGCCAAAAAGTGCGAAGCGCATGATCTGACTGCACCTCTCTAAAGCACTTCTAAGAACTGTTGGGAAGGACCTTAGAAATCATTGAGTCCAACCCTCTCATTTTACAGATGAGGAAACTGAGGCAAGCAGGGGAAGTGACTTGCCCAGGGTCACACAGCTAGGAAGTTTCTGAGGCCTGATTTAAACTCAGGAAGAGGAATCTTCCTGATTCTAGGCACCAGTTCTCAGGTGCAGGCCTGAAGTCAGTGGCCAGGTTCTCTTTCCCCTGCCCTCAGAAGCACCCTAGCTGTGTGCCAGTCTCCATCGTTGACCCTGGTTCTGTCCCCAGCTTCTGCTATACCTCTAGGTCTTACGTAAACTTTGTATGTCCCCAGCCCCCATGAACTCAGCGCTCTGCATGGGACAGGCACCTCATAAATGGCCATTCTCCACTGCCATCTTAACCGCCTCCAGAGCCTGGCATGGCGGTCCTGGGGATCTGAGGTGGTATCACCCCATTCTCCCTCCCAGGGAGGCTTGTGTTTTAAAAGCTTAGTGGCTTTTAATTCAAATGTGCAGGAATGTCTCTACTGGAAGATTTGGGGCTGGTGGGAGAGGCCTTCTTGGGCAGGCAGGGTCTTGGTCCAAAGGTGAATTCTCTACGAGAGAATTCCTGGCTTCTTCATGCCCTGGTCCCTCCACCTCAGTCCAACCTGAGCTGGCCCCCATTCATTGTGGGGAGTGGGGAGTTCAGAGCTCTGTCCTTCTGTAGTTCTCTTAATGAAACTACCAAAGCCACAAATTTAAAGCTAGTAAGGACCTTAGAAGTCAATAACTCCAATCCCCTTATGTTATAGGTGAGAAAACGAAGTCTCTGAGGTAGGATTCAAACCCAGCTCTTCCTGACCCCCAAACCAGCAGCCTATTCACTGTCATAACCCGTGTTCAGAACCTTAGGATATGAGGGCTGGAAGGGACCTTAGAGGTCATGAAATCCAAATCTTTCATTTCATTTTTTTTAACTTTGATTTTTTTTTCAATTCACAAAACTCTGGTTTTAATTATGCGGCAAGATCTGTCCCCTCACATGTATGGGAGTATCATTGTATGACTTGGAAAAGGACATCTCTAGCTTCTTCTCTCCCAACCCTTCCTCAAGGGAGATTTTCTTTGGAGGCAATTGGGGTTAAGTGACTTACTTAGGGTCACACAGTTAGTAAATGTCAGGCTGGATTTGAATTCAGATCCTCCTGACTTCAGGCCTGAAGTTCTATCTACTGTACCAGCTAACTGATTTTAATTACTGCTGGGAGTGGAAGCAAGAGGCTGGATACTGGACTGGAATTATATCTATCTGCTCCTTTAAATATTATTTGTTTAGGGGATATGGTCTTCAGATTTGAGCTAATTTCTTGTCACTATTTCATTAATGAGAAGCAGGACCCACACTTTGTATCCAAAGCTTAACCCTTTTCCTACCAAATACAAGTTCTGCAGTGAATGCACATAGCAGTTAGCAAAGAAACCCTTTTATCCAAATTAATAGCAAAACATTATTAAAGAAAATATGCACACACATGCAAACATGTCTGCCCAAACTCATGAATGTGGATACATACACACAGACACAATGCAAAGTGAAAGAACTCTCCCATTGGGAACAAGGTAACTCAGATCAGCCTTGAGAAGAGCCTAGATCTTATCCAAGGGGAAGTTCCCCTAAGCCTTTAGTGTGGCAAGTTGGGGACAGAAACATGGCAGAGACTTCCAGCTCCTCTCATGCCAGCTTCTTCCCGAAGTCTTTTCCTTCAGGAACCTGGAACGGTCTTGGAATATTCCACCTTCCCTCTTGGACCAGAAGCCAGAAGTTCCTGAAGTGACCACAGAGCCCAAAGAATTGGGAGACTCCCATAGAATGGAAGAAATTGTAACTCTCTTCTTTTCTACTCTTAAATCCTACTAGCCGTGTGACCTTCGGGCAAGTCACTCAACCCCAATTGCCCTGCCTTTCCCCCTCCAAAAAGCCAAAAAACTAGAGAATAAGAAAAGAAGATACTTTCACAACTATGGCTAGGAAGATAAATTTTTTTAAATCTAAAGAAGGGAGGAGAAATGATCACAGAAGACAAAGTGGATCGCTGTGATTACATAAAATTTAAACAGTTTTTGAAAAGTAAAATAAATGCAATTTGAAGAGAAGCAATTGAGAGAAACCTCTTTTTCTGCTAGGTGTTCAATATGCTGATGTGTCTGCCTTCTCCACTGTGCCCTCTGGAATGCCTGCTCCATCATTTTAAAACTTCCTTTCATCTTAAATCTTTTTCTCTCTCACTCCTTTCATCTTCTGGTTCTTCCTGAGCCATGGTTCCCTCCTAATGAAAACACTTTTCTCACCACATTTTCTGACTGGTTCCACTTTTTCTCATGCTTCCTGACTCACTGAGAGCCTTAGGAGAGGTGGGGAGAGCATGAATACTCCTTGTCCCCCATTTCCCCTTCCAGATTCTCCCTTTACTACCATTACCAAGTAATCTCTCTTCCTTTGAGGTGTTCACTCATTAAATATATTACCCAATCCAGACCCTGATGGCTATCATCTATCAACCCTAAGGACATTTCCCTTCCTTCTGTGGTGAGTTTAGCATTTGGTTCAGAATCTTTCTCTTCTCCCCATCTCCTGCCCTCAAGGTGGCAGCAATGGTGTAAATATTGTTACCCCTTCAAATGCCTTAACTTCCTAGTTCTTCAGTCTACTTAATTTCCATGACCTCATCTTCTACTCAGCTATACAAAGAACTTTGATCCTGCCATCCCCCACAAGTATTCCTTATGCATGAACTCTGAATCTCCTTTTTCTAGTCTTTGATAATCCCTTCCTTCTCTCTGCGCAATGGCCCCTAGCCCTGTTCTCCATCCTCATTGTGGTCTCCCTGTAGTCTCCCCCCTGTCTTGCCTCCTTGATCTCCACACTCACCTTTACCCTTTATTTTCTTGCCCTCTTTTCCTATCAAAATAGTACTTTGCCAATTCCTGACTCTGCATTTCTCCCACCATTTTCTTCTACTTCTATTTATGTGTTGCTGAATGGAAGTCATGGAGTTTCGCTGACTGGGTACACCACAGATTAGTGCTATCGAATCTCCACCAGATCCTAAATGGATCTCGGCAAACATTCTACTGCTTTCCAATGATCCTGTCTCTTTACTGCAGCTTTTCCAAACATTCTTCTCTCCCTTCAAGCCCTGTTCTCTCAGCTAAGAACCTGGCTCATGTCTCACGGCAAAAATGGAAACCATTTGCCAAGAGCTTCTCCTTCTTCACTCATTTCCCATCATCCAATCATCTTCCTTGTTGTTTTCACCTTCACCTGAAGGGGAGGTCATTCTCCTTGCCAAGGCCAACCCCCATGTGCCTCCTTTGATTCCATCATCTCATGTCTTCTCTAGCAAATTGCTCCCCCCCCCCCAATGATCCCTACTCTCTCCCTATTCAATTTTTCCCAGTTTTCTCCATCTTGGCTGCCTACAGATATGACCATGTCTTCCTCATCCTTGAAAAATCCCTGATTTGATCCTATCATTTGATCTATCATACTAGGTCTCTCCTCCCTTTCTTGTTCAAATTTCTTGAGATAAAGTCCTTTTAGAAGAGTGTTTCTCTTCTAAATCCCCTGAAATCTGCCTTCCAGCTTCATTATTCTACTGAAATTATTCACTTCATAGTTACCAATGATTTTTTTTTCTTTTTGGAAGGGGGAAGGCAGGGTAATTGGGGTTAAGTGACTTGCCCAAGGTCACACAGCTAGTAAGTGTCAAGTGTCTGAGGCCGGATTTGAACTCAGGTTCTCCTGACTCCAGGGCCAGTGCTCTATTCACTGCGCCACCTAGCCGCCCCCCAATGATTTCTTAATTACCAAATCTAGTGTCCTTTTGTTTTTGGAGGCAATTGGGGTTAAAGAAGGGATGTTATCATAGAAGGACAAGAGTCTTTCCCAAGGTCACACAGCTACTAAGTGTCTGAGATCAGATTTGAACTCTAGTCCTCCTGACTTCAAGGCAGGTGCTCTATTCACTGTGCCACTTTCCTGCCCCTAATGGCCTTTTACTTAATCTTCATCCTCACTGACCTCTCCACAGCCTCTGACACTGTTGATCACAGTCTCTTTTTGGATCACTTTCCTCTTTTCCTCCTATTTGCTTATTCTCAGTTGAATTTGTTAGTTCTTCATGTTGCAGCTTCTGATTGTAGGTGTCCCCCAAGGCCCCCTCCTGGACCCTCTTCCCTTCTCTTTTACCATCTTACTTGGTGACAATCTATGTTTTACCACTGGCTTCCAATAGCTCAGGAGGAGGATAGTGAGGCTGATGACTTTGCACAGCCCTACCTCACTCAAATCCAATCCACTTGCAAGTCAAGACATCACCCTCCTGATGTCATTGATCCTCTTTCAGAACTAAGGCCGAACAACAACATGCCTGGAATGTTCCTCCCCCCACCTCTGCCTCTGCTTAGGTTTATCTCAAGCCTCAGCTCCAGTCTCCCTTTCTGCAGCCTCCCAAGACACTGCCCCCCCCCCCACTGCTTCTTTCCCCTACTTTGGATGCAGAATATAAGCTCCTTGGGGGAGACGTTTTCTCTTTCTTTGTATCCTTGTAACTTAGTACAGTGCTAGAAACAAAGAGCTTAATGAATGCATGTCAACTGATTGACTTATATAAAGAAGGGATGTTATCATAGAAGGACAAAAGTCTTTCCCAATAAATATGCGGCAAATGACTATGAAATGAAGAACTATAAGCCATTAATAACTATGAAAAAATGCTACAAATCACTAATGAAAGAGGAATGAAAATTAACATGAATTAAATGAAACATTAACATTAAATTAAATTAAAATGCCAATTGTTGGAGGAGCTGTGGGAAGGCAGACTCACTAATGGACTATTAGTGGAGTTGTGGATTGGCTGAACCATTCTGGAAAACAATTTTAAATGGTACTTCCCCCCCCCCCACTTAAGTTACTAAATTGTACATTGCCTTTAACTCAGAGGTACTGCTATTAGGCATGTATGTCAGGGTGGCCAAGGTCAAAGGGAAAGGACTGGTAGGTACAAGAATATTTAGAGCAGTATTTTTGTGAAGAACTGGGAATTAAGTAGGTGACCATAAGTTGGGGAGGGACTAGACAAAAAAGGAGAAAAAGAAAGAAAGAAAACAAACAAAATGCTTTTTTTTCCATTCATTCATTCAAATTATGGCAGATGAGTCTTGGAGTAGATTGAGTAGATCAAGCAAATCTCTCCACCCCAGCTAAAATAAATAAGACACTGAAACCTGATAACTTAATGAGGTAAATATGTCTCAAAAGTTTTAGTTTATGTTAAAAGTCTTTTTCAACAAAATCATTTAAAAATCTTTGAAAGTCACTGGACAAAGCAAAATCATGCTGTACAGTCATTCTATTCATATTGGGTGGGGGACCTGTCCGTGCCCGGTTGATCTGCTATAAAACAGTGGACCCTGTTGAGAACCGAGAAGATTCAAGCAGAGAAGAAAGAGCCCCCTGAGAAGGAGGGACAAACAACAACATGCCTGGAATGGGAAGGACTAGAGCGTGGGGCCTTGGTGAGTGGTCATGTTACACTGACCAGAGGAGGACCTTGTGAACTTCAGAGGTCCAGAGGACTGTCCATCTTCGTACTGCCACTCAGTCAATAGGAAGGGTGGCAGCAGGAGGTGCCCCATTAGCAGAGTCCCTGGATCCATGGAAGGCACTTGTGTGTATTGGGACTGAATGCCAGATTGGATTCAGATTCAATGGGCTACAAAGAACCTAGCAGAAAAGCCATACCCTAGCTAAGCAAAGCACCATGAAGACTTCTGGAAATGGATTTCCAGGGACTATGTTACCTTCATTTGCCACATGTGTTCAAAGCTTGAGAACACTTTCCCCTAGACTCTATTTTTGTAGGAAAGTGTGTCAGATTTTAGGGGGGATATTTTGTACCATCTATCTTGGTAAATATTCCTTCCCCTTTCTAAGAACTAATTGAGTATGGATGACCCATAATCATGGGAGGTGGAAATACCAGGGGGGGCTCACAAGTCATAAAGCTCTAGCAAAAACAATGCCCACTCTCTTAAGGTTAATCCCCAGTACCCTGTTGAGACATGCGGCTTGGCTGGGTTGGCTGGCTGGGGACCTGACTTATCTTGCCGGCTGGGATAGTCAGGTTCTTACACGTGCAACAAATGTAATGGGACATTATTTCACCTAAGAAATGATGAAGAGGTGGATTCAGAGAAACTTGAACAGATACAGAATAAAATGTGCAGAAACAGAACAAGAAATATGATCACCACAATAATAACAGTGTGAGGGGAATGACCCTGAAAGATCTCATGATTCTGACCAAAGTATCAACCATCATGAACTCCAAAACTAAAGATTTCAAGATCTTTAAAAACATTTCAGGTGCTAGGTGGCACCATGGTGCACAGAACTCTGGGCCTGGAGTCATGAAGACTCGAGTTCAAATGTGACCTCAGACACTTACTAGTTTTGAGACCCTAGACAAGTCACTTAACCTGATTTGCCTCTGTTTCCTCATCTATAAAACAAGGAAGTTGGAAGGATGAACTCTAAGGTCCCTTCCAGGTCTAGATTTTATCATCTTATGATTCAGGTAGCTCACAAGACAAAGTGGTGTGGTGGAAAGGGTATTTATTGATTGCAAATCCCTATTCTTTTGCTTTTCTAGATGCTTTCTGTGTGACTGGGGTCAGGGAGGAGACTTGACTCACTCAGCCTGTTTCCTCATCTACAATATGGCTAGGGCATAATAGTGGTTGTTATTCAGTTGTGTCTGATTCTTTGTGATCCCATTTGGAGTTTTCTTGCCAGAGATACTGCAGCGGTTTACCATTTCCTTCTCCAGCTCATTTTGCAGATGAGGAAACTGAGGCAAACAGGGTGACGTGACTTACCCAGAGTCACACAGCTAGCAAGTGTCAGAGTCTGGATTTGAACTCAGGTCTTTCTGACTCCAGGTCTATCAGTCTATCCACTGCAATGCCATTTAGCTGTTAGCAGTAGTAGATGATCACATTTATATGGCCCCTACTGTGTTCCAGGCACTATGCTAAGCACTTTAAGGAACAATTGAATGAAGGGCTTCCATGCCACTGGGGGAGACACATACACAGAACATTGTTTGTATGTAAATTCCAGCACAGAGATTTGATCTCTCAAGTTCCTTCTATCTTTCCTCCTGTGATACTCTGAGAGCAGGGATCCTTTTTTATTTGCCTTGGTCTCTCCCATTAGAATATGAACTCCTTGAGAGCACAGAAGGTGCTTAACGAACTTACTAATTAATTAATTCAGCCCCCAGCCTCCTAGTCTTCGGAGCAGCATCTACAGCAAGAGTTAAATAAAACCTTTTCTGGAGTTGGCGTAATACAAGGAACCGGCTCTAGAGGGCACCATGTCTCCGGGTTGCATGAGCTCCTGGGTCATCCCTCTCTCATTGATCCTTCTGCTGGAAAGCCAGCCAGGAGAGAAGGGTGCAGGGAGATGGGAGGGAGAGCAGTCAGCCTGGTGAGGGCCTTCGTGTGTGTGCTTCCTCTCTGTCCCCTTCTGAGGAGCAGCAGTCTGGATTTGAAGGCTCTGGAGTCAGAGGAGCTTTACAAACTATTGGGGTTTACAGATGAGAAATCTGAAGTTCAGGCAGGTCTAGTTGATGAGATGCAAGCTCTGTGAACCCCCTTGACAGGTCCTAATTAATGAGACAATTGCATTAGGCCATAAGCCTTTCATTGCACACTTTTGTTACTAGCTTGGCCCTCCATTGTCCATCTACTTCCAACCCTTGAACCTATCAAAATATCTATACCCAAATCAACTCTTACCAGACCTCATTAACTCCTCCTGAAGACCCTCCCCAAACTCCTCCCCTACACCACCCCTAGATTGCTCCCACAACCTTTCTGTATATAAGATCCCATCTTGCCTCCATGGGTGTGAGAGCGCCATAGAATGACCTGCTCTGTGTCCAATACAAGCGAACTTTTAATAAATTTTGTTTTTCTTTGGCTGAGAAAAGACTGAGTCGAATTCATTCAGCAGGACCCGGCATTTTGGGGTCTCAAGCACCCCTAACCCTAAACCTCTTTATAGTGACTTGTCCAGGGATTTGAGGCAGGATTGGAACTTGGGCCTTCTTGGGAATCCAAGTCCAGCACTCTCCACCATATCACACTGAACATTTAACCACTGGCTCTCAACTACATGCCCAGCCCAGGTCTTCCCTACTCTAGTGGCCAGCCATCTATCCACTAGGCTTCCTCTTGCTATGTAAGCACCAGCTCTCCATCTTCCTGAACGTCCCTACCCTTTGCCTCTACATACCTTTGTCCAGCATTTAAAAGCTCCTTACCACCTGGCTCCACGTCTGGTTCGGCTTTATTCACCTTCATGCACTCCGCTGGCCAGCTAGACTGGCCTCCCCATTACTGATAGAGGACAATTCATTTCCCCCCTCCATGCTTTTCCATGGCCTGCTCCCTTTATCTGGAATGCATGCCCTCCCTGCTTCCTCCTACTGGTTTTCTTTAAGATTCAGAAGCTGAGGGACCCCATTAAGCTCCCCACAAAGGGCTGGTCTGAAGAATGGGGCCTCCCCCCAGGCAGACCTTACCTTTGCTTCAGAGGTAAATATCCTGCCCTCCCCACCCCCCCAAGATTAATAAAGGCTTATGGGATTGAATGCCAGTCTCCTTCTTCCTCCCCTCCCCCATTTCCTTAATTTTGTGTACATTTTACACACGCTTATTTACATAGATGCTAAATTCCCCTATAGAGTGTAATCTCCTTGAAGACTGTCTGTATCTCCTGTGCATTGTTCCTAGCAGGCAGCCAGCCAGCCATTCTTTTATGTTTCATTTTCATTTTGTAATTTTAATGTACAAATTTTACTTTGATTTATTTATTAATCACTATGTGAAGGGCAAAAACACGGTTCCTTTCCTCAAAGAGCTCACCTTCTAATGGGTGAAAAAAGAGATATATGGATTAGGGAAGGTCATCTGAGAGAGGAAGGCACACACTAGGTGCTTAATAAATGCAGTGTTGATTTATTGAGACCTGGATTTGAATCCAGCCTCCTGATCCCTCTTAATATTAGTGCCTTCCTAATGTTATCATTTCCAATTTATCCTTGTTTGAACATAGTTCTTTGAATGTTGTCTCCCTGTTTGATTGTCCTTAACAAATGCTAGTTGTGTGGGCAGGTCACCCCTCTGAACCTGTTTTATCTTCCGTAAGGATCTTCATTGTGAGGAAAGTGGATTGTGTGGATGTGAGTTATTATTGTTATTGTTACTATAGGGGCGTGGGGGAGAGCAGGGTGGAGGCCAGAATTCAATCCCATTAGGCCTTATTAAGTAAAAGTTCAATGTAAGCTCTACACAGGACTCAGCTGAGGTCTGTGCCTCAGTGAGAACAGGCCTTGGGGCATCTGGCCTTTCCTGTTGACATCTGACTCTCTCCCTGCTCCC
>NW_027185638.1:0-16432 GCF_028583685.1 Petaurus breviceps papuanus
AATCACCAGAGAATTCATACTGGAGAGAAACCTTATAGATGTGACAAGTGTGGGAAAGCCTTCGCTCAAAAGTCAACTCTTTTCAAACATCACAAAATTCATACTGAAGAGAAACCTTTTAAATGTGATACCTGTGAGAAAGCCTTCTATGAAAGCTCAACCCTTATTAGCCATAAGATGACTCATACTGGAGAGAAGCCATATACATGTGATGAGTGTGGGAAAGCCTTCAGTAAAAAGTCAGTCCTTGTTAATCATCATAGAATTCATACTGGAGAGAAGCCTTATAAATGTAATGAGTGTGGGAAAACCTTTGTTCAGAGCTCAAATCTTATTGTTCATCAAAAGATTCATACTGGAGAGAAGGCTTATAAATGTGATCAATGTGGGAAAGTCTTCACTCAAAGATCAACACTTTTAAATCATCAGAAAATTCATAATGAAGAGAAGCCTTATAAATGTAATGAGTGTGGAAAAGCCTTTGTTCAGAGCTCAAACCTTAAGGTACATGAGAAGATTCATACTGGAGAGAAGCCTTACAAATGTAATCAGTGTGGGAAAGCCTTCACCCAAAGTTCATCTTTTTTCAACCACCAGAAGACTCATACTGGAGAGAAGCCTCATAAATGTAATCAATGTGGGAAAGCCTTCCTCAGGAGGTCAAATCTTAATGTACATCAGGAGAGTCACACTGGAGAAAAACCCTATAAATGTACTAAATGTCATAAAGCCTACACTCAAAAATCTACCCTTTTCAGACATCAGAGAATTCACACTGGAGAGAAGCCTTATACATGCAGTGATTGTGGGAAAGCTTTCATTGATAGCTCAACCCTCCTTGTACATCAGATGACTCATACTGGAGAGAAGCCATATACATGTAATGAATGTGGGAAAGACTTCAGTACAAATTCAGTCCTTGTTAGTCACCAGAGGATTCATACTGGAGAGAAGCCATATACATGTAAGCAGTGTGGGAAAGCCTTTAGTCGGAGCTCAAATCTTAATGTACACCAGAAGATTCACACCGGAGAGAAGCCTTATACATGTAATGAGTGTGGAAAAGGCTTTATTCAGAGATCAAATCTTACTGTGCATCAGAAGATTCATACTGGAGAGAAGTCTTATACATGTAATCAATGTGGGGAAGCCTTCACTGAACAGTCAGCTCTTGTCAATCACCAGAGAATTCATGACGAAGAGAAACCTTATAAATGTAATCAATGTGGGAAAGCCTTTGTAAAGAAGTCAGATCTTAATAAGCATCAGAAGACTCATACTGGAGACAAACCATATAAATGTAGTCATTGTGAGAAAGCCTTCAGTGAACACTCACACCTTTTCAAACACCAGAGAATTCACACTGAAGAGAAGCCTTATAAGTGTAATGAATGTGGGAAATCCTTCATTCAAAGCTCTGACCTTGTTAAGCACCTGACAAGTCATACTGAAGAGAAGCCTTTTTTATGCAATGAGTGTGGGGAAGCCTTCAGTGATAGTTTATCTCTTGTTAAGCACCAGAGTTTTCATACAGATGGGTGACATAAGTAATGACTGTGAGAGAATGCTTTCAGCAAAAACTCAAATCTTGTTATTTACCAGAAAATTCTTACTGAAGAGAATCCTGGAATATGGGAGATGAACGCTTTGCCTCCATTCAGACACTCATCTTGGGCAGAAGTCCTACAAGGTTGGATTCTGCTGGGTGAAGGGCTGACTTCTAGTCAGCAACAGGTCTCTGATCCCTGTAGACAGACTCATGTGCTAGGCCATTTCTGTAGGAGCTTTTCTTTCTCAGATGGGAAGTTTGCTTTTTTTTCTTTCCTTTTCAACTTAGTCAGTTCTAAAGCCTAATTTATGTTTTTGTGCTTCAAGTGACTCCAGCAGAGCCCCACCCAAAGCCCAGAGGCAATTATGAATCCTGGAACTGGCAGGTTCTCCAACACTTACCCTAGGAGAGTCTCATGTTTAAGCCATTGCTCATTGCAAGTCATTGGGAGGCAGTGAAGGATGGCAGAAAGTTCTGGACCTGAAAACAGAAGTATTCCTGGCTTTATCAGTTGCTGGCTGTGTGTCCTTGGCCAAGTCACTTCCCCTTCAACATACCCATCTATAGCCTAAAGAGATGGGATTGACTTGGGTTATTTCTGATGTACTTTCCAGTTCTGAATGTTAATCAGACTCTTAGAGATCATCACTCCCTGCCTCCTTCCCTTCCTCATTATATAGGTGAGGGGACTGAGGCCCTGAGAGAGGCAAGGGCTTGCCCAGGGTCACAGAGTAAGTCAGGGGAAGAGGCAGAACTATACTCCCTGTGTCTCTTGGCTCCTGGTTTCTGCTTTGCAGCTGAGGGCTCACCTTCCTATCTCTGAGTATCCAGTTTTAACCAGACCTGATGCTCAGTTGGTCTCTGTGATTACCTATGCCTTCTGCTTTCTGGCTCTAAACATGCTCTAAACTCCAACCAGAGGGGAAAAATCACAAAAAAAATACTAGAACTCTCAATTTTATCCTTAATCTTGTCTGCATTATGGACCCAACCCTCCCCATCCAAAGCTCCAGGCTCATCTCACCTTTGTCTCCTCCCCAGAAGTCAGCTGATGGAGCTTCATCTTACTTATATATTCTCAGGTGTCCCTGGGAAGAAAGGAGAAGGGAGAAGTGTGGAGCTAGTCAGTCTGCCTGGAGAGAGAATGAGGCCCAAGGGAGACAGGGGAAGTACTTTCTATAGAAAGATTTTCTTAATTGTAGTGCTTCCCCTCTATTGATTTCCTCCTACTTTTCCTGTCTATAACTTATTTGAAGATTTATTATGCAAATAGTTGTTTGCATTATGATGATACATTTTCCTTTTATTCAGTTTTATTATAGCATTGCTCCTGGAACATTTGGTCAACTAAAGCTTTTATCCTATTAATATTGACCTCACTTGATAAAACCTGACTCATTGAATGATAGTAAGAATTCAAGAGGGAATTTGAACTTACCAAGGGAATTTAGCTGGAAGAATTCTCCTGACCCCTGACCCTTTGGTGATCTTAATGACATGTAAATAAATCCCTTCCTCTCATTTAGCCATTGTGACTCTTTGAAAATGTAGCCCTATAGTATTATTATAAATGTAGTATTTTGCAGACTTAGTGTTTAAATCTGTAACTTAGTGTGTTTACTAATTTGTTTTAACTTCATTTGTTCAACCTTAATTGAAAGAAGCATGAAAAAAATCCTTTTTTCCTAGGCCTGGGTGACCTTTATTACCTAAGAGGCCATAAAAAATTGTAATTGGTTAAAAAAAATTCTCTCTCTCTGACAGTAATTTTCTCTATAAAGACTTTGCCAGAAGTTCTGTTCCTGGTATCGTTATTTTTCTACTACCTGAACCTGTGCTTAAGTGTAATAAAATCTAGGTTTTTACATCTATAATATCTGTGTTGTGGTAGATTTATTTAGCAGTAATAACCTGCCATATGAACTTATAAAGACAGTTCCTGACCTCAAGGATCCTATAAACTATTGGAGAAAAACAACACATAAAAGGAAGCTGGAAACCTTTAAGCTGGGGGATCAACCAGCGTTTCTTGGTGCCAAGGCAGTGATATGTTCCTAGACTTCCAACCAGCTAGAGCTGCTGATACAAAGTGAAGAGTTCAGAGCCCAGCCCTCTTGAAGGTTTGCATGATGCTTCAAATAGATTATCACAGTCGGTCACAGACTCAGAAGTAGAAGTGACTTTATTGTCATCTCTCCAGACCGCCTCTTTTCACAGTTAAAGGAACCTTTAGGTCAGATAGTTTAGGTCATAGTCATGATGAGGATAACTGGGATTTGAACCCACATCCCTTGACGTGGATGAGAATCTAATTGTCTTCCTGTTGCACCATAGCCTCTCTCCAGGGAAACTGACGCCTAATGTGAAGACGAGACTAATGTCAGTGGTCAGACTTGTCAGTTGGGGCCCGAGCTAAGCCCTGAATCCAAGCCTTCTGCCTCCTAGTCCAATGCCCTTTCCACTAGACCACATTGGCTTGTCAACGACAAAGCATGTGTTCAGTAGCCACTTTGTAGGAAATTCAGAATAATCAAGGATGTCAAAGATCCAGGGCAGAAAACAGCCAGCTGGATGAAGGGAGGCTTGGTCTGTCCTTTGTCAGGGAGTGAGATGAGAGATATTGGGGAGCTGGGCCTTGAGGATGGGTTAGGACATCTCTATGACACTGGACAAGTGACTGTACCTTCGTTTCCTCAGCTATGAAAGGAGGAGGTTAGACAAGATGACTCTGAAGGGCCCCTCTTGACCCTCCCAATGGGATAATTCATCCCACAGTCCCTTTTGGCATGCCCAGCCCTGGTGCTGCAGAAGGACAGGAGACTCTGACCAGCCATCTAGTCTGACTTCCTCATCTTACAAATGGTAGAAAATGGATCCAAAGGAAATAAAGAGACTTTGCCCAAGGCAAGTCAGCTTCCAGCCCTGACTTTTTATCAACACCTGACAAAGATCATGGAAGTAAACCTTGGAGGGAGCTCAGAGGCCACTTCTGGGGCAATCTTTGGGAAACAGCATTTTATCCATCAGCTAGTGCCCCTCCCTCATTTTACAGATGGGCAAACTGAGGTCCAGGGGAGTGAATTGAATTGCCAAATGTCATACAGATAAAGTTAAACATATGTTACAAGTTTACATATAACACGCACAACACATATGATATGTGTTGTATACACATATGCACACATGTACACATGTGAGTTGTATACTTATAAAAATACATGTGTATATACATATGTAAGTTATATATACATATAACATATACACATACATATAAGTTATATGTTAATAAGTCTTTTTCCCTCTGGAGTTCTGGAATGGCCTTCTAATTCCCAGAATTGATAACCATTGGAGTTTCTTCTGGGCAATAATCAGATTTCCCAGTATCTCTGGGATAGACCCTCAGAAATTGGGAGTTTCTTTGTCTAATTCCAAAATGTGATGTGGAGGATTAAATACCTCAACCATAGGGATCTCCTGTCTCCTTCTTCCCTATCTGCTCTCCACCTCCCTTCCAACTTTTTGTCATTAGCCTAAGAAGTGGTAATTTTCAGCAGAATCTTGAAAGAGCAGTAAGATGCAGATTTCACCTGGATCCTAGGAATACTTCCTCACCATTAGAGCCATCCCAAGGTGTCCAAAGCAACCTCCAGAAGGAGGGGCTTTGCCATGTTGAAGATTTTGGATCAAAAGTTGGGCAGTCACCTGCTGGGAACCCTGTAGAAGGCATTGTTGATCAAAGATGCTTTGGACTTCAATGTCTGTGATGACCTGCTCAACTCTGTAAGCTCTTTCAATAATTCCTGATTTCTAGAAACTGAGGTTCATCTCCAATACTAATAGCCTGTCCCTTTCAAACTAGTTTACTAGGGATCTTGTGCTGACATATGCTTCCTGGGATTAGATTCACCTGGATCATGGAAATTTTGAGGGCTGGACTTTCAGAGCCCTTTGTCATTTTAGGACGCAGTAATCAGAGACTTTCGAGCCCCTAAACCTGGCATGTCCTCTTCTCAGCAATGCCACCAAACTGTGTCCTTTTGTCTCAGTCCTCTCACACCCCCGTTACTATTTTTTAAATCTCAGTGGGAATTTTTTGGGGGAGTCCTCTTTTGGCCCCTGGACAAAAGAACTTTGGAGGCTGCAGTTGTCTCTATTGGGTTTTGACATCCTGGTAGGCTGCTAACTTCTAACATGCTAGTTCATGTGTGGGCTCTCTTTGGCACCCCCTTTCCTATTGCCCATGAGTTTCTGGTGTAAAGTTCTGAGTAAAAAAAGTCACTTAACTGTAATTTCTCATTGACTTGATTGACTTGAATAATTTTGATCCTTGCTTATTCTGGTATGACTTTGACAGTTTTGCTTTAATATGTATGTAAGAGCTAGATGGTCTGCTTCCCTTCTGGCAGCCTTCTTGCCCAGAAATCTATATTTTCACATTGAGATAGAGTAGGGAGTGACTTCTAGTCCATCACAGGTCCGTCATCCCAGTGTCCCACAAACTATAGGGATCCTGTTTTGTTGTTGTTGTTTTGGCAGCTAGGTGGCGTCATCGTGCATAGAGCACTGGGCTTGGAATGAGGAAGACTCATCTTCATGAGTTCAAATCCAGCCTTTCACACTATGTGACTTTGGGTAAGTCACTTTACCTTGTTTGCCTCAGTTTTCTCATCTGCAAAATGAGTTGGAGAAGGAAATGGCAAAGCATTCCAGTATCTTTGCCAAGAAAACCTTAAAATGGGGTCACCAAGAATAGGGTGTGACTGAAACAATCCAGCAACAAATTGGTACCTTACCATGCCCAGAATAGAGGGTGCCCTTTCTGGCTGAGGGTAAGGATGAGGGCAAAGAAGCCAGCTGACCCGGAGTCAGAGATGAGTGTTGCTGTACAAGTATCAAGAACCATTCAAACATCTCACAATATTGTTGTGAGATGTACTATGGGGATTATTGACCCCATATTAGAAATGAAGAAACAGGTTCAGAGGGATGAATGGAGTTACATAGCAAGCAAGTGTCAGAGGCCTAATTTTAAACCAGATCCCCCTAATCCCTAGCTCTTGGCTAATTTAATATGAGTTGGTCTGCAATCTGCTATACAAGTCTATTCTGGAAACTGGGGCATTTTGTGATTACTAATGAGGAGTAACTGAAATGGTTAAACAATTCTGAGAGTTATGAGGCTGTCCTATAACTCCAGAGGAAAGAGATCCTGCCTCACATGTTTAGCCCCACTCCTCACTTGCGGATGTATGAGGATGTGTCCCCTTCATTCTGGGACTTGGTTTCTGAGCATCTGTGACCCATCCTTTCTACCTGAGAACCTGAATGCTTTAGAAAATACCTGGACTGTGAACTGGCAGTGTTTAAATAAATTTAAGCAATCAAAAACTATAACCCAGACCTCAGGCTTTTGAATCTGGGCCCCAGTAGGACACCTGAGATTTCAGCAGTCTTGAGAAACTCAACTGAGCATTCCAAGATTCCAGACACCCATGGTGAGTAATCTTCAGGGAAAATTGTGGTTTTATTATTGAATTCTTCTGCATTGGGTTCTAGTGTGAGTCTGGGCTAGGAGCTGCCTGAGGGCAAGAGCTCATATCTGCAGCTCTGGGATCTGTACACTGTTGGCACTTAATTCTGCTTGTGAAATTTACTGGAAGGATTTGGAAATCAGTGGCTTGGAGTGCCAACAGAATTACAGCTAGAAAGTCCAGATCTCCATCTGATGGGGGGACATGAACTCAGCCTATCCTCACTGGAAACTGACCTCTGAGATCTCTTGGACCTCCTTTTTCTGAGGGCCCTCTCCTCGATTCTCCTTTCCACCCCACAGGCCTTCCCATAGACCAGTATGTGGTCCCTACTGCTGCCTTTAGGTTCCCATATCTTGTTTAGATTCCTTTAGTGATAACCTCCGAGATCTATGGAGTTTAAGCCCCTCCTGCTTTCAAAGGGAAGATGCCAAAGGTTTCCCTTTAGAACCTCCAACACCCAAATGACACTGTCATCTTGTATCTTTCAAAACTGTCTTTCTATCAGGACTTCATTCCTTTCTATTTGTACTATCTTCTGTTCCCTTCTATATTTAAAAAAAGCCTCAATTTCTGTGACTGTGTTTCTAACAGGATTTCCTTCTGTTCATTTTCTGTTAGGGATAATAATAATAGCACCCATTTCCCAGGGTTGTTGTGAGGATCAAATGAGATGAATGGGTGATATATGTGTGATCTGTAGAATTGTGAGAAGCTTGTTCATCACTTACTGATGGGGTATATCACACACTCAGTGGATAAATTTCAGTGTACCTGTCTAAAGCTTATGCTGGCTTATTCATGTACAGACCTTGAAGATGCTTGAAGTTATTATTATTAAAAAGAATGCCCTGATTTCTACGACTACTTCTATCTGAATATACTTATGTTATCAACCAAAAAAGATTTATGAAGTGCCTAATGTGTACCAGGCATTGTGGTAACACTGGGAATACAAAAAAACTAAAAATACAGTCTCTGCCCTCAAGGGGCTTGTAATCTAATGAGGGAAATGAGAAGCAAGCAAATACTAAATGAGCTAAATATTGGATAAACAGGAAATAATTAACAGAGGGAAAGTAATAGAGTTAAGGGATGGGGAAGGCTTTAAAAGAAGTCAGTACTCAGAAAGGAGAGTATTCCAGGATCAGGGGACAGACAGATACAATACTCAGTGTCTTGTTCATGGAACTGCCAGGAGATTAGTGTCATTGGATCAAAGTGAATGCTTTGAATGCCAAATATAGTAATTTGTATTTGCCCCCAGGAGCAACCACCTCTGGAGTTTATTAACTGTGGTGGTTATTTAAATGGATCTATGTTTTAGGAAAATAATCTAAGTGAATGTAAAATAAGCTGGAGTGGGGAGAGGCTTGAGGCAGACAGACCTATCTGCAGGCTATTGCAACAATCCAAGTGATGTGAGGAGGGCCTGCAGCAGTTGGGGTGGGCAGTATTAGAGGAGAGAGATGGGGGAGCATTTGAGAGAGGTTTTGAAGGTGAAATCGACTGACCTTGAGAATAGCTTGGGTATGGGGGGGGCGAGAGAAAGTGGGGTGTCCAGGATGACTGTTGGGTCATGAGCCTGAGGTACTAGGAAGAGGGTATTGCCCTCAACAGTAATAGGGGAAGTGGGAGATGAGGGTGAGTGGATTTAGGAGGAGATATAATGAATTCTGTTTTGGACACACTGGTTTAAGATGTCTATTGGATGGTCCAGTTCCAGATTTCTGAAGTACAGTTGGAGATACAAGATTGGAGGTAGGTGGAGAGGTAGGGACTGGAAGAGAAGATTTGAGAATCTTCAGCATAGAGATGGTAATTCAGTCCTTGGGAGCTGATGAGTTTACCAAGTGAAGTTGTTTAAAGGCGGGAATGAAAAGGGTGCAGGATAGAACCCTGAAGGACATCTACAATTAGAGGGCATGATCTGAAAGGAGATCCAAGCAAAGGATACTAAGAAGAAGGAGAACCAGGAGAGAACAATGTCCCAAAAACCTACAAAGAGAGTGACCAGCAGGTGCAGAGGCTGCGGAGAGGTCAAGAGAATGAAGATTGAGAACTGGCCACTAAAAAACTGCCCGTCCCTTGGGAGAGAGCATTGTCAGTGGGATGAATGATAAGGTCAGGAGCTAAACTGTAAGGAGTTAAGGAAAGAGTCAGAGGAGTGATCATGGAGGCAACTATTGCAGATGATCTTTTGGAGGAATTTAGCTAAAAAAGCAGAAGAGATAATGGATGATACTGTCAATGAAAGGGTCAAGTGGAGGGTTTTTTTTTTCAGGGCATGCTTGTAGGTAGTAGGAAATGAGCCAGTAGAGAGGGAGAGATTGAAAATCAATAAAAGAGTAGGGATGACAGAGGGGGCAATCTCCTGCAAGAGAAGGAATGGAACAGGATCTCTTGAACAATGAACAAGTTGGGAGGTTAGCCATGATAAAGAGGAAGGCCACTTTATCTTGTAAGACAAGGGTAAAAGAGAGAATGGCAGAAGGCCTTGATGACAGGAGATAAGAAAGAGGGAAGGATAAGGAGTTCATAGCAAATGGCCTCACTTTTTTTTATAACATGAGGCAAGGTTCTCCACTGAGAAAGTGGTGGTAGGGGGGCCATGGAAGCTTGAGGAGGAATGACAATGTTTGGAAGAGCCTCAATGGACACTTGGATAGAGAGTTGATATGGGCGGTATAATAGAATTGCCCAGTAGCACCATGGACCCAGTTGAGGTTGTATAGCATAAATTTGTAGTGGACCCAGTCAGAACTATTAGATTTTCTCCTCTGTTCAGCAGCACATGTATAGGAGTGAAAGTGATGAAAGGTAAGCCATCCTAGGTTGAGGCTTGTCTAATAAGCAATATAATAGCAATTCAAGGAGGACAGTTTAGAGTTTAATTGATTCACCAAGGAACCAAGATGGGGAGAAGAGGAGAGAGTGGCTAGTGTGGTGTAGATGGCTTAGGAGTGAATTGAGGGGTCAAGGGTTGCAGCTGAAGAGTAGGGTCATGTAAGAGAAGGCAGAGGGAAAGGTGAAATGTCAATAGATGATGGTCACATAATGGAATTTTCAGAATCCTTGAACATAGAAATGGTATGTTTTTGGGTGATGGCAAGATTAAGGGTATGATCATCTTTGTATGTGGCTGAGGTGGGGTGCAACTGTAGTTCATTCATGTAAGGGACTGGAATGACCTCAGGTTCTATAGACAGTAGCTACCAGGATTTTGCTTAGGTAGAAGATATGAATAGGATGAATCTCAAAGGAAGAGAAGTTACTGAACGATGAGGAAGGGGGAGAAATGGAAGTGGCAGTGGGGAGCATATGTCCAATATTCCAACCCCTCCCTATCTCCACTTCTACCATGGAGCCAAGAAGGAGTGAAAGTGCTGGTTGTTGTCCTTCATTCTCAAAGAACACCAAAATAACACCACTATGTTAGGGTCAAAGGACAGTGTCTGACTGTGGCTGATCAGACCAACATGAGCTCAGAATGCTCTACCACAGGTTGGGCACAAATAGTTCATACAAACACTTGGAGAAGAGATGTCTCTAAATTTGGGCATCTCACTTTTCTTCTGAGCTACTGCAATTTTGCTTCACTGATAGAGCACAATGCCATCTTTGATGTGGGTGTACCATGCTGGGCAGTTCTTTTCAAGTGTCTCCCATGTCATGGAATCAATTCCAAAATTCTTCAGAGAGACCTTGAGAATGTCCTTGTATCACTTCTTCTGACCACCATATGGACATCTGGCTGGCATGAGTTCTCCATAAAATAGTCTTTTAGGCAAACATGTTTGGCATTTGAACAACATGGCCAGCCCATTGAAGTTGCACTCTCTGTGGTAGACTTTGAATGCTTGGAAGTTCAGCTTGAGAAAAGACCTGTGTCCAGTACTTTATCTTGTCAGGTGATCTTCAGAATCTTCCTAAGACAATTCAGTTTCCTGGAATGGCGCTGGTATACTGTCAAGTTGTCAAGACGATGAGGTCAGCAAAATAGCCCTGTAGACCTTCAGTTTGGTAGGCAGTCTAATACCTCTTCTCTCCCACACTTTCCTTTGGAGTCTCCCAAACACTGAGCCAGCTCTGGCAGTACGTGCATCAACCTTATTATCTGTGTGTACATCTCTGAAAAGTATACTGCCAAGGTAAGTGAATTTGTACATAGCATTCAAAATTTCTCCATTTGCTGTAACTGATGGTTCCATATATGGATGGTGTGGTACTGGCTGGTGGAGAACCTGTGTTTCCTTGGTGTTAATTTTTAAGACCAAAATTAGCACCAGATACTTTGTTGTATCTGTAATAGTAATGTAATTTGATCCCTTTGTATTGGCAAAGATAACAGATACTTAGTAATTAATCAAGCCTCTGTTAAAGAAACAGAAGGTATGAACCCCTGTTCTGATGTAACAGGAAGGGGTTGACTGAAACAGAAAGGACCTAATACTGTGTATATATGAGGAAAAGCCCCAGAGGGGGAGAGTCAGATCTTGGAGCAAGCTCCATGGAGGCAGAAGCTGCTGCCACTGCGGAGGCTGAAGTGGGACCCCCCCCCCCACCAGGCTGGAGAGAATGATTTTGATTTTGAAAACCAGGATGGAGTGATTTTGATTCTGAGAGCCAGCTGAAACTTCTGCTGAACATTTCCAAGGGCCAGCCAGAGCTGGAGCTGCTGAGGCTATTGAGGATTCCCTGAGGACCAGCTGGAGCTTTGGAAGACTGAGGAAGCATGTCTGTGATGCTGGTACTTTGAATGAACCTGTTGGTGGCTTTGTTAAGCCTTGACTTCCTGGGAACAGAGACTGTGAAGGATTTAAGGTGGACTGGATGCTGTAAGCTTCAATGTGGGACAGGAACTGCATGGAGAACTGAACAAGGAACTGGGAACTGTCTGCCTTTGAACCCAGGTGACAGTTTGGTGAATCCAGATAGGATCTGGGACCATGGAAGGGGATCCAGAGAATCTGAGAGACCACCCCAAGTCAAGCTGAAAGAAGACTTTGCTTAGATACTATGTACTGACTGAGAAATTGTAATTCACTAGTGACCTAGGGGTGGAGGGTCTGTGTATTTTCTGATGATTGAATAGTGAATGATGAAGGATGATCGATTAAGTTGACTGAATGATTGATTGACTAAATGATTATATTTAGTGATTGATGACGAAATAGTGACTGATTTATAGCTTAGTGTGCCCCATGAGTGGAAAACTTTGACTATTGTACTTTGTATTCCTTAAGGAGGCAAACCTCCTTAAGGATGATTGAATGATTGGGATGATTGAATGATTGAGTTACTAAATGATTGTTCTTTGTTGAAAACTTTGTGACCACTGTGGTGAAAACTATGAGGCCATTTTCTGTGATAAGTTGTTGTGAATGCTGTATTTTGATTTTCTGTGATAAGTTGTAACATTTTGAATGCTGTACCTTGATTTTCTGTGACTGTTTTTCAGTGATTTGTTATTAGAGTGTTCAATATACTATGTAGTCAGAACCTTAAAAGTTGTTCACAGTAGCATTCCCCTGGAAAGCTGCTTGTGCTTGGCTTTACAGTATCTCAGCTTCAGTGGATGCATAAAATGCAGAATCATCTGTAAACAAATCATGCACCAACTCTCCCTCCACTTTACTTTTGCTTGTAGCCATTTCAAGTTCAATAATCTACCATCAGTGAGGCAGCTGTCTTTGATGATGTTGTCATCCTCATTGAAGGCTTCAGACATTACAGAAAACATCATGCTAAAAAGGATGGGAGCAAGCAAAGAGCCCTGTTTCATTACATTGATGGCAGGGAAAGTGGGAGGGTATCATCTATTATCCAGAACCAGAGCGGGCATGACGTCATGAAATTGATGCACAACACTGAGGAACCTCTCTGGGGTCTCTGGGCTCCAACAGCTGACAGTATCAAGAGGCCAAGGACAACGAAGGAAAGTGCAGCCAGTATTGGGAAGAGGGGCCAGGTTTTAGATAATGGATGGAGTTAATAGATGGAACAACTGACAGAGGAATAGATTTAAGGTGAAGGGAAGTTTGTTGCCCATAGAACAGGTATTCCAGAGGGGACAGTGGAAGGGGTAGGTGGAGTTAGGATAAAACTTGTGGTGTAAGGATTGAGGAGGATGGAAATGAGGGATTAGGGCATAAGGAATGGTGTTTGGATGATGATCTGGAGGAGTTTAAAGATGATAATCCCAGATCACTGGGGTGTCAAGGCTATGACCAGTTGTGAGACTGTTCATTATTAAGGGGAAAGCACGTGCCTATGCTCCCAAAGAACAAACCCAGTAGAATATGGGAGGCCTGAGCTTCTCCACATCCCAGGTGGGAGATTGGGCTGGCAGCAGGAGGCAGCAGATGCCTTGTGCTGGGTGGAAGAGGCTGCTTCTATTCTGCCTCTATTTCTACAACTGTTCATCTAGCTTGACTTTCTACTGTTTCCTTCTGTACTAAAAGTATGCCTCAATTTCTCCAGCAGTGTTTCTATCTCAACTTCTTTCTGTTCCTTTCTATAGATGGGGGGTAGGGGAAGTGAGGGAAGGAAGCCTCTTTTCTATGGTCCTGTTTCTTCCCTAACTTCCTGCTGTAGTAAAAAAAAATCCATCAGTTTCTCTCCCAGTGTTTCTATCTGGCCTTCTCTCTGTTTCCTTCTGGATCTAAAAAGAATGTTCTAATTTCAGTGGCTTCTTTTTATCTGCAAATCCTCCTGCTCCTGTCCCCACCTAAAGGATGCTTCCATTTCTATGGCAATCTGCATTTCTTAAAATTTTTTTTTTCTGTACCTAAAATCAGAACCAAACTTTTCAATGCCCATGTATCTATCTGGACTTCTTTTGTTCCCTTCTGTGCCTAAAAGAATGCTTCATGGCTGTGTTTTTGTCTGCATCTCCTTGAGTTTCCATTCCTTCCATATATAAGAAGATGCTTCCATTTCTAGGGCTATGTTTCTCTCTAGACTTTGCTTCTGTACATAAAAAGTTGCTTCAATTTCCCTGGCAGTTTGTCTTCCTGTATTTCTTTCAGTTCCCTTTTATACCTAAAAAGAAACCAACCAAACTTCACTGACGCACTTCTCTTTTCCTTCGCTGTGTGACATTTTTGCCAGTGAGTTGGATAGTCACACATACATGGTATACTCCAAGGACTTCGAGATGAATGACACAAAGCTGGGAGAGTAGCTAACACACTGGATGGCAGGCAGAGTCTAAAAGGATCAGCACATGCTGGACAATTGGGTAAAATTCCACAGGAGACCATAGACAGCAAGGATTCTTTGGACCTGCAAGCTGAATAGGAATCAGCAGTGTGAGATGAGAGGCAAAAAGGCTCTGACCCCCTTGACCTGCATAGAGAGCTTCCAGGAATAGGTCAGACCCAGAATCCAGGTCCTCTGCCCTTGTCAGACATTGTCTGGGCATTGTGTGCAGCTCTGGACTCTATGCATAGGAAGATGCTGATCAAGTGGAGTGTCCAAAAGAGGACAGCCAGGACTGGGTGACCTTGACTCCTTGCCCTGGGAGGGTTGTCTGAAGGACTGAAGGCTTTAGAGCCTGGAGAAAAGACTTGTGGGAAATAAGAGCTGCCTCCCATATTGGAAGGGCCATCATGTGGAAGAAGGTGTAGCTTTTGTGTTGTGTTTGGCTGCAGAGGACTGACGGGCAATGCTTGGGACCTGCAAAGGGGCAAAGGGGGTACAGCATCAGGACAAACTTCCTCACATTGATCCTGGTCTATGAGGGGAAGGGGCTCCCTGGAGAGGTGGTAGGATTCCCCTCAGAAGGTTATTAGAGGCCAGATGATGGCTTCTTGGGATGTGACCATGGAGTTTCGTTCCTGCTTCTGTTTGTATCCAAAGGCTGCTCAGTTACCTTTAAGATCTCTGGTCTTGTGATGCAGAGGGTTTTCTGAACCCTCTGCCTTTGTGCCTGAGTTCTTTCCTGTAGTGAGACTACACCCTCCAAAATGAGCAGTGGTTTCTTAATTAATAAAACTAATGACAGTCTGCATTGCTAACCTCTCTTTCATTTGTGATGGTGGATTGTTAGCTCATGTGCCGCACATGCGCACGTGTGTGTGTGTGTGTGTGTGTGTGTGTGTGTGTGAGACTTTATTACTAAATTCCCTCTTGTCTCATCATCCTTCAAGAATAACAGCTGGGTGGTACTGTGGATAGGGCACTGGGCCTCTGGTCACGAAGACCAGCCTTGAAATACAGCCTTAGACACTTCATAGCTATGTGAGCTTGGGCAACTTAATTATACCCTTTATACCCTGTCTGCCTTGGTTCCCTCAGCTGTCAACAGAAAATAAAACAGCAGCTACTTCCCAGTTTTGTTTTGAGGATCAGAAGAGATAATGTTAGTAATGGGCTTACTTAGCTTGTTGTTAGTACCTGGCTTGTTCCATCCTTCCCTTGCCTGCCATCTCTTTTGCTGAATCTTCAATGATGTAATGACCACTTAAGGTGAGTGTCCCACAGGATCCTGGCCTGAATTTTCCTCTGTTCTCTCAACATTGCCCCCATGGGTGCCCAAGTAGATAACCTGTCCACTAAAAAAAGACTATTGACTCTTTTGATCCAGTGCCCTGCTCTATCATTGAGCACTCAAATTACTGGGATGTCTGTTCAGCAAAAGTGAATGCCATGAGAGCCCCAAGGAGAGATTGTGAGAAATATTCTATACTATGTATCATATGGGCCCTTGCCTCCATTCTTCTGTCTCTGTAGTCTAAAAATTGATTACTAATGGGTGGCAGGGGAATAAGTGTAGGCTGGAGAAGAAAACAAGTTCAAATTAGTGTCTCATGGAAAATGAGCTGGATAATAATGACCACCCTAACCCAGAATTACTAAGAGGAAAGCATTATTGTACACAGAAGTGCCAAATAAGTGTCATCTATTATTGACTTACTGTGTTACCCCAGGCAATATATACCTTGAAACTCTACAAAACTATCTCTATACCTGATCTGTAAAGTAGGGATATCTTTGCCCATGGTAACCTTGTCACAGGATCCTTACCATGGTCAAATAAAGGAAAATATTTAGCAAAACTTAAATAAACAAATATTTTCAGAGAGAGAGAGAAGAGGGGAGCAGGGAGAGAGAGTATTCTATCTCAAACACAAGTCTCCTATGACAGAAACAGTTTCTAAATTTAATGTCATTTGGGGCAGCTAGGTGGTATAGTGAATAGAGCACCAGCCCTGGAATCAGGAGGACCTGAGTTCAAATCCAACCTCAGACACTTAACACTTACTAGCCCTGTGACCTTGGGCAAGTAGCTTAACCCCAATTGTCCTGCCTTCCCCCTCCAAAAAGGAAAGAAAGAAAGAAAGAAAGA
>NW_027185638.1:16532-19762 GCF_028583685.1 Petaurus breviceps papuanus
AAGAAAGAAAGAAAGAAAGAAAGAAAGAAAGAAAGAAAGAAAGAAAGAAAGAAAGAAAGAGAGAAAGAGAGAGAAAGAAAGAAAGAAAGAAAGAAAAAGAAAGAAAGAAAAATTTGTCATCTATGGCATAGTTTAGTTAGCCCCTCTATTAGAGATGTCCCATTACCCAAGAATATTTATGGTAACATATATAATAATCTTGGGAAAAAAAGAAAATGTTAAAATACGTTTTTGTATCAATATGCCAAAACAATAGCCATTATTATATTAGTTCCCCCATTTATTGATAGATTCACAAAGCATTTATTAAGTGCTTACTATTTGCCAGACACTGGAACTACAGATACTTTGTACTCAGTACTTTATATGAAGAATACAAATACAAGCAGAAAGAAAGCATTCAAGAAGCATTCTCATGAAGAAAGTTAAAATAAAAAGGGTGCTGGGAAGAAGTACCCAGAAAGGGGCAAGGTGACAAAGGAGACAAGGGGAATCATGGGCTAGACTATGTTTGAAGTGATCATGGTTGGGTATTTCCTCAAATGAAGATTCTAGAAAGAAATTCACTAAGATGAGGAATGGGGGGTCGTAGTGGTAGAGGTGCACAGCTACTGTGAGAGGACCACTGGTGCAGGAGTGAAGAAGTAGTCCTAGGAGTATCAAGCTGAGCCCAGGTTTGAAGGGACCAATCCCTTTGCTTGTTCTGGACCTCCTCCAGATCCAAGATTACCTCTTTATTCTGATCAATACTTAGATCCCCTTATGAATAGAGACTTGAACTTCTAAGTGGGTCTTAGCACAATCCATTGAGATGAGGACTACAATATATTTTTTTAAGCAATTGGGGTTAAGTAACTTGCTCAAGGTTACATGGCCAGTTATTTCTGGGTGTGGTGCTAAGTATCTGAACCTGGATTTGATCCCCAGGTCATCCTGACACTGGAGCTGGTGCTCTTACTCGCTGAGCCACCTGGCCACCCCTACAATAATTTTTAAAAGGATAAGAGGTAACTTTTGTTCAAGAATTGGTTTTTACCCTTTCAGCATGTTCTTCAGAAAGGCCTGTGTTGCAATATACTTGGGAGTCTACCTGCCAAGACAAACCCAGGAACTATATGAATATAATTATAAAATACTTTTCACACAAATAAAGTAAGATCTAAACAATTGAAAAAATTTTAATTGCTCATGAGTCGACTAAGCCAATATAATAAAAATGACATCTACCAAAATTAATCTATTCAGTGCAATGCCAATCAAAATATCAAAAATTATTTTGTAGAGCTAGAAAAATAATGAAATTCATCTGGAAGAATGAAAGGTCAAAGATATCAAGGGAATCAATGAAAAAAATACAAAAGAAGGTGGTCTAACCATACCAGATATCAAACTGTAATATAAAGCATTCATTATCAAAATAATCTGATACTGGCTAAGAAATAGTTATGGATCAGGGAATAGATTAGTAGATGACCATATAATATAGTATATGATAAATGCAATATATAGTCATATGAAAAATATAGTCATATGAAACAGTGCTCTAAAACACTATTGGTTAGAGAAATGCAAATTAATACAACTTCAAGGTACCACCTCACACCTATCATATTGGCTAATATGACAAAAAAGGAGAGTATTAGGAGAGTGTTGGATGTTGGAGAGGATGTGGGAAAATTGGACACTAATGCACTGTTGGTGGAGTTGTGAACTGATCTAACTCCTCTGGACAGTGATTTGGAACTATGCTCAAAGGGCTACAAAACTGCATACCTTTTGGTCCAGCAATACCAGTGCTAGGTCTATATCCCAAAGACAAAAATAGTTTGTATAAAAATATTTATAGCAGTTTTTTTTTGTGGTAGCTAAGAACTGTAAACCAAAGAGATGCCTATCAATTAGGGAATGGCTAAACAAGCTGTGATACATGATTGTAATGGAATATTATTGTGCTATAAGAAATTATGAGCAGGATGATTTCAGAAAAACCTGGAAAGATTTGTGAATAGAGCCAAGAGAACATTGTACACAGTAACAGCAATGTTATTGGATGAAGAACTGTGAATTGCTTAGGTATTATCATCAATTAAATGATCCAAGACAATCCCAAAGGACTAATGATGAAGGATACTATCCACCTCCAGAGAAAGAACTGATATGATTGAATATAGACCAAAGCATGCTATTTTTCACTTTCATATTTTTCTTTTATTTGAGTCTTCTTATACAAAATGACTAATATGGAAACATTTTACATAATTGCATGTGTATGACCTATATTTGACATTGTTTACTGTTTAAGAGAGTTGGGAGGGGGAGAGAGGAAAGGATAGAATTTGGAACTCAAAATTTTAAATAAAAATTTTTTTTAAATGAAGAAAATATGTATCAGTCATTGCCTGGGTTTTTGAACAGTAAAAAAAAAAAAAATAAAGGCCTGTGTTCCTTTATTTCTACATACTTCCATATAGGGGGAAGTCTGGAAAGGATTACCAGACTAGGAAAAAAGTTATTTCTCAGTATTTCTAGAGAAAATAAAAAGGCATTCAAAATAGTTCCACAATGGGCCACCTCTCTCTGGACACCATTTTCAGTTGCATTATTTCATCCCTAGTTTCTCAGAAATGGGGACATTTATACCTTATATTACTGTTTTTCAGATTTGGAGTCTAGGCTAAAGAGCACAGAGGGATCTTTGAAAGAGACCATTCCAGGAGAAGAATCATCCCATAGAGAGAAAATTGGAAAGCTGATCATTTCTGCTAGACTTGTGGGGACTGTGGGGAAAGTGAGAGCCAGGTAAAGAGTCAGGAGATGAAGCAGGAGAGGGATGTGAGAAAATTGACAAAACCCCAGAAGATTAAAAGGAGAAACAAACCAAATGAAGATAAGGAACATGGCAAAGCTTTCACTCAATCTTCAAATGTTTCTGAACGTCAAAAGGTCCATGCTGTTGAGAAGGCTTATAAATGTAATGAATGTGGGAAAGTCTTTGGTCAGAGCTCAACCCTTTTCAGACATGAGAGAATTCATACTGGAGAAAAGCCTTATAAATGTAATGAGTGCGGGAAAGCCTTTAGTCGAAGGTCAAACCTGAAGGTACATGAAATGATTCATACTGGAGAGAAGCCTTATAAATGCGATCAGTGTGAGAAAGCTTTTACCCTAAGTTCGTCTCTTCTCAATCACCAGAGAATTCATACTGGAGAGAAACCTTATAGATGTGACAA
>NW_027185639.1:0-10014 GCF_028583685.1 Petaurus breviceps papuanus
TTTTTTCAGCAAGAATGCTTGAAAAGTCCTCTATTCCACCGAATGACCATATTTTCCCTTGAAACATGATACTCAGTTTTGCTGGGTAGGATATTCTTGGTTTTAATCCCAGCTCCTTTGCCCTCTGGAATATCATATTCCAAGCCCATCGATCCCTCAGTGTAGAAGCTGCCAGATCCTGAGTTATCCTGATTGTGTTTCCACATTATTCAAATTGTTTCTTCCTGGCTGCTTGTAATATTCTCTCCTTAATCTGGGAATTCCAGAACCTGACTATAATATTCCTAGGAGTTTTCTTTTTGGGATCTTTTTCAGGAGGTGATTGGTGGATTCTTTCAACCTCTATTTTGTCCTCTGGCACTAAAACATCAGGGCAGTTTTTTTTGAGAACTTCCTGGAGGATGATTTCTAGGTTCTTACTTTGGTCATGGCTTTCATGTAGTCCAATAATTTTTAAATTATCTCTCCTGGATCTATTTTCCAGGTCCATGGTTTTTCCCATGAGATATTTCACATTGCCTTCTATTCTTTCATTTGTTTGGATCTGTTTAACAGCATCTTGATTTCTCATAAAGTCATTAGCTTCCATTTGCTCCAATCTAATTCTGAAGCAATGATTCTCCTCATTGAGCTTTTGAGATTCTTTTTCCATTTGGCAAATTCAGCTTTTTAAGGCATTCTATTCTCCTCATTGCCTTTTTGAGCCTCTTTTGCCATTTGAGTTAGTCTGTTTTTTACGGTGTTATTTTCCTCTGTCAGGCTGTTGACTCTCATTTCGTAATTTTCTTGCATTGTTCTCATTTCTCTTCCCAATTTTTCCTCCACTTCTCTTATCTGCTTCTTAAGGTCCTCTGTGGCCTGTAACCAGCTCGTATTTTCCTTTGAAGCTTTTGGTGCAGGAGTTCTGACTTCACTGTTTTCCTCCTGTTCCATGCTTTGCTCCTTTTTGTCCCCAAAATAGGAGTCTAATATTGGATTCTTCTGTTTGCTTTGCTTCCTTGACTGGTCATGTTGCCACTCAATTACTTGACTTTTGGGCTTTTTGCCACAGTAGGACTCTGCCACCAGACAGGGGAGCTTCGTACCAAACACTGGGGTTTTCTCGGCTGCCGGAGGTATTAATTGGGTGCCCTCTCTGAAGCCTCTGGCAAGCTGGTCATCCACCCCAGGATCTCCACCCTAGACTGAAATCCATATCCAAGCAGGTTAAAGCAAGAGTGATTACCCCTCAGACTGGTTGCTTGGTCCCCCGACACTCTGCAGGCCAGTTGGTGGCAGCTGTGCTGCAGCCCTCAGCGGCTTCTCGCCCCGGGGGCAAAAGCTAATGTTCTTCCAACTACTGGGTCCCAAATCCAGACTGCACTGGCCCCTCACTTTGTCCTTCGCATCTCTGTGTTGATAATTGTGGATCACCATGGCTGCTGATGATATGGAGTCCCTCCAGCCAGCCGGCTGGTCAGGCCCGCTGTGGGGCTAAAACCTCTGACTCGAGCTGGGCTGGGGTTGGCTCCCAGAGCACTGAGGTGATTCCTGCTGGGCTGCCCTCAGCAGGAGGTTACCTTCTCTGTGTCATTTTGTGGGTTCTGTAGCTCCAAAGTTTGTTTAGAATCCTCTTTTTTCATGGACTGGAGGCGAGAGCCGGAGCCGCAGGGAGGTCCTGTTTCTTTTCCACCAGCTTTGGTTTCATTTATCTTTACCTTCCCATTAAAGACCATCAGTATCAGGTGATGAATGAACATATTTTCAGAATCAGTTTTGAAACCTCATAAAATTGAAGTTTCAGAATCTCGTAAAATTTGAGGAAACTGTTAGGTCAGTGAAATTTTACTATGAGAAGATTGCAAGGGAAAGAAATAATTCTCACTCAAAATTTTTGGCTAGTGGATTACTATATGAATTTTGCCATTGTTAGCTACCTGTATTTACTAAGTGGGAAATGCCCACTGTATGTAATTAGCATATCTTAGGTGTTGTATATACAAGAGAAATAAAAGATATGGTTTCATTATCTGTGAACTTGTAATACAAAATAATACTAATAATTATTTTTGTTGTTATAGCTAGAGGTGCCAAATACTATTAGAGGGGAAAGAGGAAATTTAGCTAAAGGCAACTTCCTGGAAAATCTCTATATAATATTTGTTCTATGAAAGTACTTTATTTTAAACTGATGAAATTTAAATTCATAGACTTATAAAGGGTTGTGAACATTTGAAAAAACTTATATGCACTTGAACTATTGCAATCCCCACTGAGAAAACTGAAACCAAAAAAAGATTTTAGTGTTTTATTCAAAGCCAAACACCTAGAGTGGGAAGCAAGGGACTATAACCTTGAAGGTATTATCATCCTCATTTTAACAGATGAGGGAACTGAGGCAAAAAGAGGTAAAATGACTTTAAAAATTGTTTTCATCTATACTGCCTGGTATTCATTAATAATCTCATCCCCTTCCAGTCCAAAATTTATCATCTTAATTATTCCTCCACAATTTATTCTAGCCTGCTACAGCCAACTAAGCATGAGTTACTTATTTCCTCACTTATCTTTGTTCATGCTATTCCCTCCCCATCTTCCCAATATTCTTCTCTCTCTCCTTTTCCAAGTCTTACTTTAAAACTGAGCTTGAAATATACTTTTTCCAAGAAGCTTTAGCTAAATTTCCCCTCTCCCCCCTAATATGTTTGGTACTCCTAGCTATAATAACAAATAAAATTTGTGCTGTATTCCTCATGTTGTGGAGAAAATGCTTTGTAAATCTTAGAGAACTCTAGAAAAGAAGCCATCAATCAATCTGTACATGTGCAGGAGACACAGAAGTATATATTCAACCATGGTTTCTCTCCTGAGTTCCAGCCCCATGTAACCAGTTTTCTACTTCTTGTTACCACCTAGGTATCCCATAATCATCTCAAATCAACTAGATCAAAATAGAACTTATTACTCTACCCCTCTATTTCCCCCCTCGGTTCCCAAATCTGCCCCTCTGACTAACTTCCTCTTTTCTTTTGATTGGATACTATGATCCAGTCACCTCAGATTGCAACCAAGATGCCATCCACATATCCAATTCATTTTCTAAATCTGTTCCTGTACATTTCTTGATTCTGTCCCCTACTCTCCACTCACATTGCCATCCATCTAGGTTAGAACGTCATTATTTCTTGCCACTATTATAATAACCTCCTAATTGGTTTCCCTGACTCAAGTCTCTCCTCTTCAGTCTGTCTTCCACATAGTTGCCAGAGTGTTCCTCTTAAATTATAGGTCTGACCATATTGCTCTTCTATGCAACAGTGACTCTTGAAGCCTTTACAGAAGACACAACTCCTTTCTTTAAGAGCATTTAAATCCATCAGCATTCTGACTCCAGCCCACCTTTTTTGGCCTATTGACCATTACATCCTTTAATATATTTTAATTCCAGGGGCAGCTAGGTGGTGCAGTGAATAGAGCACTGACCCTGGAGTCAGGAGGACCTGAGTTCAAATTTGGCCTCAGACACTTAACACTTACTAGCTGTGTGACCTTGGGCAAGTCACTTAATCCCAATTGCCCTGCCTTCCCCCCTCCAAAAAGACATACATGCACACACACACACACACACACACACACACACACACACACACACACACACAGATTTTTAAAATTCCATACAAAGTGGCAGCTAGGTGGTGCAGTGGAGAGAGAGTTGGGCTTTGAGTCAGGAAGACATCCTCTTGAGTTCAAGCCAGGGCTCAGACAGTTACTACCAGTGTGACCCTGGGCAAGGCACTTAACCCGGTTTGCCTCAGTTCCTCATTTGTAAAATGAGTTGGAGAAGAAAATGGCAAACCACTCTAGTATCTCTGCCAAGAAAACCCCAAATGGAGTCATGAAGAGTTGGATATGACTGAAACAACTGAACAACAGCAACAAAAAAGTTCCAGAAAGATTGGCCTGCTGGTTGTGCCCACCTTGTTGTATTGTCCATCTCTCAGACTTTGCAGCCTGTATTTCTCGCTAAATCCTAACTTTCTTGAGGGTTCAGGTCAAGTACCACTTCAAAGGAGGCTTATCTTGATCCCCCCCAAACTATTCATATGTCCCTAAATTACATTATTGTAGATATTTTATATTTACTATTATTGTACTATAATAGACTATCAGTTCCTTAAGGGCAGGTACTGATTCATTGGCATACAGTAAGCTTTTTTTTTTTAAAGCAACCGGGGTTAAGTAACTTGGTTAAGGTTACATGGCCAGTTTTTTTTTTTTCAGTGAACTTTTAATAAATGCTTTTTCATTCATTATTTTTGTGGGTTTTTCCCACCATGATGCCTACACCATAGATAATAGGTACTTAAATACTTGTTGCAGTGATTTGAATGGAGTAAATTGACTCTTGTCTTTCCTGGCAATTAAGTAATAGGTTGTCCTTTTACATTAATGTTGCTTGGCAAATAAGCCATGATTTGTATCCTGAAATGGGAGATAAATAAAATAGATTTATGCTTATCAGAAAGTGAAGGTTTCTAGAGGTAGCCTGCACAGTTTAAAGAGGGGTGGCCTCAGAGTCAAGAAGACTTAGGATATATAGTGGTTTTATGACCCTAGGCAATCACTTAATGTCTCAGTTGTCTGTTATCTTTTAAGTGGTTGAGCATTTGCTGATCTACTTTGGCAGAGTAGGAATCCCCTATAACAATGAATCAAAATTTCAGACCCTTTCAGTCCAGACTGGATCACAGCCTGGGTGTGCTTCAATCTGTATTCTTTTTGGTGAATTACTATGAAAAATAGATAATGGAAAAGTGAAAAATAATAATTTAAATAATCATTTATGTTTTATACAAAAGATGAATTATAATAACCTCTTTCTAAGAGGACCTGTGGGTGAGAATTCTATCCTTTCCAGAAACTTTTCAGAACAGTGAAAAAGAGGACAAAGATTCCCACCATGAAAGATTTTGGGGAAATAAAAAAAAATTTGCTTGAGACCATTTTGATAATATTACATTGAATTATCAATCACATTTATGGGAACATTTTATGATACACAGTTAACTTATTCTTATTAAATAGGTGACACAAAGTACTCTTACTCTGATTTTGTAGATGAGTTAAGTTGAGGCTCACAGATTCATAAAGTTCACAGGTTGTAAAGTTCGTAAAAGATAGGCATTCTAACTTGAAGCTTTTCTCAGTATACCGCATTATTTCTATATAGAAGAAATAAAAGACCCCTGGTATACTTTCTGTCTCACTTGGATACTTCTATCCACAGAAACAATTTATTTCCCTGAAGAAGTATTTTTGCTGGTAAAATATCATTAGTACCACCACAGACTTGTTGTTTGTCCTGTGGCCAGGTTCCTTTAACTTGTTTTCCTGAATGTATTTGCTGTCTTCTTGTCTGAGACTAGTCTCTCATTCTGTTTAAGCCAAGCTGTTTGTCCTCTCATTCTTTAGGATCCAGTCCAGAGTTTGTATTTTTTTTTTTTTTTGAGGAATCTTTCACTGAATAAGCAAAAAAATGTTGAGAAAAACTGCATTAATCTTTACATTCCCCCTATAGCATAGATGTCAGTCATTAGACATTTTTGAAAGATACTTTAAGGGGGTACAAAGAGAGGAATTATATATAGTCTCTGATACACATACACAAGAATGTAAATATTTGACTGCTATTTAGCTATAATTTTCAGTTGTGTGGAAACTAGAGCCTCATCTTCAAGTTGAGGACCATGCCTTTTCTAGAACCACCTTTTCTTTCCCTTTCTAAAATACCTTTCTGTAAAACGAGAAAGTACTTTTGAAAGGGCTAGAGAGTACTAGAAAACACCAGGTTGTCCACAGCTGTGTTTGTGATATATTTAGTTTGTAATTGGCTACATTTTATAAGAAACCACGTTACCTTATATTTATCAGTTTATTGATGCACTGACCTTTTTTTAATCTTGACTAATGCTTATATATTATTAATATATACATGCTTTCCCAGTCATTCGATGTACATTTGTATATGTGTTTTTTTTTCTTTACTTTCAGGCCTCTTAAGTTTGGAAAACATAAGAAGTGTTACTCTTAACCATACTAAATTTTGTGCCTTGGTAAGTAATGGGAACTGAATGTCCTATGTTTTAAGTTCATTTTCCTCCCTGAATTCCTTCCCCTAGATCTTTCATATGGCAGATGCTGAATAAATATTTGTTGACTTGTTAATTTTTTTTAAAAAGAGAAGTTTGGGTTAATTTTTTTTTTTTTTTGCCTTTTGGAGGGCAATTGGGGTTAAGTAACTTGCCCAAGGTTACACGGCTATTGTTTTTTTGTGTTAAATGTCTGAGGCTGGAACCGAATTCGGGTCCTCCTGATTCCAGGGCCGGCACTTTATTCACTGTGCCACCTAGCTGTCCCGGGTTAATGTTTAAAATACTGTACTATTTAGCCCAGTAAACTCATTTAGCTAAAATGCAAACTAGTAAAAAACTTACATAATTAGATTTTTCTTTCCATACTTTACTCATATGAGATAGAGACACATAAATAATGTATCAAGGAGTTACTGAAAAACAAGAAACTTCTGGGTTCTGTAAAATGGCCAGCACAGATTTGATTTTTCTCTATACTTTCTGCATCTATAGTATTCTAAAATGATAATTGATGTTTATACTGATGACACATATTAAGGAATGTCTAAGCACTAAGGTATCTTGTAAATTATCAGAGAAAAATTAAATTATGTTCAGTAGTACTTAGTGGTAAGTATATTTTTATATTCTTATTATTTGAAAATTAACACTCTAAATATGGTTTGTGTGAATATGTATGTATACATATTTTATATATACATGTATATAATACATCTAATAACTACTTCTTAATCAGAATGTTAATATTTACTTGACTTTCCAATTTCTTCTAGCATTCTAGAAAGGAGCTTACTATTCTTGTGTTTTATTAGATTTTGAATTAATAAGTTGCTTGTGATTTCTACTGGTGATAATAGATATACCAGATTGATGTGAAAATTAGAATTGTAAATTGTTCAAAAACTAATCTCTTCAAATTACTCGCTGTTTCCTCTTTTTCTATTGCCTATTTTCTTTTTTTCTCTTATAATAATTGACTACCTTTCTTTTTATTATTAGAGGATAGCAAATAAAAGAATGCTTAAAATATTAATTTATTGTCTTGTTGAGCTCTTTATATGGTCTTCTTGATGATCCCATATTTGTGAGATGAGAAAATAATGTGACTAAATGAAATTACATGGACTATATTATTTCAGTAAATAAATGCAATGGCTTTTCTCACCAGCCTTTTACCAGAGTTGCTCAAAGAAGTAACAAAAAAAATTAGCACTTGTCCTTTTTCTTTCATGTTCTTCTGAATGATATATAATTGTTAACATTGGTTTATGAACACTAGAGTCACCCAAAATAGTTTTGGAATATGTTGTGTCTATATTGTTGTATAGTGAAAAGAGCACTGAAATTAATCATAGCATCTGGGTTCAAATTCTGTCTCTTCCACTTAAAATTGTGTAACCTTGGGCAAGTGATATGACTTTTCTGGGCCTTAACTTCCACATCTGTGAAATAAAGGGTTCAGGAGACTGGATAAGATGACCTCTAAGGACTGTGCTTGCTAACTCTAGATCCATTATCATCCTTTGACTTTGATAACACATACCCTAATTGCTTTGAATTTATTTTCATAGAGGGGAAGACATTTTGAACCTTATACTTCAGTTTAACCAGGCCTTTCCTGCATAAGAACCATGTATTTTTTCTCCCTCTATCTAGTGTTATACTTATTGCTAAGAGTACTTTTGTAACTGGTCTTTCCCCATCATCTTTAATTCCATAGTTGAATTGAATTGAGAGGAGATGATTGATAGAGTGATTCAGTTGTTAACTACTACAGTAAATATTTGGTAGCTGTCTAATGGCATTGCTACAAAAAAGTGACCATTTAGAATAGCTAAAAAGTTCAGTGATATCTTGTTATCACTTATGGCTCATTAATTCAGACAGTAAAAAAGAGGTTTTTGAAGTTCAAGTGATGTGTGTGCTTTTTAAATATTGAAAACTAGATGTGCTTAGCTTAAGTGTGGATAGTTTTGTATCTCTTTTCTTGATTTTTCATTACTGTCACAGAAGATTTACTTAGATTATTTGATATTACTTTTTATTGTAACTATATTCCTATGGTTTTTTAGTTTGGGCTTACAATAGCACATAAGTTCCTTAAGGATGTAGTCTGTCTCGTCTCTGACAGTGACTAGTGCCTAATAAACATTTAGCTTAGTTTTTAGGTAGTTTTATAAATATGAGATGGAATAGTGATGCGTGGCAGTAGGAATTGTGGAGATTTCATCAGTTTCTGTTAGAGCTTACAACTCCCCGCTCTTTAGCTGGGGTCCTCAGGATTCAGAACAATTTTCACACTTCATGACATGAGCATTTAATATTAGTTTATTAGACTTTATGTGTATAGCACATAAATAAAAGGATGTGAATCAAAGCCTGTTTGTTCTTTGGATGTATATTACACTGAAAAGCAGAAACACATAGATACCTAAAGAATCTCCCAACTTTATTATAAAAGAATTCTTCCTATAGCATACACACCTTTGCTTGAAGATCCATTCTACTTTTGAATAGAGCTAATTGTTAGGAAATTTTTTCTTGCATTAAGTTACAATTTGTCTCTTTGTATCTTCTACCTATTGCTTTTGGTTCTGCTCTCTGGGGCCCAATGGAACACATGTAATTCATTATCCACAGCCATTTCCACACTTGAGCACAACTATTATATTATTTCCTTGCTAAGTTTTCTTTTCTCTATCCATAGTTCCTTCAACCAATTCTTATGATATGTGATCTCAATATCACTATCCTGTCCATCCTTCTCTGGAAGTTCTTTACTTTTATCATTTAATTTCTCAGTATCTAGTGCCTCAAAGTGAACACAGTATTTCAGTTGTTTGACCAAGACAACTAATTAATGTAGCCTAAGACTTCATTATTTAATATATCACACTGACTCATGGTAACCTTTTTCATCTTGTACATGTGAAGTTGCTTTTTTGAACCAAGTTTGAGATCCCTATAACTTTTCCTTCTCTGTTGTTACTGCTTCACTTCCTACTTTAGTACAGTTATCCATAACGTTAAGGATTTTTTGCAACGAAACCAGAAAGATGGCGAAAGAAAATATGTTGTTTATTTTTGCTTTGATATATTTTCTTTTGAATACCCTCTGTGCTCAATTGGAACCTGAAAGTCCCCTTAATCTTGTCCTCAGTCATTAAGCATTTATTAAGTATCTGCTATGTGCCAGGCACTGTGGTAAGCGCTGGGGATACAAAGGAAGGCAAAAGACAGCCCTTGCCCTCAAGGAGCTGACAATCTCTATCTAATAGGAGAGACAACAAGCAGAAACATACACACACACACACACACACCCACACCCACATACACATATACATATAGTACATTCAAACAAGCTATATGCATTACAATAAGAAATAATTAGCAGAAGGAAGGCACTAGAATAAAGAGGGATTGGGAGATGCTTCCTAATTATAGCACCAAGGCTCCTTGTTACCCTGTACCCTCAGAGTAAAACACACAACTATGAATTCATGTTCCTTTTCTTGCCTTAAGCCATTCCAAATTTTGTTTTATTAATTTAATAAAATAGTAGATCTATACTTTAACCCTCTGGATCTCCCATAAATTTTTCCCTTTCTTTTTTCTTTCCTTCTATCCGAATCACAGATAATTCCTAGAATGTTACTACATCCCTTACCAAACAAGGTGTAGGAAGACAGTGGAAGAAAAATATTTTATAGCCTCTTAAATCATGAGGGACTTTGCCTATATGTCCTCAGACCTGAGTTGTTTTTTGTGTAATACTGCTTTAGTCATCCTAGCCCTGTAGTCAGTTTAACATTCCCGCACTCATTGTATCTCTTCTATACCTTGCCATGTTTTTTTTTTTTTTTTTTTTTTTTTTTTTTTTTTT
>NW_027185639.1:10114-11457 GCF_028583685.1 Petaurus breviceps papuanus
TTTTTTTTTTTTTTTTTTTTTTTTTTTTTTTTTTTTTTTTTTTGTGGAGGGCAATTAGGATTAAGTAATTTGCCCAAGGTTACAGGCTAGTTTTGTGTGTGTGTGTGTGTGTGTGTGTGTGTGTGGGTGTTAACTGTGTCTGGAACCAAAATCTGGTCCTCCTGACTTCCTCCCCGTACTTTACTTACTGCACCACCTAACTGCCCCCTTCTTATTCACTTCTGATTTACATCATTCGTTTCGGCCAGATTTTGAGTTACAAATTTTCTCCCCGCTTTTCCCCTACCCACTGCCCCAAAACAGCAGTCCCACAGGATATCCCTTCTTCCAATCTGCTCTCTCCCATATTTTCTCCCATACCCCTTTAGACTTTTCCAGTGGATCTCTATGCCTCAGTGCCTGTATATCTTATTTCCCAATTACATGTAAGATGGTATTAATAATAGTATATATATATATATATATATATTTGAATATTTGATTTTAAAACTTTCAATTCTAGATTCATTCCCTTCCTTCCTTGTCACCCACCTTACTGGGAAGATAAGCAGTTCAGTATAGGATGTACATGTGTGGCTAATGCAAAACAGTAACATAGTAGATATATTGTAAAAGACTGACTATATTTCCCTCCATCCTATCCTACCTCCCACTTGTTCTATTCTCTACTTTGATCCTGTCCCTTTTGAAAAGTGGGTGCTTCCAACTTCCCTCCCTGCCGAGGCTGCCCTCCCTTCCATCATTCCCCCTCTCATCCCCTTCTCCCCCTATTCTCCTGGAGGCTGAGATACCCTATTTAGTGTGTATTTCACTCCCTCCTCAAGCCAGATTCAATGGGAATAAGGTTGACCCATTCCTTTTTGCCTTCCTATTCTTCCCTTCCATTGTAACCATTTTCCCTTGCCTCTTCTGTGTGAGATAGTTTATCCCAATCTGTCTCTCCCCATCTCCTCTCATTATATTCCTTTTACCTCTTAATTTCACCTTTTAAGGCTCATCCCTTCCTGTTAAATTGGTCCTGTGCCCTCTATCTATGTATACCTGTAAACATATATACACACATTCACATATATATTCATATGCCCATATACCCTCATATGCAGACATATACACACACACATTTCTATTCCCTTCAACTACTGAGAAAAGTTCCATCAGTTACAATTATTGTTTTTCCATGTAGGAATGTTAATAGTTCAACTTTGATAAGTTCCTTATGATTTCTTTTCCCTGTTTACCTTCTCATGCTTCTCTTGCTTCTTGTATCTGAATGTCATATTTTCTATTCAACTCTGTTTTTTTCAGCAAGAATGCTTGAAAAGTCCTCTATTCCACCGAATGAC
>NW_027185640.1:0-18398 GCF_028583685.1 Petaurus breviceps papuanus
GGCTTTAACTTGCTGTTGGATTTCCCCATCCTCTGCGGCCACGTCCCCCGCCGGGCCCGAACCGACTAGGGCATAAACCCCGGAGCGGCTCCAGGCCCAGCCGGCTCTCCCCTGTCCCGCCGCGGGGGCTCGTCCTAGGCAGCCCTGCACCGGCTTGGAGCAGGGGACCCGCAAGCGAAGGCAGGGACGGGGCAGGGGCGGGGGGGCTCTAGGGTGTCTTTGTTTCCAGCTCTCTCGGTCCCAGACCAAGGTCCTAGCTCGCGGAGCACTGCGCGCCCTGGGCTCCTGAAGGGACTCGGAGTGAGGCCGGGAACAGAGATCCGGAAAGGCTTTTACATCCCCAGCCCGAGGGCGGTAGTCTTAGTCCCCCTCCACCTACAGTTCCCAAATCCTGCCGCCCGCCCGCGGGGCTCCGATCAGTGCGCTGGCTCCTGGAGGAGGCCCGGAGGCGCGGGGGCGCGGGGCTGCGGGGCTGCAGAGCCGCTCTCTTCTTCCTCCTCCTCCTCCTCCTTCTCTTCCTCCTCCTCCTTCTCCTCCTCCAAGGGATCTCTGTTGCTGTGGTTGTCCCTGGTTACTGGACTCCCTAGCACATGCTCCTTACCGCGGGCCCTCTCTACCCCTCGCTCTCACTCTCTTTCTTCCTCCCTCCCCGCCTTTACCAGCTAGCCGAGGCTCTAGTGCCGCCTAGAAGGAGGTGTTAACCCTAAGCCGTCAGTCAGCGCGGCTGCTCCGTGCTGGCAGGGCGGGGTCCTCTCCCCTTCTCCCTACCTACTTTTTGCCCCACTTCTCCCCTCCTCCCCCCCACTCACTCCCCCCTTTCATTTCCTCCCCTCATTCCTACCCATCCGCTAGATTCCTTTCTCCCCACTTCCTTCCCTTTCCAACACCTCCTCTCCTTTTCTCTGCTTATTCCTCTTTCCAATCTCTTCCTTTGCCTTTTTCTTTTCTTCCCCTGTGGCATAATGACTAACCAGGATTTGCAGTCTGGAAGATCTGAGTTCAAATCCCATCTTAGACACTAGCTGAGCAAGCTAGTGGGGAAGCTGGTATGACTGGGCAAGACCCTGGCCACTTTACCTCTTTGACTGTCTGTAAATTTGGGGGGGGAGGGGAGAGACCGTTAAACTTGAAGACTTCTAAGGTTAATAAGGTATCTCCCAGCTCTAAATCTTTGATCTCACTTTTCTCCCCTTCCCCCTTCTATCCTTCCTCTTCCCTAATAAAAGACATTCCTCCCCCCTTTCTCTGAGCAGGTTAAAAATCTTCTAACACTTATGGTCATAACTAATGGGCAAATCACATTTTGTTTCCTCCTCAATGAAGTGGGGATACTTGCATCTGTTTCACCATTGTAAACCTTTAAGCCTGCAGGAAGGTAAATTATTGTTCCTTCCTTTTCTGCTCTTCTCTTCTTAATCCAATTTTCTTCCCACCCTGGCACAGCAGCTCGGAAGGGATCTGGAAGGTCAGTCTTCGAGATCATTTTATGTCACTTTGCCCCACCTCTAGATAAATGTTCCTTCCTGGATTAGCTAGATGTTGCTGGGAAAGAGAAATCGAGAATCCTAGAAGAGACTAAGGAGTTGCTCCCCTCCCACTTCCCACCCCTAAATTCAGGCTAGGGTTACCCTTTCCAGAGTGAGGGTAATCATCCTCCATGCTTCCTGACATTTAGGGCATCTATCTCTCCATACTCACACTCCCTTAAACTGAGGCCTGACTTATCAGTCACTCTATCTCTAGGAGGAATATCTCACCTGTAGAGAAGCTTGGAGCTTATGATTAGTTGGGAAGGTAGCAACAGACAACAAATGGCTGGAGAATACTTACAAACCATCATATCAATGAATGTAAATAATAAAGACTCAGACTCGGAATCAGAAGGAATCTTAGATGTGCTTTTGTTCCACTCTTTGGTTTTACTGATGAGGACATTTATAGAGTGCTTTAGGCAGGCAGCTAGGTGGTGCACTGAGCCTGGAATCAGGAAGATTCATGTTCATGAGTTCAAATCCATCCTCAGACATTTACTAGCTGTGTGACCCTGGGCAAATCACTTAACCCTGTTTGCCTCAGTTTCCTCATCTGCAAAATGAGCTAGAGAAGGAAATGGCAAACCACTCCAGTATCTTTGCCAAGAAAAACTCAAATGTTTCTTTGCCAAGAAAACTCCAAATGGGGTCACGAAAAGTCAGACTTTATTATTTTCGTGTGGTAAAAATTAGAAACGGAAATGAAAATGGACACTAGCAAAGGCCTCCTGCGATGTTAATGAAAACATTCACAACCATGTTACAGAACATACAAATATATACTCAACATTGACATCTGGCAGGAATAATATTTATTTTGATCATTGATCACCAAGAATCCCCCAAAAACTGTGGTGAAGATGAAATTCTTGAGAATAAATCAATGACTGATTAAAAAAGGAAACTACTAACTGGGAGCACATACAGGCAGTCTAGCAGCAAAAAGCATATTAGGCCTTTGGCTTCTTCATCCTTAAAATCAGTTTAATTACTTTAACTATCTACCTAGTAAGTGTATGGTGAAGATCAAGCAAAGTGGTATATAGAACACTTCAAAGAGTCATATAAATATGAGCCATTACAGTGTTAGGTAAAAGATACTTTAAAACCCCTCTGGAGAGGTATTCTCCTGAGCCAACTTTATGAAAATGCAAACATCTCTAGCAGACATCCCTATATACAAACATGCTTATTAAGGTGATAAAGTGGGAAAACACAGAGAGGAATATCAGTCCCCTGGATATATCGACTCCCTCTGGGAATGTGCATTGACTGAAAAGATACAAACTGGAATTTAAAGTTCAGTGGGGGAAAGAAGTGGTCCGACTTCTCCAGGGATGAGGGAAGCAAAACACAATCCACTCTCACAGTGAAACTATCTAGTTGAAATTTGTCTCTGTTAAAAAAAAAAACAAAACAAAACATGTGAAGACACATGTCATAATCACCCAGGTCCCCTTTGTTCTGATTTGGGACATACTATGACAAATGAAAAGTTGGTTCACTCTACTAGAACCACAGACTGACCTGAGTGGCTGGTGAATTTTTTTTTTTTAACTACACTATACTGCTCTATCACTGATAGCCATTATTCCATATTTCTCTTCCATTTTGTGGCTAAACTCCTTGAGAAAATTTCATGCCTCTTCTTCCTTCTCTCCTTTTCTCCTCTTTGTGACTCTGCAGTATGACTTTCTGACCTTATCATTCAACTGAAACTGCTTACTCTAAAGTTACTAATGATTTCTTAATTGCTGAATCTAATGGCCTTTTTACAGTACCCAGCCTTCTTGACCTCTTTGCAGCTGTCAGTCATCCTTTCCTCAATATTCTCTTCTTTCCAGGCTTTCTTGCCACTAACCTCCCTGGATCTCCTCATCCTTGACTGACCATTTCTTCTCAGACTCCATCACCACTAATCAAGGTCATGCACACTAATCATGTGTGAGCCTCAAGGTTCTGCCCAGTGCCTTTTTTTCTTCTCCCTCTATACCATTTCACTTGGTGATCTCATCAGTGTCCATGGATTCAATTATCATCTCTATGCTGACGATTTCCAGTTCTACTTATCCAGTCCTAACTTCTCTTCTAATGTCTACTCTAACATCTCCAACTGCATATTGGACATCTCAAAATGGGTGTCCCATAAATATCTTAAACTCAACATGTCCAAAAGTGAACTCATTATATTTCCCTCCCAAAGTGTCTCTTCTTTCCAATTCCCTTTTTCCTTTAAAGGCCACCACCGTCCGCCCAGTGACCCAGACTCACAACCTACATGTCTTCCTCTCAGCTCTTCCCTCACTTCTACCCCTCACATCTGATCTAGTGCCAATTCCTGTTGATTCTACCTTTATAACATCTCTTAATATGAATGTATAAGTAGAACCCCCCAAAAAATCTCTGTCCTTTCTTTCCTCTGACATGGACCCCACTCTGGTGAAGATTCTCTGTTCCCTACCTTCCATGGCTTTAAAATCCCAGCTCCTACAGAAAGCATTTCCTGATCTCCCTCAACACTAGTGTCTTTGCTCTGTTGATTATCCTCCATTTATACTTACATTTAGCTTGTTTCTATGTGGCTATTTGCATGTTGTCTCCTGTATTAGACTGTGAGCTTCGTGAGAATGTGGATCTCTTTTTTTAACTTGAACACACCTGACACATAGAAAGTGTTTAACAAATGCTTGTTGCTATGCCCAAAGGGCTATAAAACCATTTGATCCAGCAATACCATTTCTAGGGCTGTATCCCAAAGAGATCATAAAAAAGGGAAAAGGACCCACATGTACAAAAATATTTATAGCAGCTCTTTTTGTGGTAGCAAAGAATTGGAAATTGAGAGGATGCCCATCAATTGGGAATTGATGAACAAGTTGTGGTAAATAAATGTAATGGAATACTATTGTTCTATAAGAAATGATGAGCAGGTGGATTTCAGAAAAACCTGGAAAGATTTACATGAACTGATACTAAGTGAAGGGATCAGAACCAGGACAACACTGTATACAGCAACAGCAACATTGTGTGATGACCAACTTTGATAGACTTGGCTCTTCTCAGCAATACAATGATCTAAGACAATTCCAAGAGATTCATGATGGAAAATGCTATCCACATCCAGAGAAAGAACTATGGAGTCTGAATGCAGATCCAAACATACAATTTTCTCTCTCTCTCTTTTCTTTTTTTTCTCATGGTTTTTCCCTTTTGTTCTGATTCTTCTTTTACAACCTGACTAATGTGGAAATATGTTTAATATGATTGTACATGTATAGCAGATTGCTTGCTGTCTTGGGGAAAGAGGGGGGAAATTTGGAACTCAAAATCTGATAAAAGTGAATATTGAAAACTAAAAATCAATCAACTAATCAATTAATTAATTTTTTAAGAAACAAGAAAAATAAATGGTTGTTGAACTGAAGGACTGAATAGAAGAAAATGGAGCTCTTAGCAAATACATAAAACTAGGGCAAGCAAACCACAGGCTCCTTGGAATATATCAATCAGGAGTAAGCCAAGTATGGATGCACATTAGGGTTGGTAAAATTCTTATGGTTATACTGATGGATTCAGCAGTCACCCTAATTACTTCTGTCTATGTAATAATTAATAATAACTGGTATTTGTTAAGTGCTTTCCTTACATTATCTCATTTGGCTACATGACAGCCCTATGAGGTAGGTGCCATCATTAGTCTAATTTTATGGATAAGGAAGCCTAGGCCCTAAGAAGTTAAATAGCTTGCCCAGGCCCACAAAGCTGGTCTGAGGCAAGAATCAAACCCAGGTCTTTCAGATTCTAGGTCCAGCAATCTACAGCTATGCTATGCTGCCTTTACATAGTTTCCTCATACCAATGTCTAAATTTCCTTAAGTACTTAGAATTCATTTATAAAAAATTCACAGAATCACTGGACATCAGAGTGGAAGCAACCTTAGAGATAATCTACTCTAATTCCCTCATCTCACAGCTGACAAACAGAATGGAGAAAACCTGTTCATTGACATACCGTGGATAGAGATATTATTTCCCCCTCCATCGAATCCCACCATCCATCAGCAGCTTTTTGGCAAGGTCAGGTTAAAAAGGAAAGGAGAGGAAATTATCTTCCCTCCCTATAAAAGTTTTATCCCCATCCCCAGCATTGGCTTTTAAAGTTCTCAGCAGACTTGGTCTTTAAGACTTGTTGAGTGGCATATTCAATTCAACTCAATAAACATTTATTAAGTGCCTACTCTTTGACAGGCACTGTGCTAAAAGCTAGGGATACAAATAATTTTTTAAAAGACAATCTTTATATTAATAAATAGCACTCATTTTTATGGCACTTTTAAGATCTGAGATGCACTTTTTTTTTTTACAATGAGGTAGCACAATCATCTTTATCCCCATTTTACAGTTTTACTGAAGTTTAAACAAGAGAAGTGATCTGCTCCCCCTCATACAGGCAGTAGGTGTAAAAGAAGTTGAGCCTGGAAGCAAGGTGTCCTGATACTACATGCAACCCAGTACTGCTTCTATGTGGAGGCCAAGGAATATTTCCTTTTCCAGAATAAATCCCTAAGCAGGGTGAAAGTTCAGCAGGAGGAAGATAAAAACCCATTTAATTAAACTTGAAGCCTTCTGAGTTCTCTGGTGATTGCCCATTCGGTGATTAAGGCTTAATAAGAAAGAAATGAGACAAAAAAAAAAAAAAAAAGACCTCTTAAAAAAAAAAAAGGTATGGGTGGGGGAAGACCCTCAGGGTTTCTGGCTAAAACAGAGACAATTATTTACATTCATTTGGAACCAAGCTGGGGCCAAACAATGACTAAATAGGGCATAGTCTGGGGGTTCTGTAAAAGGAAGAGTGATTTGGGGTTGAAGTTTGTCTTTAAGAGAAAAAAAAATTTCAGAGATTAAAATTTACATTCTCTTTGTTTTTTTCCCCCACTAGTAGTATTTTATTTTTTCCAATTTCATACAAAGATAGTTTTGAACATTCACTTTTATAAGATCTTGAGTTCCAAATATTCCCCCTTATAGGCTCTATACATACAATCATATTAAATATGTTTCTACATTAGTCATGTTGTGAAAGAAGAATCAGAACAAAAGGAAAAAAACATGAGAGAGAAAAAATAGTCTGCTTTGTTCTGCAGTCAGACTCCATAGTTCTTTCTCTGGATGTGTATAGCATTTTCCATCATGTGTCCCTTGGAAATGTCTTAGATCATTGCATCGATGAGAAGAGCTAAGTCTATCAGAGTTGGTCATTACACATAATGTTGCTGTGGCTGTGTACATTGCTCTCCTGGTTCTGCTCCCTTCACTCAGTATCCGTTCATTACATTCCCTCTGGACACAGCACCCAGAGGTAAGGGTGCGATGCCTTATGTGGAGAGAGGGAAGTAAAAAGAAAAAAAGAAAGTGAGAGGGAGGAAGGAAAGCCATGTTGCCCTCCTGGAAGTTTGGTCCCCAGTGGGTAGCTCCTTTTCTACTCACAGAGGTGGCTGTTTGTCCTTTGCTCTCAAAGAGGACCATGACATCAGGGAAGTGATGCCATGACTTGCAAATGAATTGAATTTAAGTGAGAGAGGGCTGTGCAAAGTCACCAGCCTCACTTTTTCCTCTGGAGCCATCTGGGTCCTGTTAAAGACCTTAGCTTAAAAAAAGTCAAGGTCCCCCACTCCATCCTGGACCATCTCCATATCTCACCACTGGACCCAGATTTTTTTTGTTATTTCAGTTTGACTCTCTTGCCTGGGTAGACTATAAATTTGCAGAGCAGATACTTTGGCATAAGACATTCCTTACCAGGAGCTGTCCACATCTATGAAATCACAGGTTCAAATAAAAAGTGTATCTACATATGTTATATTTTTGCATATGTTTCTATAACAGTAGCTAGCATTTATGTAGCACTTTAAGGTTTGAAAAACATATTACATGCTACCACATTTGATCCTTAACAACCATGTAAATTAGGTACTATTATTGTCCCCATTTTATAGATTTAGATATAGGCTGAGAGATTAAGTGATTTGCCTAGATTCACACAGCTAGTATGTGACTGAGAAAGGATTTGGTCTTCAGTCTTCCAAGTTTAGCACTCTATCCACAGCTTATTTACATATGCATACATGTTCTGTCTCCTAATAGAATAAAATTGCTTGAAGTCAAGTATTGTTTCATTTTTGTCTTGTTATACTTAGCATCTATCACAGTGCCTGGCAAATAACAGACAATTAATAAATGCCTGTTGATTGACTGAATGACTGAAAAAGACAAAATATCTGGGTTCCCGGCAAAGCTACTTACCACCCATGTGACCCTGGGCAAGTTTCTCTGGATTTCTGTTTCCTCCTTTGTAAAATGAAGGGGTTAGATTTTTGTTGTTTATTCGTTTCAGTCCTGTCAAGTCTTTATAACCCCATTTGGGGTTTTCTTGGTAAAGATAATGGAGAGGTTTGCCATTTCCTTCTCCAGTTCATTGTACAGATGAAGAAACTGAGGCAAACAGGGTTAATTGACTTGTCCAGGGTCACACACCTAGTAAGTATCTAAAGGCTGGAGGATTTGAGTTCAGATCGTCCTGATTCCAGGCCTGGTGCTCTATCCCTCTATCCACTCCACCACCTAACTGCCTCAAGGAGTCAGATTAGATGGCCTCCATAGACTAGGCCTAGCCTTGAAAGTGTTAAAATCTCTTTTATTCATCTTTCCCAGGTTCCTGTAGCCACTGACATATGCAGTGTCATCATTAACAGGCTGGGGGCATTCTTGTAGCCCAGTGACAGTCATACAAGGCTAGGTAGGTGATTCTCAGAGTTGATTCTCAAAGTTCTCAGAGAAGGTTCTTCCTTAAAGAAAATTTAAAGTCACTGAATACTTCCTGCCAGGCCGTTTCTGTCTGAAGCATCAGAACTTACAGCCAGAATAGTAGCTATGACTTTGTCAAGAGGGTAAAAATAAAAAATGAATAGATTCTTCCCTTCCTTCTCTTATTACCTGTGGCACAATCTGTACCATTTATTTGGCTCTTACTCATACTCCAGTTGTTGGTAATTTTGCCCTCATATTAAGCTGAAACCTCTTTTTCTTAACTTTTTGCATGCCAGTCCTCATTTTGCTCTCTGGGGCCAAGCAGAAAAAGATGAATCTCACCTGTATATGCTTACCACCACCAGAAGGAAAGAAATCAAATGGGCAGGAGCTCCTGGTCCTCGGGCCGAATAAATTCTCTAACAGTGGAATGAATGTCTGTCTTGTGATGTAATAATAATAGTTAACATTTATATAGTAGTTACTGTGTGCCAGGGACTGGGCTAAGCACTTTCCAATGATCTTATTTGGTCCTCATAACAACCCTGGGAGATAGATGCTATTATTATCCCCATTTCACAGATGCAAAAACTAAGGCAAACAGAGGTTGCCAGTTATTTGTCCAAGGTCACACAGCTAGTAAGAATCTAAAGCTGGATTTTAATTCAGTTCTTCCAGACTCCAGGACCAGTATTCTATCTACTTTACCACCCAGCTGTAATAAGATCCTTTTCCCTGAAGAGTTTGTGAAAGCTGGGCATCATGAAGGGGATTCTTGTGTAGGTCTCAGTTAGCCTCTGAGATGCCTTCCAATTCTGAGGTTCTTTGGGTCTGTGAAAATTATACAAGTTTAGACCTTATAAATCAACCAGTTTGATTTCTGCATCTTGCCTTTAGGGAAACTGAGCTCCAAGAAGAGGAAGTGATTTCTTTAAGTTTATAAGGCAAGTGGAAAAGCCTAAATTCAAACCCAGGTCTCCTGATTACCATTCCTCTGGGCTCTTTTGACTATACCAGGCAGAGTCTCACATGTTTTTGAAGCTGATCTCACATTAGTTTATAGAGCCTTAGTTCATAAAGCAGGGCTGTGCTAGCAAATGTTTAACAACCATCTCCCTGAAAACATATGACATATTTTTAAGTTTAATGTGTATTATTAACATTTTCTCCATCACTTTATTAAGCATAAACAATCAATAACTAAAGCCCTCATTTGTAGCCTTTGCTGATTTCTAAGATGTAAATGTTCATGCTAAAAATGTAACTATCAGCTCCTAAGATCTTGTATATTCCAGCACCTCTCTTGCTTGAGCCAGAAGGAGAAGGTGGCTGAAAGGTTCCAGGCATACTAGGTAACTAGGTTGGGAAAACCAGGCTGGCATAGGAAATCAGCTACAGATAATCAACCAAGCAGTTGAGCTACCTGTGGATAACTGAGAGTTAATAGTAATTTTCTCTTTTCTCTGAGGAGGGCATTTCACCAGCTAAGGGACGAGGTTGGTAGATGCAGCGCAGATGGTGCCCCCGTTAATTCGGTATTCAATTCTCTTGCTAAATTCCAGTACATTTTTAAAGACTGCAATCTCTTAGCTGCCTCCAGGGCACTAATTAATATGCAAATAGAGAAACCTAGAGAGGGCCTGGCTGTTGTGAACTAATCAGTGCTTTCCTCCTTTGCCTGCACTGGGGATTCCCACTGACACGGGCAGAATCTAGTAGAGTGGGAAACACATTAAATTCTCCTACCCTCCACCACCCAAAGCAGAGACTTCCAGCCAACATCACCGGGGTGCTAGGAGCACTTGCCTCCCTTTGCTATTTCCTAAGGAGGAATTTACAGCAGAGGGGACCTTCGGTAAGAGATGCAGGACGAACCTCTCTTTTTATAAACACAATTCAATCCACAACATGCCAGGCACTGTGCCAGGAGATGTAGATTCAAGGACAAAAGTCAAACAGGACGATGAGGAGGAAGAGCATTCCAGGCATGACATTATGCAAGATGATTGTCAGCCCAGCTTGGGGAACAGCAAGTAGACCAGTTTGCTAGGAATATACCTTGCTAGAGGGAAAGCAAAGTACTATCAGCCCCAAAAGATAGGCTGGAGCTGGTTTGTAAAGGGACAAATGTTGTCAGTGCAAACAGAACGGTTTACATTTTATTGTAGCCTTTTTAGGCCAAGTAGTGAGCTAAATCTGCACTTTGGAATACCCATTTGAAAGACAAATTGGTGAGTCTAGAGATTGGAGGCCAAGAAACCAACTAGTGTGGCCCAGTAGCCATACACACAGAGGGAAGAGGATAGTTTCAAGAGAGGTTGAGGCAGAGTCTTGGCAAGTAAGTGAATATGGAAAGTGTTATGGGAATTTTTTAAATTTCCTTTTATTCCTCTTGCATCTTTGGTTAATATTAACTTCACCTGACCAAAACCTGTCCCAGGGAATGTGAAAATGTACTTAGTGCCTTAAACATTCCTTAGATAAAAAGCTGGAGGAAGAATCTCAGCTACCCCTGAATCCTAGGAGACATGTAAATCCTCCTCTATTAGCCTTATTTGTAAACCCACTAAATGTAGTTTAATCTGTCACCTGAGTGAACCTATAGAGTTTGTCTGACAATGTTTGTTTCCTTAGGGGATATGTGAGATTATGACTATTTCACCAAGTTTGTTCAACTCTTATGACATTGAAGGAAATATGGGATTATGGATCTATCTTCCCTTGGACTTTAATGGCCTAAGAGGAATGAATGTACAAGATTGCAATATGTAAAAGAATCATTTCTCTGTCACTCTGGCATAATTTTACATATAAGAAGCCTTGTCAGAATCCTCATGATTGTTCAGGGTTTCTCTGAGGCCTGAACCTATGCATGAGTTTACTCATAAAACCTAAATTTTTACTTCTATAATGTCTATATTGTGGTAAATATATATTTGGCAGCAGTAACTCACCACATCAACTCAGAGAGGAGATATTTCTTCCATAAAAGATGTAAGGGAGAATGAAAGGTTGCAAACATAGGTGACTACAAGAATGGGGGGTGGAGAGTTACATTACACTCATAGGGAAGTTAGGAGAGGGGATTGTTAGGGGTAGACTTGACCTAGGCTGCAATCTGGTTAGTTCAAGTTCAATGTTGGAACAAGATGAGGCACTCATAGGTCAGTTAACAAAGAGGAGGCTTACTTAGCCATAGCATAGATACAAGGATACTTCAGTACTTTGCCCCCCTCAACTCCATATGTAAGGTCAGGGGTCAGCGTGTGATGCCTCTCTCTAGGTCTTAGGACATAGGTCAAGTCTAAAAGGCCCCAACTTGATGAGATGTCTCATTAGGTGACCAGGAAGCCACATCAATACTTCCAAAGAGGGGCGGCCAGGTGGCTCAGTGAGTAAGAGCACCGGCTCCAGTGTCAGGATGACCTGGATCAAAACTGGGCTCAGATACTCAGCACCACACCCAGAAATAACTGGCTCTGTAACCTTGAGCAAGTTACTTAACCCCGATTGCTTTTAAAAAAAAACAAAATACTTCCAAAGGTTATTACGAAGCTGAATAAGGGAAGTCTCCCTCGAGTCTTGGGCCTGTGGAAAGCTTTGTCACCCTTTAGGGAAAAACAAGCCCAGTCCATGTTGGGAGCTAGGTGGATCCTTAACCCTAGCCTACCACAGGAAGGTTCAAGTGGAAAGATAACGAGATCAGTTTTAAACATGTTGAGTTTGAAATGCCCATGGGATAATCAAGTGGAGATGTATGTGAGACTGAAAACTGAGGAGAGAGATGCATGCTGGATAGGTGGATTTGGGGAATTATCTGCAAAGAGATAATAGCAAGAAAGTGAGTGTATAGAAAGAAAAGACACTGGGCTATAGCCACACAGAGTGGGACCTTTATGATGAACCTGCAAAAAAGAAGAGGTGCAGTTAGATAGGAGCAAGAAGAAACAGGAGAGCAGGATCAAGAAACCCTGGTGGGAGAGAAAAACCAAGAGAAGAAGGTGGTCACAGGGACAAACAGGGCACAAAAGTCAGGGAGTCAGGGGGGTGGGGTCTGGATATCCATATCACAAATATGGAGGAATTGGAGGAATGGACTGAATACAGACTGAATATGAAGGAATTCCTGAGTGTTATTCCTGAGAGTTATATATATTATCAGCTTCTCAGTAACTTGGTGTAATTTCCTTCAGTAGTCATATAAATTTCCCTGGGGCACTACAGATATGCAATTATTATCTATTAGAGGTAGGACTTGACCCCTCCAGCAACTCCAAACTTAACTCTCCTTCCATTGTATCATGCTGTCTTTTGGGGCCTCAGTTTCCTCATTTACAGAATGCTCTATATGATGCCAGCTTTCCCTTCTAATTCTACGTTTCTAAGATTCCATAGGATGAAGAAGGTCATTGAGACTGGACCAGACCAAGGACTACACCTGACTGTTCTGAAAAGATGGAGAGGACACTAGGCCAGCTCCACTTAAGAAGGGAGCTTGTAAGATTGATCAATTGCCTCCCAAATATCTCCATTATCACATGAGATTCCAATCACTAGACTCACTCCTTGGATTAGATTTTTTTAAAAAGTTGGACCATGGTCCCAAAAGCCCTCTGTGAAAATGCAAATTGAGAAAGATTTCTAGGAGGTAGTCAAACTGTGAGTAATTGAAAAGCCAATAATGGACTTGGAAAACAGATAATAAAACATACCTTCTTTTTTTCTTTTGAGAGGTGAAGGGCTATAAGGACAACATGTTGTATTCATAGGAAGAAAAGGTCATTGTGTTGGTTGTTTTTACCTAACTTTTTCTTTGTTAAAAGAAAGAATTTAACTGGGGATATATCTGATGATTGGGGGGAGGGGGGGGAAGGTATCAAGAAACAAATTTAAAAAAAAAACTGAAAGGGGGGAGGTGTGCATACTGGTTACCTGAGAGTGGTCAGCTACTTCTTCCCCATTGGCACATTTGCCTAAATTAGTTCATCAAGTTAGTGAGCTAGGAAAACATATGAAAGACAATTAATTTTCTTTTCTTTTTTTTTTTTAAAGCAATTGGGGTTAAGTAACTTGCTCAAAGTTACATGGCCAGTTTTTTTGTGTGGGTGTTAAGTATCTGAGGCCTGAACCAATCCTGGGTCCTCCCGACTATGGGGCCAGCGCTCTTACTCACTGCGCCACCCAGCTGCCCCAGGACAATTAATTTTCTTTTTATTTATTTATTTTTTTTTTACAATTAATTTTCAATGGTAAAAAGGAGTAGAGCCTAATGTTTGGCTTCTGATGCAGGTGCTGGGCCTGGAGTCAGGAAGACCTGAGTTTAAATCCCATCTCAGACACTTATTAGCTAACCCTAAGCAAATGTGTCTGCTTCAGTATTCTCAACTGTAAAATGGGGATAATAATAGCACCTACCTCCCAGGGTTGTAGTAAGGATCAAATGAGATAATATCTAAGTGCTTAGCACTGTGCCTGGAACATAGAAGGTACTATAAAAATGTTTCTTCCCTTCCCCTCCTTTATTTAATTGATCTCAGACACAGTGTAATAAAATGCTTTCCATCTTTTCTTTTGTTCTGAACAAACATCAAAGTGAGGAGTCCCCCACACACAGATGAACAGAGATGGTTGCACACAAAACTTCAAATCTCTATCATGAAGAACTTTTCCTTTCAAATATATAAGTTCAACATATTACTTTCAGAGAATTAGAAAATGAATGGATGCCCATCAATTGTGGAATAGAATAGAAGTTGTGGTATATGATTGTGATGGAATCCTATTATGCTGTAAGAAATGATGAGCAGGATGTTCTCAGAAAAACCTGGGAAGACTTAATGAACTGATGAAGAGTGAAGTGAGTAGAACTGGGAGAACATTTTACACAGTAATAGTAATATTGTATGACAACCAACTGAAAGTAACTTAGCTATTCTCAGCAATACAACGATCCAAGACAATTCCAAAGGATTCATGAAAAATGCCATCAACCTTCAGAGAAAGAACTGCTAGAATCTAATGCAGATTGAAGGATACTATTTTTCACTTTATTTTTTTCATGTTTTCTGGTCTGTGTTTTCTTTCACAACATGACTAATACAGAAATATGTTTTGCATAATTTCACATGTATAACCTATATCAAATTGCTTACCATCTCAGGAATGGGGGAAAGGAAAGGGGGGGGGAGAGAATTCAGAGAATTTGGAACTCAATTTTTTTCTTTTTTTAAAAAATCTATTTATTTTTAGTTTTCAACATTCATTTCCATAAGATTTTGAGTTCCAAATTTTCTCCCCCTCTCCTTGTTTCCCTCTCACCCCAAGATGGCATGCAATCTGATATAGGTTCCACATATACATTCATATGAAACATTTTCACATTAGTTATGTTGTAAAGAAGAATCAGAATCAATGGGAGGAACCACAAGAAAGAAGAAACAAAACAAAACAAAAAAGACAGCAAATAGTCAGCTTCCATCTGCATTCAGACTACATAGTTCTTTTTCTGGATGTGGATAGCATTTTCCATCATGAGTCTTTTGCAGGAACTCAAAATTTTAAAAAAATGAACGTTAAAAATTGTTTTTATGTGCAATTGAAAAAAGCAAATATTAAAAGAGAAAAAAAGCTCTAGATCAAAAAAAAAAAAAGTCCTGATTGGTTATGATTTCTCTGACCTTCCTTTTAATTCTCTTCTCCATATTTATTTCAAAAGCTTTTTTCAATGACTATCTTCTCTTTTTTGGGCAACCCTATCCTTTGCTCTGCTCTCCTAACTCTCCCTACTTGCCACACACACATCCCTCATTGTATAAAAAGAAAAAGTTTTTGTAACAAATATGAATAATCAAGCAAAATACATCTTCACAACAGCTGTTTTAAAATGCATGTCTTCATTTGATTTTTTTCTTTCAGAATCATAAAATACTAAAGTTGGAAGGAATCCTAAAAGTTGTGGAATCTAACTTTCCACAAGATATAAGAATCTCCTCTACAAATTCCCTATATAGCACAGTATATGTTGCTACCCTTCTAGGGACAGGGAGCTCATTCCCTGATGAGTCGGCTTGTTTTGTCTTTGAATAGTTCTAAATGTGAAGAAGTTCTCCACCTTACACTGAAATGATCCTTAGATCTTAAAACCATTGATCTTTCTTTTGAAAACTGGAGCCAAGCAGCACTAGTCTAATATCTGTTCCACACATCAGTTCTCTAAAATGTAATATTTCAGCAGCAATGCATAGAGTACTGGGCCTGAAGTCAGGAAGACTCATCTTCCTGGGTTCAAATCTGGCCTCAGATACTTACTAGCTGTGTAATCCTTGGCAAGTCCTTTAACCCTATTTGCCTCAGTTTCCTCATCTGTAAAATGAGCTGGAGAAGGAAATAGATAACCATTCCAATATTTTTGGCAGGAAAACCCCAAATGGGGTAACAAAGAGTCAGACATGACTGAAAAGATTAGATAACAACAAATAAAATATAAGTAACCACCATTACAATTGAAGTCAGGCACCATCTTTTCCATCCCCCATGCCAATAGTTCTTAAACTTTATAGTCTTGAGATACCTTCATATTCTTAAAAATTATTGAGAAACTCCCCCCAAAGACCTTTTGTGTATGAGGATTACCTCTATCAATATTAACCATATTAGAAATCAAATATCTTAGATGAAAAAGTTATGACCTAATAAACCTATTGAAAGGACCTTGGGGATTCCCAGGGGACTTTGGAACATACATTTAGAACCACAACCCACTCTCATCCCTTTAAGTTACTCTGGTTCAAGAATCTCTCACTTTAGTGTCATCATTATTCACAGGTTAGGACACCTAGTCATTAATGTATAAAAACTTCCAACATTCAATTTAATTCAACAAATATTCATTAAGTACTTTCTAGGTGCTGGTCTAAGCTAAGATAAAAATTAGAAGGTCTAGCCATAAAAGAGCTCTTAATACAGCTACACTAGCCTGAGGGGAGGGAGGATTTTCAGATACTTGATAACCACTCTCAGGTGCACCCTTAAACTAGGTATGGTTTCCAGATCCTTTATCCATCCTGGTACTACTCAACTTTGTCAATGCTCCTCCTGAAGTATGGCTCCCAGAATGGAACACAATACCTGAGATGATGTGAGACCAAAGCAGAGGGCAGCAGGTTCATCACTTCCCTTGTTGTGGAAATTAATCCTAAGACTGTATTAACTTTCACTTAAACAGGTAAATCAGAAGTCTTAGAACTGGAAGAAAACATTTTGCCCAAGCCCTTGCTTAAGCATATATCACAGGCTTGACTATGCACAAAAGGAACTTTTATTTCAGAGGCAATAGCTCTGGTACTTAAAAAAAACAAAACCAGGACTGTGTGATGCAGCAGGTAGACAGCAGCCCTCAGATCAAGAAAGAAGAGCTGAGGTTGAGTCTAGTCTCTAGTTATGGGACACTAGACAAGTTACTTAACTTCTTAGTGCTCTAGGAAACTCTCTAAGACTAGAAAGGTAGACAAGAGGTATAGAGAGAGCCAAGATGGCAGAGTAAAAGCACAAACTTGGTGTGGGCTCTGGCTTCAACCATCCCCAATACCTGTAAAAAAAAAAAAAAAAGACTCTAAAATGTTAAAGCTACAGAAACCCACAAAGAGACAGAGAGAAACAAATCTCCCCTGAAGGCAGCCTGGCAGGTCAACAGGAAAGGTCTATCACAGCGTGCTGGGAGTCAAACTGAGTTCCCTGTGAGCCACGGTTCTGGCCCCAGGGTGGCCCCAACCAGCACCCTGACTGGCCACAGCAGACTTCAGGAGAGTGAATCACCAGCAGCTGTGGCAATTTCCAGACTCCTCAACCCATAAATGCCAAAGATAAAATAAAAGGTCAATCAGGAACTCTGTTGTAAGGGTGAAGGAACAGCATGGTCCAGTCCCTGCCCCTGAGGCAAGAAGTGATGGGAGGCTCAGTGGTGCCACATGGCTGCTTTAAGAGCTCCTGTCCTGCAGATTGTAGGGGGACCAAGTGACTATTTAGAGGGTAATTGCTCTTGCTTTGACCTGCCTTGATCTGCATTGTGGTTTTGGGTAGTGGTCCTGGGGTGTGTGGCGAGTGATTCATAGCTTGTGGGGGCTGTAGAGAGGGCACCCAACTAATAGCTCCAGCAGCTGTGAAAACTGCAGGGATTTGGGACAAAGCCCTCTCCATTCTGTAAGCAGAGTTCTACCATGACAAAGAGCTCAAAAGTCAAGTAATTAGCAAGATGAGGAAGTGCAATCAAACCATACAATTCTTTTTTGGGGACAAAAAGGATCAAAGCATGGAACCGGAGGAGGACAACAAAGTCAGAACTCCTGCATCAAAAGCTTCCAAGAAAAATATGAATTGGTCACAGACCATGGAGGAGCTCAAGAAGGATTTTGAAAATCAAGTAAGAGAAGTGGAGGAAAACTGAGAAGAGAAATGAGAATGATGCAAGAAAATGATAAAAAGCAAGTCAACAGCCTCCTAAAGGAGACCCCAAAAAATTTCTGAAGAAAATAACACCTTAAAAAGTAGACTAACCCAAATGGCAAAAAAGGTCCAAAAAGCCAATGAGGAGAAGAATGCCTTAAAAAGCCAAATATGCCAGATGGAAAAAAGATTTCAAAAACTCACTGAAGAGTTCCTTCCTTCAAAGCAATTGGAAACTAATGACTTTATAAGAAATCAAGATACTATTAAACAGATCCAAACAAATGAAAAAAATAGAAGGCAATGTAAAATATCTCATTGGAAAAACCACTGACCTGGGAAATAGATCTAGGAGAGATCATTTAAAAATTTTAGACTGGGGCGGCCAGGTGGCACAGCGAGTAAGAGCGCCGGCCCCAGCATCAGGAGACCTGGGATCGGTTCCAGCCTCAGATACTTGGCACCCACACAAAATAACTGGCCATGTAACCTTATGCAAGTTATTTAACCCCAATCGCTTTAAAAAATAATAAAAAATAAAAATTATTGGACTACCTGAAAGCCATGATCAAAAAAAAGAACCTAGAAATCATCCTTCAAGAAATTCTCCAGGAAAAT
>NW_027185641.1:0-23274 GCF_028583685.1 Petaurus breviceps papuanus
ACTCAGATCTTCTCACCTCCAGGCCCCATGCTCAATCCACTGTGCCATCTAGCTGCCCCTGAGGTTACTTGTTTTGATAGGCAAGGGCAAGGAACTCTTGTCAGATGGATAGAACTTATGATGATGATGATGATTCTTATCATACTACTAATAACAGAACAGGGCAGCTAGGTGGCACATAGTGAATAGAGCACCAGAGTGCCCTAGAGTCGGGAGGACCCCTTGCCCAGGGTCACACAGCCTACTTGAAGCCAGGTTCTTCTTACTCTGAAGCCAGCTGTCTATCACCACTACACCACTCTGCTTCTCCTGACTGGATGGTCCACATTCTATTTAACATCCCTACTTCTCCAAATATGGTTTCTTACTGTACTTTGGTCAAGACTTTGATTCTCTACCTTTCAAAAAGCTGGGTATCTTGGGGCAGCCAGGTGGCGCAGTGAGTAAGAGTGCCGGCCCCCAGCATCGGAAGACCCGGGATCGGTTCCAGCCTCAGATACTTGGCACCCACACAAAATAACTAGCCATGTAACTCTGAGCAAGTTACTTAACCCCAATTGCTTTAAAAAAAAAAAACCTGGGTATCTTGTCCCAAATATTTAAAAAGACATTAAAACTGAACCCAAATCTCATGAGTTGAAAGAGATCTTAAATAGGGGCGGCCAGGTGGCTCAGCGAGTAAGAGCACCAGCTCCAGTGTTGGGATGACCTGGATCAAATCCCGTGCCTCGGATACTCAGCACCACACCCAGAAATAACTGGCCATGTAACCTTGAGCAAGTTACTTAACCTCGATTGCTTTAAAAAAAAAAAAAGAAAGAAAGAGATCTTAAAGGTCATCTAGTCCCACCTCCCAGCCCTCCCACCCAATAGATGAACCCTCCCTGACAAATTCTGCTTGAATACCTTCAATGACCAGAAGCTCACTACTTTACAAAGCAGTCCATTTGTTGTTTGAGTCGCTCTGAAAATTAAATAATCTTAAACTAACAGAATCAAGAACTGAAAGCAGCCTTAGGGATCATCTAGTTCAAACCTCTCAATTTACAGATGTGGAAACTGAGACTCAGATTGTAACTTTCTTAAAATTGCAAAAGAAGTGGTAAAACTGAGATTTCAAACCCATGTCCTCTAACTCCAAATGCCATGCTCTTTCCTGATTCCTTGAGCCACACAGAACAAATGCATATTCACTCTTTGCTATGACAGCCCATTCAACACAGAAAGTTTTCAACTTACAGATTTGATTCACAGTGAATTGCAGTTACAATCTTCCTTCAGTTATAGCAAAGTTATTATTTATAACATTCATGACAGGCAACATTCAAATGAACGAACTTATGCTGCCCAGCCAATTCTGAGGCAATATGCTCCAATTTCTAATAGCTAGAAAACCAACAACTTGATTTTCAATGCCCACATAGCTTGATGGAACAGTGGATAGAGTACTAGTCCTGGAGTCTTTGGAAGACCTGAGTTCAAATCCAACCTTAGATACTTAGATACAAGCATAATCATGGGCAAGTCACTTAACCTCTTGTTTGCCTCAGTTTCCTCCACTGTAAAACAGGGATGGGGGAGGCTAGGTGGCACAGTGAATACAGCATCAACTCTGAAGTCAGGAGGATCCCAGTTCAAATCCAGCCTCAGACACTTAACACTTACAAGCCGTGTGACCTTGGGCAAGCCACAATTGCCCTGCCTTCCCCCTCTAATAAGCAAAAAACAAAACAAAAATACCCAGGGATGATAATAGCACCTGCCTCAGAGGGTTGCTTGTGAGGATTGAATGAGATAATATTGGTAAATAATAATAGGTGCTATATAAATGCTTATTCCCATTCCCCTCCATATTGGCAATAGAGAAGCTAATCATGAAAAATAGGAGACAGCCAAATAAATATTCAATTTCATTTAAAAAACCACCTACTATATAGGCAAAGGTTTGCAAAGATAAAAATGACAGTCTTGGGGTGGCTAGGTGGCGCAGTGAATAGAGCACCAGCACTGGAGTCAGGAGGACCTGGGTTCGAATCAGACCTCAGACACTTAACACACACACACACACACACACACACACAAAACCTAGCCGTGTGACCTTGAGCAAGTCACTTAACCCAATTGCCCCCCAAAAAGCAAAAAAAAAAAATCACAATTGGGGGCAGCTAGGTGGCACAATGAGTAAAGCGCCAGCCCCAGAGTCAGTAGGACCCGAGTTCGGTTCCAGCCTCAGACACTTAACACCCACACAAAAAAAAACTAGCCGTGTAACCTTGGGCGAGTTATTAACCCCAATTGCCCTCCAAAAAGCAAAAAAAAAAAAAAAAATGACAGTCTTCAACCTCAAGAAACTTCCATTCTATTTGGGTGGATACAATTTAATCACAAATAAGTTTAATACAAGGTAGGAACTGATGGAAACATGCAAATTTTAGGGAGGGAACATTTGAGCAGAGGGAGCAATGGGAGTGAGAGCAAGGATAAAGGAAGATTTTACAGTGATCCTCCTGGATCTCTTTCTCCAAAAGCCATCCCAGTGGTCCTAAGACCTCACAAAGAAACCTTTTTGAGTCCCCTAACTCAGGAATGCAATCCTCTCCATTCTGACTGAAAGCAAAAATTCAGCTTAAATCTGGAAGAAGTGGAAACTTTGTATAGCACACATGAATCACATCAGTGACAACTTTCTGTGCCTGGTTACTCTATTGTCCTGTTTAATTGAAACGGGCACTTCAGAAAGCTTTATCCTCTACATGGGACGGGCCTATCATTTGTATTTCACTAAATTGTAGGTTCAAATCAAGGCATGTGGGCATTTCTGGAAAAGCTGGACATTGGGTCCTTCATGAGGAACGCAAACTCGATTATAAGGTCGTTTCTATGGAAAAGTCAGACCAAACTTAAGTCATTTTTCAATTTATGGAACCGTTTCCAGGAATGTGATCATCCAGAAGCTCAAAGAGCTCATCTATTTCAAGATGATTTTTATCTTGCTATAGTTTCTCTCTCTAAGCAAATCATTTCTAGTTCTTTTAAATGGTCCCCCTAAGCTTTGGTTTCCAGACCACCTCCCTATCTTGGGAAGTCAAGTCTCATACTGCCATGGGCACTGGAGCATTGATCTACGGAAGTCACTTCATCCCCCTCTCATCCTCAAATGTTCATTACCCCCAAGTCCATTGACCCTGAGCACCCTGCACCCTCTCCCTGTCCTTACCCTTTATATATACCAGCATCCTCTGGTTCATAGACTCAAGTGGACTTTGGCTCTCTGCCTACAAGAAGCTGCTACCCACCTCCTCTAGAAACCATTCCCTGAGTCCTCTGACCAAAAGTATTTTCTCCCTGTTCAGCCTTTCCTGGAGCACTTTTTCTAAATCTCTTCCTTTCATCTTCCAACCCGATCCCAATCTTCCTCTGCTCCGTATTTTGTATTCTCCCTCTTGCCAGGGACTACAAACCATGTCCTGGAGGACTTAATTCTTTCAGCTCCAGAACTTCTGCCCTGCCTGGAGCCTCTGCTGTCCTGATCAGTGCATGCCTCTGGTGGCACATTATATCTAGGCCACTTCTACTGGTGCTTTAATTTACTCCCTAGACATTTACTTAGCAACCACTTCACTGTGCATGCTCTTTGTATTCCTCCCCCCCCCGCTTCCAATTCTGGGACCATAATCAAATCAACACTGTCATGTCTCCAGAACGGCTCTACTCTGCTATGGCTCCATCAACCAGCTCTATAACCTTCCCAACCAAGGTAGGGCCCCCAACCCCCCATTCCCTATGTGTTATTCCTTCTGTTAAAATGTATACTCTTTACAGGCAGGGACTATCTTTACTTTTGCTTTTGTATTGTAATGCTTAGCACAAAGAGCTGATTAAAACAGATGATTCTGTTCATAATGACAATTATTTTCTTTGGGTCCATTGCCTGAATTCTTCCAGGATCTAAGTATGTGCTTATCTTTAAAAAAAAAATAAGAAAATGATGTGAATAATTTCTACTGGTCTCCTCCCAGGGAACATTTTCTCAGGAACTAACTTCATTCAAGAAGTAAAAGGGGTAATGTTCATGAAGAATCAGTTTGTTGGTCTCCATGAACACAATTATCTCCACTTCTCTTAGCTACCATTATATTAAAGTTGCCGTTAGCTGGTAAAGAAGTGGTTTATTGAAATTAATGGATTCTCATTATCCTAATGATTGCAAATGAGGGGGTCTAAGGAAGGAGTGACTTTTGCAATGAACTCTGGGGAGGATGTGAGTAAGACACCCAAGGACACCCAACTTTCTGGGGATTTCTCTGGATTTCAAGTCAGCCTGAGAACAGCAGGGTTTGCTAAGCATAATGTTAGGATCATGGGGAGGAGGGGGAGGGGGAAGTTATAGAAAATTAACAAATTTCATGCTGTATGTGTATCAAAGAACCAGCCAATCTATTTTATCACAGAAGCCAGAGATGGAAGGAAGCCCCTTATTTGGTGGTTTCTGGAGCCCAGAAAAGTGAAGAGACTTACCCAAAGTCAGAGGGTTATCAAATAACCAACAGGTTTTCTAACTGCAAACCCATTGGATAAGAAACTTCAATTTTCTTCTCATTACAGCCTTCCTTAGTACCTGGTCTCTTCTTGAATATGATCCCCCATATCAAGAGCTACTGATTTGGTGCAGGACCTCAAGACCATCTCAAATCCATCAAGCAAGAAACTAACATCTTGAGGTCAATAATTTTTATTATGCCACCCACTCAGGTTCCTTGTTCCTAACTGTAACTTTACCCCCACCATCCCAGTATGGCAAATAAGAAGCAGCAAGATATCACATTACAGTATGGATTTGGAGTCAAAAGAGGCCTGAGTTCAAAACCTGGCTCTTCGAATAACAATGAAAACCTCAAAACCCAATACATCATTCATATTGTATTTTCCAGGAATGGTAAAGTAAGAGAATGCCAGCCACAGTGCTATTCATCAAGGACTTACTATACCCTGAAAAACTATTACTGCATTGATAAAAGCCTGGAACCAAACAATTGGGTTCCAACAATAGTATTAAACAGTTTAAGGCTCAGGTCAATGTGATTTAACTGCTGCTATATACCTAAGAAATAGATAGGTTAGCATAAGGCTGACTTTACTTGGAATTATTGTGAAGATCACATTAACATGAGGGACAATGAAGTGAATGTACTCATTTGTGTTCTGTTATTATGAGGAAGCAAAATACTATGGAACACATCAGAAATACCAATACTATAATGACTACAAATGCTTCAGTGTTGACCACTAAAGGGCACAAACAGATTGGAATGGCAGGGAATAGACCGAAGGTGTGGGTGTTATTTTTTTTTTGCCTTTTTTTTTTTGGAAGGCAATTGAGGTTAAGTGACTTGCCCAAAGTCACATGGCTAGTAATTGTGTCAAGTGTCTGAGGCCGGATTTGAACTCAGGTCCTCCTGACTCCAGGGCCAATGCTCTATTCACTGTGCCACCTAGCAGCCCTGGGTGTTAAGTTATTATGTAGCAGTATTGAATCATAACAAAACTTCACATATCTTGCCAATTATAGGCAAGTATTTCATGCTGCTTTTCATCAAAAATATGCTCAGCTCCAAGAGTCACAACAATATACTGCAAAACCCCACAGGGCAATTGTAATAAGTATCTTCATCCTTAAACCCAGATTAGATGAAATCAGAGTAGAAATTAAGGGATTCCTTAAATCTGAAGAGCAAAGCTAAAGAACCTGAAGCCATTGAAATTCTAGATTTAACACAAACTCCAAAAGTTCTACCAAATAGTGAAGCAGACAGCAAATTATAAAAGTTGTCAATAGCTCAGATGATTTTGAAAAAGATGAGCATACTTAGATTGGAATTTCCAAAAGCTCTTTTAGGATTTGATGGCATGAGTTCAACTAACAGAACAATTATACCAAAAGAAAACAACAAAAAATCCAATATATGCTTAAAAAAAAAACATCAAGAAGAAATGCTTCCAGGAAAATATTTGACAGAAAGCATAAAAACATTTCGGGTCCAATACATGAAAGTACATGCTGTGTCCATTGCCATGGTAAAGACCATAGTAGAAAAGGAGAAGCTATCTGAGGTGGCTAGGTGGCACAGTGAACAGAGCACTGGCCCTGAAGTCAGGAGTTCAAATCCAGGCTCAGACACCTGACACACTTATTAGCTGTGTGACATTGGGCAAGTCACTTAACCCCAATTGCCCTCCAAAATGCAAAAAGGAAAAAGGTGAAGCTATCTAGAAATATTCCTCAAAACAGGAGTTATAGAAGCATTAAATTTAGGAGAAAAATCAAGCTTTTTCTTGTACCCCTTGGTACAATGGAAAGAGTGTTGGGTTCAAATCCCTTTGGAAAGACATTAGAAGATTATGTCACTATTACATGAAGTAAAAAACTTCGAACACCATCATACCTTAAAGGGAACAAAAAGGAAAGTGGAAAACAAGGCATAGTAGAAATTCTTGACACCCTTAATCAACAATTGAAAACAAAAGCAAAGGGGCGGCCAGGTGGCTCAGCTCCAGTGTCGGGATGACCTGGATCAAATCCGGGCTCAGATACTCAGCACCACACCCAGAAATAATAACTGGCTGTGTAACCTTGAGCAAGTTACTTAACCCCGATTGCTTTAAAAAAAAAAAAGAAAACAAAAGCAAAAAAAGTTAAGGAATAAATGCAGTGCAAAGAGTAAAATAAGCAATTCAACATCAACTAAAAACTCCATCATAGAGGAATGAGAATTAGAGAAACTAGAGGAAAGAGGGATCTCATGAAGAAAGAGAAATTGGAGAATTTTTGCTCATCTGTATGGTCAAAAAAAAGTCCAACACTACACAAAAGAAAGTTGGATTAAATTCAAAAGAAGTCTTGGAGATCTTTTTATATGCTGAGTTTAAGAGAGGTGATATTGAGAGAGGTGACTGACGTGCTACTTCTCCAAAAAACTGAAAAGTATTGAATCTGGATAAGATCCATAATTGTTGGCGCAAACACTGCACAGTGGCACATGAATTCTAGCCAAAGCAGTTCAACAGCTCCCTCTCTGTGGCAAGCCTGATCCCATTTCTCACTAGAGGCATCACATATTTACTACTAAAAGATAAGAGCAACCAGTATCCCCTCAAATATAGGCCAATTATATCTTTATATAATTTACACAAAACATTCACAGCATGTATTGCTCAAAAAAAATCTATAAACACTTACAATAAAACAACATATTGGCCAAAGAACAAAAAGGGCATGCCAAAAAGTCCCAGGGGGGTAAAGTTCATCTCATTATCATTTGGTGATTATTGTACAAGCCTCCTGGAAGTGACATTCTATTTATGCCAGTTTTATTATTATTGCAAAGCCTTTGACTCAGTTCCACATCTATGGATTAGTCAAGAACTGAAAATAGATAAATGTGATCTTCCAGTGAGAAAGTTAAGGCAGCCATGGTTCTGCACAGTCTTAAATCCATTATAATCACTTCTGAATACAACTGGGTATGGTTTTCAAGGCAGAGAAGTCATCTTATTAATCACAAGATGCCCATGTATAATATCAGGTTCTCTGGTCCCAGGGAAATCTTTACTACTACTCCACCATCCGTCCATACACTCTGTGAGCCAGTGACACTGGCCTCTTTGCAGTTCCTCCCTTTCTCAGCTCCAGGCATTTCTCTGGCTATCCCTCATACCTGGAATGCTCTCCTTCCTCAGCTTCACCTCCTGACCTTCCTGGCTTCCTTCAAGTCCCAGATAAAATCCTACCTTCCACAGGAAGCCTTTCCAATCTGTCTCAATTCTCGCGCTTTCCCTCCGCCGATTATTTCCAACGTATCCTGGGTGTATTTTGTTGATACAATTGTTCGTTGTCTCCCCAGTTAGATTATAAGCTTCTTGATAGCAGGGCTTGTCTTTTGCTTTTCTTTGTGTCTCACGGTGCTTAGCACAGTGGCAGGCAAACAGCAGGTACTTAATAAATACTTACTGACTGACATTAAAATAGCTACTTCATCTCATGGAAACTTTCTCCTGCAATACCAAAATATCACATGTACTCTAAGCATAAAATGCCTCTGTGCCAAGAATGGAGACTAAACGTCTTAAGCTTGAGTCCAGAAGTCAAATTACATTAATGAATGCATGTGACACTTTTAAATATCTTGGTCTTCTCCAAGCAAGAAACATCAAGTTTAAGGATACCAAGGAGAGAAAACTGAGGCTGGGTGCATGTTAAGGGAACCAGATCTGTATCCTAAGTCATAGCTTAATGGGAAGAACACCTGCAGAGCAACAAAAATTGGCTGGTTTTAACATATATTTCAAGCATGATAAAATGGATAACAATAGACCTAGAAAGCATTCAAACAAAACCACATTAACAAAAAACAGGTTTCATCCTCCCAAGGCAGCTATATAAAGATTTACAAGTTCTCATCCAAAAAGAGAATGGATACCGTACATGTTCTATTAAATACATATAAAGGGGGGAAGCCATTGGGGAGATGGAAGAGAGGCAGACAGGGGGAAGGGGTAATCAGTATCTTTGCCAAGAAAACCTCAAATGGGGTCACAAAAAGTCATACACGACTGAAACAACAACAAAGGCTGACAACAGGTATATGCCACTGGATTACCAAATGTAACTGAAAGTGGTTTATCTCCAGATAGAAAAAATTTTTTTTGCTTTTTTTGGGGGGGAGGGCAATTGGGGTTAAGTGACTTGTCCAAGGTCACACAGCTAGTTTTGTGTTAAGTGTCTGAGGCCGGATTTGAATCCAGGTCCTGACTCCAGGGCCGGGGCTCTATTCACTGTGCAAGCATGAGAATCTTAACTGGTTTGATCTCTTAGTTTCCATCTGGCTCAAAATGCTATGATTCTTATGCTTGTATATATCCATATACCAAAATACATTCATCCCTACCTCCGGAATCAAACTCATGTGATCATTCAAAAATCCACATGTTCATAGTCACACCAACACAAGGAACATGCACCTATGAATCACAGTCACCCACATAAGGAACACATACTAACTCGTAACCATGTCCTCTCACACACACACTGGGCCACCTACTCACCTGTACCATTTATGCACACATACTCACCCACACACTCGCTCCCTCTGGAGACAGATCAGGCCCAGTCTTGTATACCTAGATCCCAGGACTAGTTCCCATCCCAGAGCCCCAGCAAGCCTGGGCAGGAAGGGGATTCGGATGAACTAGCTACTGCATCAGAGCTCAAGTAAAAGATGCCATTATCTATAAAGTCAGCCCTACCCCCATCCCCAATGTACATCTCACTGGAAGCTAAAGAAATTCCCCCTAACACAGCCACACCCTGCTTGTTGGCCTGAGTTCAGGAGGTCTGTTGGAAGATCTAGACCCTTAGCATTTCTCCCTCTTCCAGGCAAGATGGGAGATAGCTGACACATGCTCCTCCCACAATCCCTTCTTTGAAGACTCTCTCCTCTCTACTCATACTTCATCTCCTTTGCTTCTACAGGTTAATGCTCTTGGAAGATTGCATTCTCCTCCAGCTGACTCTTGGTACCCTGGCTTAGATAGGAAGGCATATAACTTATACCAAGTACTCAGGGAAGTTGACATTGGCTGTGTGACCCTAGACAAGTCAAAGAACTACCTTGCTTTGAATGCTCTAAAACACATTCATTTTTATTTTTATTTTTTATTTTTTTTTTGCTTTTTGGAGGGCAATTGGAGTTAAGTAACTTGCCCAAAGTCACATGGCTAGTTTTTGTGTTAAGTGTCTGAGGCCAGATTTGAATTCAGGTCCTCCTGACTCCAGGGCCGGTGCTCTTTTTACTGCACCACCTGACCACCCCGACATTAATTTTCAATAATTATTTTCTCCTGACTGCTATTAAGGAAAAGAAAGTCTTGCCTTCCAAGAGGATCAGTACCCTTCCTGGATTCTCATTAAATGGATTTTTTTTTCCCCTTCTCCTCATAGTAGAAAGTGAGAAACTGAGACTCAAAGACCATTTGCTACCTGCTATGGTATTCTAGACAAATCTCATCATCTTGCAAGATGACTAAAAATTCTGTGCTCTTTTCCTCTGGGATGGCTCACTCCTCTGATTGGAGAGGGTGGAGGGCAGATAATGAAGAATTCCTCCCAGAACTTCCATTTAAGGAGGGTGCCTAGGGCAGTGATCTCATTATTTCCCACCATGGCTAGACTCTTCTGTCTTTGTGACTTCCCACTTGGCTTCCCACTTCCCTGAATTTGTCATGTCCCTTCTGAGTACCCATTACATGTATTATCTTCCTCTATTAGACTGTAAACTTCTGGAGAGCAAGGACTGTCTTTCACCTTTCTTTGGAAACCCAGTTCTTACCTGGTAGGTAGATACAGGCATGAGAGTTTTAGGTGGTTCAATCTCTTAGTTCTCATCTGGCTCAAAATCCTATGATTCTTATGCCCATACAGATTAATGTACCAAAATATATTCATACTTACCTCCATAATCAAACTCATGCTCCTAACCATTGATCAAAAATCCACAAGTTCACATTCACATCAACACAAGGAAACGTGTACCCATGAATCACAGTCACCCGCAAAGGAACAGAGCTCAATATTTATTGACTGACTGACAAAAAGGACAAATGAAGTCCACAAAGTCTCATGGTGAGTCACTGGTAGCTCAAGGGACTGAATCCAGGCATCTAGCGAGTTAGCTTGATGTCTGTCCTTATCATAATAGTTGCCAGGGGAACCTTATTGTTCTCTCTAAATTTTTTAAATAATTATTTCAATATAATTGGTTTCCTTTGCAGTCTTACATACATTATTTTATGCATTTAAAAATATTATTCTGAGAAGGAGGCGGAGGGTCTATCAACTCCATCAGACTGTCAAAGACAAAAAGCAAAACAGTCCTTGCCCTCGATGAGCCTGCATTGTATTGAGAGAGACAGTGTGTATGTACCCAGACAGGTATGAAAAACAGAAAAGTTCACCTTTTATAGCACTTGGAAATAAAATGCTTTTCTCATAACCACCCTGCAAACTGGCTACTTTACAGATGAAGAAATTGAACTAGAGAGACAAAACACCAATAGCTAGTAAGAAGTGGAACTGAAACTGGAATCCGCCCATATATTCGGGCCCCCAGTCCAGGGCTATTTTCTTAGCTCTACTCTGTCTCTCATAAATTAAATGCTAAGAACTGGAGTATAAGCTCTTTGAATTTCTTCATGTCTTCTCCAAACTGTGAAGAAAAGCTCCATCCCAAAGGTGGGGATACAACCAGGGAGGGGGTTCCTTGCTGGAATTTGAATTCTGGCTCTTCTACTTACCACCTATGCAAACTTGGCACTGGACTTTATTCTTCTGGGTCTCAGTTTCCCCATCTTAAAAAAAAGAGAGGATAATTCCTAGAAAAGCTCTAAGTTCCCATCCAGTTCTAAAACATCTGTAGCATCTAGCACAGTACTCTATACACAGTGGACATTTAATATTTCTGAAGGAATGAATTCCTACCTGCAGTGAACTAAGTGACAGGTCTGCTCAAGGGCCTAGGGAAGCCTGCCTTGCAGGGGATTCTCTAGACATAAAAATCTCACTCAAATCCAGCCAGACTGGTCTTCTTGCTGTTCCCCATACCCAACATCCCCCCTCCCATCTCTGTGCCTCAGCAAGGGTTGTCCCCCCATGCCTGGAATGCTAACCTTCCACCTCTTACCAACCTAGCTCTCTTCAAGGCCCAGTTCAAATCCCACCTTTTCCACAAAGTTTTTCTGGATTTCCTCTAAGTTGTTCATACTCTCTTATCCCACTTCCCTGTAATTAATTTACTTAGTTTATATTTATTGAAACAATAACAACAACTACTAGCATTTATACAGCACTTTCAAGTTTCACATGTTAACAACTCGAAGCTTCCCTGTGAGGAAGGTGCTATTGTTATCTGAGTGTTTAGCACAAGAACCAGGAAAACATATGCTTCTTGGTTTTGCCTTTTTATCTCTGGGACCTAGTATAGTATCTATCTGTCTGGTCCATAAGGAGCACTTCATAAATACACTGCATTGATTTTAATTGGGTTTAGTGTAGAAAGAGGATTCTGGGAAATTTAATGAGGAAACCAATCACCCAGAGGTGATGAGCTGGTTCTTTACTTACTACCTAATGTCAGATCCATGGTCTTGCTTTAATAGATACTCATTTATATTTTTCTCCCCCTTGGTAAATAGACCCATAGATGTTTTAAAAGTTATTTACAAAAATGATCTTTCTATTTATGTTTTCTTTTGCTCTTACCAGAGAGTGGAAAGTATTTGATGCAAGGCCAATTGTTGCTTCAGAGAATAATGTTCTGTAATCAAAATGCCAGACCCACCTGGCTCTGCCACCATGCCTATCCTCACCATCCCTGGGTGAGGTGATTTTCCTGGCCTCATCCTCCTTCTCCTGTTAAGGAAAAGAACACAGTGGCTGGGGAGACACAATTACTTGAGCACCTGAGCAAATTTTCCATGCAGCTTTTGACAGATAAGGAAACATTTCTCATTAATTCGGGCTGTCCATGAGTAAACAGGCTGCCTCAATAGGTAGTGAGCTCCCCATCACAGAAGCTTCCTTCAGAAGCTGGATGCCTACTTGTCAGGATTAAGATTGAGTGATGGGATGAACTAGATAACCCCTAAAGTCCCTTCCAACTCTGAGCTTATGTGACTTAGTGCAAACTTTATCTCATTCAGGAAGTCTTCCCAGATTGATAATGATTGAAATATGATTCCAGGGGTGGCTAGGTGGTGCAGTGAATAGAGCACTGGCCCTGGAGTCAGGAGGACCTGAGTTCAAAGTTAGCCTCAGATACTTAACACACACACACACACAAAAAAAAAAACTGGCCATGTGACCTTGGGCAAGTCACTTAACCCCAACTGCCCTCCAAAAAAAAAAAAAACCCCAAAAAATATGACTTCATACTACCTTGATAATATTTCGCTGCCCTTCACTCTCAAAAGTATTGCACTGGGGTGGCTAGGTGACGCAGTGAATAGAGCACTGGCCCTGGAGTCAGGAGGACCTGAGTTCAAATCCAGCCTCACACACTTGACACTTTTGCCTTGTCTTGCCCCAATTGCCTTGTCTTCTCCTCTCCAAAAAAAAAAAAGCATTGTACACACAGCTTGATACATAAACATATCTTGGTCAATGGGCACTGGTGAGATGGTCTTCTTTGTGGGGACTGTGATCCTGCAGCCCCCACATCTGTGTTCCTTCCCATTTTCCCTTCCTCCCTTTCCCAAAGCAATGAATCTATAGGAGAATGTGGTCAGAGTTGAAGGGCTACCAATCCAGCGCCCTTCACCCCTTCCCACCAACCTCAAATCCTGATCACTACATAGACATGAAATCAGTAGACCTTGGTTCTATTATCACCTTAAGCACAGTATTTTGGGGCCTCAGTTTCCTCATCTTAAAAATGAAGGGAGCTGTTTTAGATGGCCTCTAATATTTCTTCCAACTCTGGATAGATGATCCTAGATCTAATTCTAGGATTAGAATTTTTGTATCACTGCCTCATCCCCTATAAAAACCTTGATATAGGAACATCCAGGATTTGACATCATGACCTCCTTTATCAGGATCAGCTTTCAAAGCCCTCCCCATACCAGCTCCTCAACACGCTCACTTCAGTGAGAATGCAGCTACAGCTCCTAAGCCCTCACTCTTCTATCACAACTTCAGGTGCAGACTGGGAGACAGGAAGCAAATCTCAAGAAGCTGGAGGTGAGAGAAAGGGTGAGACAATGACCAAGAGGGAACCTTCTCACTTGCCATCTTTAACTGTCCCATTAGCCTGCCTGGGTCCGAAAGGTGTAGTAATGAAGAAATTAAACACGATGTCTTTGATGGCTCCACAGCATTAACTCAGCTACTACCTTCTGTGAACTTCAAGGAGATATTCTAGGATTTTAAACAATTCTTTCCCCATTATTTTTTGCTGCAGAAGAACTAGATGCCAAGTGGTAAAATGAAGGCTCTGTTCTCTCTTTTCCCTTCTGACTTTTATCATGTCCCACATTCTGATATAAATACCTATTGATTTCCTTCTTCATCCTCTGTCCCTCCCCCTTGCCCCTTCCTGAAGGGGTTACAAGTTCCAGCACCCCTGCTCTTTGGGCTCTGGAGGAAGGAGGATGAGAGAACAAGGGGGATTCTAAGCAAAGGGTGGGAGAATCTGGAAGAAAATTTGACTTTCAATAAAGTACAGAAATTTTTGAAGATCCTCAGGAATGGAAACTGGGTCCTATTTAATGAGAAAGCCAATGTCCTTCAATGGGCCTGAGTCTACAAACTGGATTAATTAGCTTTTACTATACTAGAAGTTAGCAAGGACAAGACAGTTCATTAGATGTGGGTGGACTCAGGAAAGCTAGCCTCCATTACAACTGGCTTTCCCGGGGCTGAGTCTGTAGCTCTCTCTGAGCCTTAGTTTTCCCATGTACAAAATGTCTAGATGGACCAGATGTCTCAAGTAGCCTTCTGACCCTGACACTTCTCAGTCAGTCAAAAGGCATTGTTCAGAGACAACAACTGGAAAGGGGCAAAGCAAACAAGCAAAAACTCAGTTTCTTCATCTGTAAGGCACAGGGTAATATGTACACTCCATACTTCACTATGTTATCGTTAGGGTCAAATGACGAGAGCAATATAAAGCATTTTCTTAATAGTGATATGTACTAACATTCTATGTCCTGAAGTCCCAAATCCCTTATAGCTCTAACATTTTACAGACTCAGATCCTGTCTCTGCTATGTCATTCCCCACTCTGACATTCTATGTCCCAAGGTCCCTTCCACCTCTAACATTCAGTAATGATGAGTATTGATTTATCCCTATTAATCACTAGGATTTTAAATCTCCCTATCTCTAACAGCAACAAGGGTTTTTGGTCCCAAGGCAAGTCCATTTTCTGACTGAAAATCCCAGAGTTTCCCAATTTGATCACTCTATTCACATTGCCAACCTACTAGAGAAGATGGAAAGAATCAGATTTTTTCCCCACTTCCTCCACAATTGAAGTGCCTCTGAAAAATGCCACATCGCCAACCTGACCTAAAGAAATGATAATACTGGGGTAGCTAAGTGGCACAGTGAATAGAGCACCAGCTCTATAGTCAGGAGGACCTGAGTTCAAATCTAGCCTCAGATACTTAACACAAAAAACTAGCTGTGTGACCTTCGGCAAGTCACTTAACCCCAATTGCCCTCCAAAAAGCAAAAAAAAAAAAAAAAGTGATAATATGGGGCAACTAGGTGGCGCAGTGAATAGAGCACTGGCCCTGGAGTCAGGAGAACCTGAGTTCAAATCTGACCTCAGACACAACACAAAACTAGCTGTGTGACCTTGGGCAAGTCACTTACTCCCAACTGCCCTACCTTCCCCCTCAAAAAAAAAAAGTGATCATATGGAATAAAACCCTTGTTCCCTTAAACCTGGCCAGCTGGTACTTTCAATCATACTCATGAATAACTCTAATGAGTGGTCCTAATACCCTCCTTCAGCAGCCAGCTCTGGTCACTTGTCATGAGACCAGTTGTCCATTTACTCACATCCCAAATGGTACTGTCATCAAATACAGTAAATGCTTTCTCTGGAATGAACCACACATATGACTACAACCCCAAGGGATTCTTTCCCAGCTGGAGGGTCCCAAGGGGGAACTTCTAAGAATAGGGGCAAGATTCAGATAATGGGGTTCCCTGATTTGCAGTTCCAACCCAGTGGTTTCTGTATCCCCTATTTATCCAGCTTCAAAGCAGAGTGTTTCAACAGTATAGCTGGATAAGTCACAGTCAGACTCCAAGCCACAAAAAATACGGAATTCTAATCCAAGGCATTTGTCAGCAGGGAGAGACAAGGTTCTATTTGCTACATCTTCCAAATCTAGTGCTATACTTTTAGGATCAGTTCACTCTGGGACTTTCCCAAAGCAAGTGTGACGTTATCAAATTCATTATCATTCACATTATCAAATGAGACTATGTCCAAAAAGTACTTTGTTATTATAATATTTTGTGGAAGTCTGAGTTATATTATTATTATATATTATTATAATTAATATATTATATTATTATTATCTGAGTTATATTATTATATATTATATAATTATGTATTATTATATTATTATTGAAGAGGTCAAAAGTTACATTAGGGTCCCTTCAAAGAATATGTAATCATAAGATCTTAGTGATGAAGAGAAACTGGACAGGTCATGTCATTTCTTCTTTCCATCTATCAGGCTTTCATTTAGATTACTACAGATGAAGGAGAATCTATTGGATTAAATGAGACACTCAAATTTGAAGACTACCTTCTATTTTCCAAAGCATTTTCACTTATACCGTCTTTCTCAATCCTCAAAATAGTCCTGTGGTTAAGAAATTTATTCCCATTGCAGAACCAGAAGAACATTGTACACAGTAACAGCCATACTGTGTGATGACTGACTTTGATAGACTTAGCTCTTCTCAGCAATGCAAGGATCTAAGACAACTCCAAAAGACTCACGATGGAAAACGCCATCCACATCCAGAGAAAGAACTTTGGAGTCTGACTGCAGATGGAAGTTTTTGCTATCTGCTCCCCTTTTGTTTTGTTTTGTTTTGTTTTGTTTCTTCTTTTCATGGTTCCTCCTATTAGTTCTAATTCTTCTTTACATCATGACTAATGTTATAATGTTTAATATGACTGTATAAGTAAAGCTTATATCAGATTGCATGCCTTCTTGGGGAGGGGGGACGAGAAGGATGGGGAGAAAATTTAACTCAAAATCTCATGGAGGGGCAGCTAGGTGGCCAAATTAATAGAGCACTGGTCCTGGAGTCAGGAGGACCTGAGTTCAAATCCAGCCTTAGACACTTGACACACTTACTAGCTGTGTGACCTTGAACAAGTCACTTAACCCCAAATGCCTTGCCTTCCCCCCTCCAAAATAAAAAATCTTATGTAAGTGAATGTTGAAAACTAAAAATTAATTAATTATAAAAAAGAGAAAAGGACAAAGAAGATTAAATTACTCTTCCCAAATCTTGCTTTGAAGGACCACTTGCTAATTACACGTCAATTTTGCTATTATATGATGAAAACATAATATGTAAATTCATAAATATCTGTGATAACTTCATATTTTTAGAGATAAGAAACAATAAAGAGGACCAAAAAAATTTTAAAGAAAAAGAAATTTATTCCATTTTAGAAATGAGATCCTCAGAACTGAAGTGATTTTTCCCATCACCCAATCAGTTAGTGGCAGAGCTGACATTAGAACTCAGGACTCTAACCTCTTTTCTAGTCCAGTGTACCTTCCACCACTGCAAACTCCCTCACAGAAATAGAATCTACATTTCTCTTTCAAGAGAACCTCCTCAGTGCTGAACTGACCACCTGGCACACAACAGGTACTTAATAAAAATTTATTTTGGGGCAGCTAGGTGACCCAGTAAATAGAGTACCCACCCTGGAGTCAGGAGGACCTAAGTTCAAATCTGGTCTCAGACACTTAACACAAAAACTGGCCATGTGACCTTGGGCAAGTCACTTAACCCCAACTGCCCTCCAAAAAGAAAAAAGGCCAATCTCTATCCATTCTCTGTGACTGCACGGAGCAAACACATCTTGGACAGACAAGCCAGCTCATCCATTCCTAGGAGAAGAAGGCTGAGCCTTGTTAGTATCCTAACTCCCCTCCATTTTGTCAACCCCAGTACTGCCACAGTAGTTAAGTCACACCTTCCAAAGTGGGACAAAGGCAGGTCAGAAGCAAGGAGGAGGGGGATCGAGGGAACAGTCTCACCCATGCCTAATGAGATCAGAAGAAAACCTGGTCACCTTTTGGGTCCCTGGAACCAGCATGAAGGCCATAATACCTACCAAATGGACTCATCTGCCCTACTCAGGACACTTCAACCTCTGGGTGCCACCAGCTGGGCCATGTTAACATTCAGGAAGTCAATCATCAAGCTCTGTGTGTCCTTCACTTGGGAGAGAATGGATACCTACTGTGTGCCCTTACTATAGAAAATACACATTCTCTGTCTATGAGGAGCAAACAATCTACTTAGGGGCCATGAGAGTAGCATGGAGGAAACAATACCCAGTACAAAGACAGAATATAACACAATTCAAATCTCTGGCCCTCAGTTTAGCATAGATGATCTCTAAGCTCCCTCCCAGCTTCCCGAAGTTATGAATGGCAAAGAGCCGTACATGAGGACCTAGAGGGCCACATGTGGCCTCCAGGCTGCAGGTTCTCCATCCTTGAAGTCCATCCCCTGAATTTTCACATTCAGAGGCTGGGAACGAAAAAGAGACTAGCTCAAGTAGTGACCCAGATAACAAATAGCAGAGCTGAGACTTGAACTTGGGTCTTCTGGTCAAGTCCAGTGCTCCTTCTACCAAATCACAATCCTTCCCAAGTCAAATAGTTTTGCCAATTAGTGGCAAGAAATTAGGCCAAGCCTCAGAGAAACTGGGCTTCAAGCAAGGCACAAACCTGTTTGGTATGGAAAATGTGATTGTGTCTCATCACCAGTACTGACTTCCTTTAGTCTCCTGCTTCTCCTAAACATCAGCTATGCTCAGGAGGCCAGGGCTGTCACTGTAGGTCAATTTAAGTCACAGTGAGTAAAGCGCTGGCCCAGAGTCAGGAGGACCCAAGTTCGGTTTCGGCCCCAGACACTTAACACCCACACAAAAAAACTAGCCATGTAACCTTGGGCAAGTTACTTAACCCCAAATGCCCTCCAAAAAGCAAAAAAAAAAAAAGCAAAAGGACTGTATCTGCAAAACTAGCATCAGGCATGTGGGTTCCATGCAGCAAGTATTGTACTATGCTTAATTCAGCTGTGGGAAGGGGGAGCGGGGAGGACCCACACAGCTGGAACTTTTATCTAAATCGGGGGATTCTTAATTTTTTGTTTCATGCCTACATTAATAGAAGAAAATGATAAATTTCTGTTAGAAGTTAGTGGAAATCAAGATATAATTTTTTCCCCATCCATATTCATGGATCCCCTGAAACCTATCCATGGCTCCCTTCAGGATCTGTTAAGAAACAGACTCCAAATTAAGAAACCCTGGTCTAAATTCATGCCTCTTCATAAATATCCTCCATTCCCTGACCACATCCCATAGTCCTCCCAATTCTACTCAGTCCAGCAAGTTAGGAATCTCTAAAAAGAAGAAAGTGGAAAAGAGTCTAGGTTGGATTGATGCTGAAACATTTCGCTACAGAATACTTTGCATACAGCCTAACACTACTGATGTATCATTTTCTTTTTCTTAGTTATTTCTTTTTGTTACAAATGTAGATTCTATGGGGATGCTATTAATAAGAACAATAATATTTACTGACTTTTTGTAATGTTTTAAGGTTTTTGAAACACTTTATGCATACAATAAATCATTTGAACATTATAACAATGCTGTAAGGTGCATTTTACAGATGAGAAAATAAGACTCAGAAAAATTGTGCCTTGTCCATAGTCACATAGCTATTAAGGGTCATGGAGGTGATTTGAACCAGGTCTTCTTGATTTCAAGTCAAAAAGTCTATTATGGAGACAGTTACATTTTTAAAAGGCATTGAGAAAACATTAAAAATTAAATTAGATTAAAAGTCTGTGTTGAGGTCTTGCCAAGGAAGTAGTTGAAAGAGATGGCATAGGGGCGGCCAGGTGGCTCAGCAAGTAAAGAGCACCAGCTCCAGTGTCGGGATAACCTGGAGATCAAATCGGGGTTCATATACTTAGCACCACACCCAGAAATAACTGGCCGTGTAACCTTGAGCAAGTTACTTAACCCCAATTGCTTAAAAAAAAAGAGATGGCAGGCTATTGTGAGAGTTCCCAGAGCAAACATTTGATTTTCCCTTCTGGATCACATACTGTGGGGTGAGGTGGTAAGAGACACATAGTAATGGCAGTAAGACATAACCCATCTTCATAAATACCCACAGACCAGTTACAAGCAGTAAAAGTGATCCCACTTCTTACCCTTGACCCAAAATCCCTGAGATAAGAAAGGCAGCCCTCAGTCAGACAATATCATCAAATAAAACTAACTTCCCTAATAGGGCAAAAAGCTAGAGTTTCTCCTTGGCCTAAGGAGAGTATATACAGAGGGCAGATTATAGAGGAGGGAAAGGGAGAGAAATTGAGGATTAAATCCCAGCTCAGCCACTTACCAGTTCTGTGACCTTGGGTACATCATCTAACCATTTTGGGTCTCAGTTTCTTAATCTGTAAAATGAGAGGAATGAACTACATGTTCTGTAAGGTCCCTTCTAAGTCTAAACCTTATGATCTTGTTTCTTCCCAGATCAAAAATGTTCCATGTCTCTGAAGGTCTGTAAAAATAGGATTGGATCTCTTCCAGCAGAGAACAGGACACGAGTGATGGATTCAAATACCTGTAGATCTTTATGGGTGGTTCTGCCCCAAGACAGAAAAATGGAAAAGAAGCCCAATCCAAGTCCCAAACTGCCACAACTCCATGTTATTCACAATGAACTGTTCTAATAGCTGCCATCTAATAATTAAGCTAAAAATTAAGAAAGGAAAAAGCTGAGTGGTGTAGAGGAAAAAACAATGGATTTGGGATCAGAGGACCTAGATTTGAATCCAGACTCCATCCCTTACTCCCTTACTAAGAGCAGGGGCAAGCTAAAACCCTCTCAGGGCCTCAATTGGATTTGAAAATCAATGAAATAACATATGTAAATAAAAAGTGCTGGGCAAACCTCAAAGCATTCGTTAAATACTAGCTATTATTATTATTTAAATGAGAAGGTTGAAAGAGATAACCCCTGAATTCTCTTCCAACAACTATAATCCCAAGGATTCTAGACTTCTGGGCATTATTTCCATGGACTTTTCATAATGAATAGGGAGGGCCACCTCATAGTTCCCCAATCATTGCGCTCTCTGCCCTGGGCACTTTGAAGGAGCCTACTTAATGGAGGTACCCAGGTTATGAGGGATGACCTGAATTCCAGCAGTCTTTGGCTGATGGGAAGCATTTTCCCCTAAAGGGGGAAGGGATCTAGAAGTGTCACCCAGAATTGTCATCGACCGTTGGAGGCCCCACATCTGACCCGAGTTTGAAGCTCTCCAGTTGACTCTCCAGGAGACAATGAGAGAGAGCACCCCGGCTGAAAGAGACTGTTTCATATACTCCTATAAGACACAAGCCTCTGGGTCACATTAACCAGACCATTCATCCTTTATCCAAAAGGGCAGAATGGAGATGTTAAAAGCAGTTCAATCTCCCACCCACTCTGTAACACATTAGTCAAGGACACAGCTCTTAGCCCTTTGTTCCCTCTATCCATCAACAAACTAAACACTAGGATTTCAATTTTGGGATAATCTCATCTGATGGAAGCTCCAGGGACTAAGGACCAGAAAAATGGCCAGAGTAAGCTCTGTTCAACAGGCAATCTGGTGGTAGAACCTGACCCTTTGTTCTCTGAGCACCTAGGCTTGGCTAAAAGGAGATGGAGGCTGGGTATGGACTCACAGTGCCATGCTGTCCAGCAGTCTTATTGAGCAGTGAAGAGAGTTAGGGTTGTGCAATGCACCACGGGTGCCTGCCTGCCTGCCTCTCCTCCATCCCTGAACCTGAAGGATGTTAATCTCTTGCCTTCTGGGTTGGGGGGGAGGGAGGGGAGGGGAGTAGATGGAGGCAGCACTGCAGTGGTGAGTGAGAATGACACCCAGGTGTTCCATTCCTGCAGAGAAGCCTGGAGCTTGAGGACTGGCATAAGGGCAGCTATCTTGCCTTCACAAGAGTAAGAAACAGTCCAAGAGCCCTATAGAGAATCCATAGCTTTTTGAAGCAGACAGATAACCCTAAACACAAAGTGTTGGAAATATGCAATGGCCAAGGTGGTTATAATCAAGTTGCTATTAACCCTTCAAATGCCAAGACATTTAACCTGCAGATCATGTCTATGAGGGGCAGGAAGGGAGACAGAAAAGGGTATGAATTGAGGGGCAGAGACAGGGACTCACTAGGGGAGGCTGGAAAGTTTGAAAGTCATGCAAGGGATGGAGAAGCTATAAAGAGATATAAGCTGATTTAACCTGGAGACTGGAGGATGGAATTCACAACTTCTTCCCCTCCCTCCTCTCCCAGTTCTTGGTACTTTTTTTTAATCCTAAAGGATTAAGGAGGGGACCAGTCAATGAAGAATTCTCCCTGAAAATTCACCAGTCAACAAGGAATCTTCCCACTCAGCAGGCTGAGCTCCCTCCTTTCCCTCCCCTCCCCCCCTCTACATACTCCAGGGAGGAGGGGGGGGAGGGAATCAGCTCACCTAGCAAGTACCCGGTGATGCATGAATCACCCACCCTCTGGAGCTACTCCCAAATCGAATACCTATATGCCAGGGCCACCAGCTTGATGCTGCCAGGAGCCCCTCTATATGAGAAAGTACTCCTCCCACCCCACCCCGTTTCTCTCCGCAATCCACGCTGTCACAGAAGCACCAATAATCTTGTTATTAGGAAGCTACTTTATAATAGCAAAGAGGGCCTTCTAGGGACACACTATGCCCAGGCCTGAGGTGTGGGGAGTATTGAGGAAAGCATTACGGGGGAAACTAAGACACATAGAAAGGAAGCACAAATATACATCTGACAGCAACAGCACATGGCCCAACCCTGGTCAGAGCAGCGGGGCAGGATCGGACTTCAGAACAATGGGGCCAGGTGTGAACGCTGGAAGCATGAGAGAAAGATGCCCCTACAACCCATTTCCTAAATCACAGCAGCTTGACAAGGGTAGGTATTTAAAAGGGATTAAAGTGAGGAGGTAAGAAATTGGGGAAGAATGAGGGGAAAGGGATGGAAGGATGGGAAAGAGCTGCGTGGGGCGGGGAACAGATAAGGATAGGAGGAGACCAGAAGGAAGGAGGACGAGATGGGGGAGGGAGGCAAAATGGGGGAGAAGAGGTAAGAGAAGGGAGGAGGAGGAGAAAAGGGAAAGGAGGGGGAAAAGGGAAGGAAGAAGGACAGGGAAGGGAGAAGATAGGGAGGAATGGGGAAGGGACGGGGAAGGAAGAGATGTGGGAACGGGGGAAAGGGGGGTGGGGAAAGAGGAGTGAAGACCCTCCATACTCACAGTAGGTCTTCCTGGTCAGCTCTTCTACTACTTCAGGCTTTAACTTGCTGTTGGATTTCCCCATCCTCTGCGGCCACGTCCC
>NW_027185642.1:0-18390 GCF_028583685.1 Petaurus breviceps papuanus
GGCTTTAACTTGCTGTTGGATTTCCCCATCCTCTGCGGCCACGTCCCCCGCCGGGCCCGAACCGACTAGGGCATAAACCCCGGAGCGGCTCCAGGCCCAGCCGGCTCTCCCCTGTCCCGCCGCGGGGGCTCGTCCTAGGCAGCCCTGCACCGGCTTGGAGCAGGGGACCCGCAAGCGAAGGCAGGGACGGGGCAGGGGCGGGGGGGCTCTAGGGTGTCTTTGTTTCCAGCTCTCTCGGTCCCAGACCAAGGTCCTAGCTCGCGGAGCACTGCGCGCCCTGGGCTCCTGAAGGGACTCGGAGTGAGGCCGGGAACAGAGATCCGGAAAGGCTTTTACATCCCCAGCCCGAGGGCGGTAGTCTTAGTCCCCCTCCACCTACAGTTCCCAAATCCTGCCGCCCGCCCGCGGGGCTCCGATCAGTGCGCTGGCTCCTGGAGGAGGCCCGGAGGCGCGGGGGCGCGGGGCTGCGGGGCTGCAGAGCCGCTCTCTTCTTCCTCCTCCTCCTCCTCCTTCTCTTCCTCCTCCTCCTTCTCCTCCTCCAAGGGATCTCTGTTGCTGTGGTTGTCCCTGGTTACTGGACTCCCTAGCACATGCTCCTTACCGCGGGCCCTCTCTACCCCTCGCTCTCACTCTCTTTCTTCCTCCCTCCCCGCCTTTACCAGCTAGCCGAGGCTCTAGTGCCGCCTAGAAGGAGGTGTTAACCCTAAGCCGTCAGTCAGCGCGGCTGCTCCGTGCTGGCAGGGCGGGGTCCTCTCCCCTTCTCCCTACCTACTTTTTGCCCCACTTCTCCCCTCCTCCCCCCCACTCACTCCCCCCTTTCATTTCCTCCCCTCATTCCTACCCATCCGCTAGATTCCTTTCTCCCCACTTCCTTCCCTTTCCAACACCTCCTCTCCTTTTCTCTGCTTATTCCTCTTTCCAATCTCTTCCTTTGCCTTTTTCTTTTCTTCCCCTGTGGCATAATGACTAACCAGGATTTGCAGTCTGGAAGATCTGAGTTCAAATCCCATCTTAGACACTAGCTGAGCAAGCTAGTGGGGAAGCTGGTATGACTGGGCAAGACCCTGGCCACTTTACCTCTTTGACTGTCTGTAAATTTGGGGGGGAGGGGAGAGACCGTTAAACTTGAAGACTTCTAAGGTTAATAAGGTATCTCCCAGCTCTAAATCTTTGATCTCACTTTTCTCCCCTTCCCCCTTCTATCCTTCCTCTTCCCTAATAAAAGACATTCCTCCCCCCTTTCTCTGAGCAGGTTAAAAATCTTCTAACACTTATGGTCATAACTAATGGGCAAATCACATTTTGTTTCCTCCTCAATGAAGTGGGGATACTTGCATCTGTTTCACCATTGTAAACCTTTAAGCCTGCAGGAAGGTAAATTATTGTTCCTTCCTTTTCTGCTCTTCTCTTCTTAATCCAATTTTCTTCCCACCCTGGCACAGCAGCTCGGAAGGGATCTGGAAGGTCAGTCTTCGAGATCATTTTATGTCACTTTGCCCCACCTCTAGATAAATGTTCCTTCCTGGATTAGCTAGATGTTGCTGGGAAAGAGAAATCGAGAATCCTAGAAGAGACTAAGGAGTTGCTCCCCTCCCACTTCCCACCCCTAAATTCAGGCTAGGGTTACCCTTTCCAGAGTGAGGGTAATCATCCTCCATGCTTCCTGACATTTAGGGCATCTATCTCTCCATACTCACACTCCCTTAAACTGAGGCCTGACTTATCAGTCACTCTATCTCTAGGAGGAATATCTCACCTGTAGAGAAGCTTGGAGCTTATGATTAGTTGGGAAGGTAGCAACAGACAACAAATGGCTGGAGAATACTTACAAACCATCATATCAATGAATGTAAATAATAAAGACTCAGACTCGGAATCAGAAGGAATCTTAGATGTGCTTTTGTTCCACTCTTTGGTTTTACTGATGAGGACATTTATAGAGTGCTTTAGGCAGGCAGCTAGGTGGTGCACTGAGCCTGGAATCAGGAAGATTCATGTTCATGAGTTCAAATCCATCCTCAGACATTTACTAGCTGTGTGACCCTGGGCAAATCACTTAACCCTGTTTGCCTCAGTTTCCTCATCTGCAAAATGAGCTAGAGAAGGAAATGGCAAACCACTCCAGTATCTTTGCCAAGAAAAACTCAAATGTTTCTTTGCCAAGAAAACTCCAAATGGGGTCACGAAAAGTCAGACTTTATTATTTTCGTGTGGTAAAAATTAGAAACGGAAATGAAAATGGACACTAGCAAAGGCCTCCTGCGATGTTAATGAAAACATTCACAACCATGTTACAGAACATACAAATATATACTCAACATTGACATCTGGCAGGAATAATATTTATTTTGATCATTGATCACCAAGAATCCCCCAAAAACTGTGGTGAAGATGAAATTCTTGAGAATAAATCAATGACTGATTAAAAAAGGAAACTACTAACTGGGAGCACATACAGGCAGTCTAGCAGCAAAAAGCATATTAGGCCTTTGGCTTCTTCATCCTTAAAATCAGTTTAATTACTTTAACTATCTACCTAGTAAGTGTATGGTGAAGATCAAGCAAAGTGGTATATAGAACACTTCAAAGAGTCATATAAATATGAGCCATTACAGTGTTAGGTAAAAGATACTTTAAAACCCCTCTGGAGAGGTATTCTCCTGAGCCAACTTTATGAAAATGCAAACATCTCTAGCAGACATCCCTATATACAAACATGCTTATTAAGGTGATAAAGTGGGAAAACACAGAGAGGAATATCAGTCCCCTGGATATATCGACTCCCTCTGGGAATGTGCATTGACTGAAAAGATACAAACTGGAATTTAAAGTTCAGTGGGGGAAAGAAGTGGTCCGACTTCTCCAGGGATGAGGGAAGCAAAACACAATCCACTCTCACAGTGAAACTATCTAGTTGAAATTTGTCTCTGTTAAAAAAAAAACAAAACAAAACATGTGAAGACACATGTCATAATCACCCAGGTCCCCTTTGTTCTGATTTGGGACATACTATGACAAATGAAAAGTTGGTTCACTCTACTAGAACCACAGACTGACCTGAGTGGCTGGTGAATTTTTTTTTTTTAACTACACTATACTGCTCTATCACTGATAGCCATTATTCCATATTTCTCTTCCATTTTGTGGCTAAACTCCTTGAGAAAATTTCATGCCTCTTCTTCCTTCTCTCCTTTTCTCCTCTTTGTGACTCTGCAGTATGACTTTCTGACCTTATCATTCAACTGAAACTGCTTACTCTAAAGTTACTAATGATTTCTTAATTGCTGAATCTAATGGCCTTTTTACAGTACCCAGCCTTCTTGACCTCTTTGCAGCTGTCAGTCATCCTTTCCTCAATATTCTCTTCTTTCCAGGCTTTCTTGCCACTAACCTCCCTGGATCTCCTCATCCTTGACTGACCATTTCTTCTCAGACTCCATCACCACTAATCAAGGTCATGCACACTAATCATGTGTGAGCCTCAAGGTTCTGCCCAGTGCCTTTTTTTCTTCTCCCTCTATACCATTTCACTTGGTGATCTCATCAGTGTCCATGGATTCAATTATCATCTCTATGCTGACGATTTCCAGTTCTACTTATCCAGTCCTAACTTCTCTTCTAATGTCTACTCTAACATCTCCAACTGCATATTGGACATCTCAAAATGGGTGTCCCATAAATATCTTAAACTCAACATGTCCAAAAGTGAACTCATTATATTTCCCTCCCAAAGTGTCTCTTCTTTCCAATTCCCTTTTTCCTTTAAAGGCCACCACCGTCCGCCCAGTGACCCAGACTCACAACCTACATGTCTTCCTCTCAGCTCTTCCCTCACTTCTACCCCTCACATCTGATCTAGTGCCAATTCCTGTTGATTCTACCTTTATAACATCTCTTAATATGAATGTATAAGTAGAACCCCCCAAAAAATCTCTGTCCTTTCTTTCCTCTGACATGGACCCCACTCTGGTGAAGATTCTCTGTTCCCTACCTTCCATGGCTTTAAAATCCCAGCTCCTACAGAAAGCATTTCCTGATCTCCCTCAACACTAGTGTCTTTGCTCTGTTGATTATCCTCCATTTATACTTACATTTAGCTTGTTTCTATGTGGCTATTTGCATGTTGTCTCCTGTATTAGACTGTGAGCTTCGTGAGAATGTGGATCTCTTTTTTTAACTTGAACACACCTGACACATAGAAAGTGTTTAACAAATGCTTGTTGCTATGCCCAAAGGGCTATAAAACCATTTGATCCAGCAATACCATTTCTAGGGCTGTATCCCAAAGAGATCATAAAAAAGGGAAAAGGACCCACATGTACAAAAATATTTATAGCAGCTCTTTTTGTGGTAGCAAAGAATTGGAAATTGAGAGGATGCCCATCAATTGGGAATTGATGAACAAGTTGTGGTAAATAAATGTAATGGAATACTATTGTTCTATAAGAAATGATGAGCAGGTGGATTTCAGAAAAACCTGGAAAGATTTACATGAACTGATACTAAGTGAAGGGATCAGAACCAGGACAACACTGTATACAGCAACAGCAACATTGTGTGATGACCAACTTTGATAGACTTGGCTCTTCTCAGCAATACAATGATCTAAGACAATTCCAAGAGATTCATGATGGAAAATGCTATCCACATCCAGAGAAAGAACTATGGAGTCTGAATGCAGATCCAAACATACAATTTTCTCTCTCTCTCTTTTCTTTTTTTTCTCATGGTTTTTCCCTTTTGTTCTGATTCTTCTTTTACAACCTGACTAATGTGGAAATATGTTTAATATGATTGTACATGTATAGCAGATTGCTTGCTGTCTTGGGGAAAGAGGGGGGAAATTTGGAACTCAAAATCTGATAAAAGTGAATATTGAAAACTAAAAATCAATCAACTAATCAATTAATTAATTTTTTAAGAAACAAGAAAAATAAATGGTTGTTGAACTGAAGGACTGAATAGAAGAAAATGGAGCTCTTAGCAAATACATAAAACTAGGGCAAGCAAACCACAGGCTCCTTGGAATATATCAATCAGGAGTAAGCCAAGTATGGATGCACATTAGGGTTGGTAAAATTCTTATGGTTATACTGATGGATTCAGCAGTCACCCTAATTACTTCTGTCTATGTAATAATTAATAATAACTGGTATTTGTTAAGTGCTTTCCTTACATTATCTCATTTGGCTACATGACAGCCCTATGAGGTAGGTGCCATCATTAGTCTAATTTTATGGATAAGGAAGCCTAGGCCCTAAGAAGTTAAATAGCTTGCCCAGGCCCACAAAGCTGGTCTGAGGCAAGAATCAAACCCAGGTCTTTCAGATTCTAGGTCCAGCAATCTACAGCTATGCTATGCTGCCTTTACATAGTTTCCTCATACCAATGTCTAAATTTCCTTAAGTACTTAGAATTCATTTATAAAAAATTCACAGAATCACTGGACATCAGAGTGGAAGCAACCTTAGAGATAATCTACTCTAATTCCCTCATCTCACAGCTGACAAACAGAATGGAGAAAACCTGTTCATTGACATACCGTGGATAGAGATATTATTTCCCCCTCCATCGAATCCCACCATCCATCAGCAGCTTTTTGGCAAGGTCAGGTTAAAAAGGAAAGGAGAGGAAATTATCTTCCCTCCCTATAAAAGTTTTATCCCCATCCCCAGCATTGGCTTTTAAAGTTCTCAGCAGACTTGGTCTTTAAGACTTGTTGAGTGGCATATTCAATTCAACTCAATAAACATTTATTAAGTGCCTACTCTTTGACAGGCACTGTGCTAAAAGCTAGGGATACAAATAATTTTTTAAAAGACAATCTTTATATTAATAAATAGCACTCATTTTTATGGCACTTTTAAGATCTGAGATGCACTTTTTTTTTTTACAATGAGGTAGCACAATCATCTTTATCCCCATTTTACAGTTTTACTGAAGTTTAAACAAGAGAAGTGATCTGCTCCCCCTCATACAGGCAGTAGGTGTAAAAGAAGTTGAGCCTGGAAGCAAGGTGTCCTGATACTACATGCAACCCAGTACTGCTTCTATGTGGAGGCCAAGGAATATTTCCTTTTCCAGAATAAATCCCTAAGCAGGGTGAAAGTTCAGCAGGAGGAAGATAAAAACCCATTTAATTAAACTTGAAGCCTTCTGAGTTCTCTGGTGATTGCCCATTCGGTGATTAAGGCTTAATAAGAAAGAAATGAGACAAAAAAAAAAAAAAAAGACCTCTTAAAAAAAAAAAAGGTATGGGTGGGGGAAGACCCTCAGGGTTTCTGGCTAAAACAGAGACAATTATTTACATTCATTTGGAACCAAGCTGGGGCCAAACAATGACTAAATAGGGCATAGTCTGGGGGTTCTGTAAAAGGAAGAGTGATTTGGGGTTGAAGTTTGTCTTTAAGAGAAAAAAAAATTTCAGAGATTAAAATTTACATTCTCTTTGTTTTTTTCCCCCACTAGTAGTATTTTATTTTTTCCAATTTCATACAAAGATAGTTTTGAACATTCACTTTTATAAGATCTTGAGTTCCAAATATTCCCCCTTATAGGCTCTATACATACAATCATATTAAATATGTTTCTACATTAGTCATGTTGTGAAAGAAGAATCAGAACAAAAGGAAAAAAACATGAGAGAGAAAAAATAGTCTGCTTTGTTCTGCAGTCAGACTCCATAGTTCTTTCTCTGGATGTGTATAGCATTTTCCATCATGTGTCCCTTGGAAATGTCTTAGATCATTGCATCGATGAGAAGAGCTAAGTCTATCAGAGTTGGTCATTACACATAATGTTGCTGTGGCTGTGTACATTGCTCTCCTGGTTCTGCTCCCTTCACTCAGTATCCGTTCATTACATTCCCTCTGGACACAGCACCCAGAGGTAAGGGTGCGATGCCTTATGTGGAGAGAGGGAAGTAAAAAGAAAAAAAGAAAGTGAGAGGGAGGAAGGAAAGCCATGTTGCCCTCCTGGAAGTTTGGTCCCCAGTGGGTAGCTCCTTTTCTACTCACAGAGGTGGCTGTTTGTCCTTTGCTCTCAAAGAGGACCATGACATCAGGGAAGTGATGCCATGACTTGCAAATGAATTGAATTTAAGTGAGAGAGGGCTGTGCAAAGTCACCAGCCTCACTTTTTCCTCTGGAGCCATCTGGGTCCTGTTAAAGACCTTAGCTTAAAAAAAGTCAAGGTCCCCCACTCCATCCTGGACCATCTCCATATCTCACCACTGGACCCAGATTTTTTTTGTTATTTCAGTTTGACTCTCTTGCCTGGGTAGACTATAAATTTGCAGAGCAGATACTTTGGCATAAGACATTCCTTACCAGGAGCTGTCCACATCTATGAAATCACAGGTTCAAATAAAAAGTGTATCTACATATGTTATATTTTTGCATATGTTTCTATAACAGTAGCTAGCATTTATGTAGCACTTTAAGGTTTGAAAAACATATTACATGCTACCACATTTGATCCTTAACAACCATGTAAATTAGGTACTATTATTGTCCCCATTTTATAGATTTAGATATAGGCTGAGAGATTAAGTGATTTGCCTAGATTCACACAGCTAGTATGTGACTGAGAAAGGATTTGGTCTTCAGTCTTCCAAGTTTAGCACTCTATCCACAGCTTATTTACATATGCATACATGTTCTGTCTCCTAATAGAATAAAATTGCTTGAAGTCAAGTATTGTTTCATTTTTGTCTTGTTATACTTAGCATCTATCACAGTGCCTGGCAAATAACAGACAATTAATAAATGCCTGTTGATTGACTGAATGACTGAAAAAGACAAAATATCTGGGTTCCCGGCAAAGCTACTTACCACCCATGTGACCCTGGGCAAGTTTCTCTGGATTTCTGTTTCCTCCTTTGTAAAATGAAGGGGTTAGATTTTTGTTGTTTATTCGTTTCAGTCCTGTCAAGTCTTTATAACCCCATTTGGGGTTTTCTTGGTAAAGATAATGGAGAGGTTTGCCATTTCCTTCTCCAGTTCATTGTACAGATGAAGAAACTGAGGCAAACAGGGTTAATTGACTTGTCCAGGGTCACACACCTAGTAAGTATCTAAAGGCTGGAGGATTTGAGTTCAGATCGTCCTGATTCCAGGCCTGGTGCTCTATCCCTCTATCCACTCCACCACCTAACTGCCTCAAGGAGTCAGATTAGATGGCCTCCATAGACTAGGCCTAGCCTTGAAAGTGTTAAAATCTCTTTTATTCATCTTTCCCAGGTTCCTGTAGCCACTGACATATGCAGTGTCATCATTAACAGGCTGGGGGCATTCTTGTAGCCCAGTGACAGTCATACAAGGCTAGGTAGGTGATTCTCAGAGTTGATTCTCAAAGTTCTCAGAGAAGGTTCTTCCTTAAAGAAAATTTAAAGTCACTGAATACTTCCTGCCAGGCCGTTTCTGTCTGAAGCATCAGAACTTACAGCCAGAATAGTAGCTATGACTTTGTCAAGAGGGTAAAAATAAAAAATGAATAGATTCTTCCCTTCCTTCTCTTATTACCTGTGGCACAATCTGTACCATTTATTTGGCTCTTACTCATACTCCAGTTGTTGGTAATTTTGCCCTCATATTAAGCTGAAACCTCTTTTTCTTAACTTTTTGCATGCCAGTCCTCATTTTGCTCTCTGGGGCCAAGCAGAAAAAGATGAATCTCACCTGTATATGCTTACCACCACCAGAAGGAAAGAAATCAAATGGGCAGGAGCTCCTGGTCCTCGGGCCGAATAAATTCTCTAACAGTGGAATGAATGTCTGTCTTGTGATGTAATAATAATAGTTAACATTTATATAGTAGTTACTGTGTGCCAGGGACTGGGCTAAGCACTTTCCAATGATCTTATTTGGTCCTCATAACAACCCTGGGAGATAGATGCTATTATTATCCCCATTTCACAGATGCAAAAACTAAGGCAAACAGAGGTTGCCAGTTATTTGTCCAAGGTCACACAGCTAGTAAGAATCTAAAGCTGGATTTTAATTCAGTTCTTCCAGACTCCAGGACCAGTATTCTATCTACTTTACCACCCAGCTGTAATAAGATCCTTTTCCCTGAAGAGTTTGTGAAAGCTGGGCATCATGAAGGGGATTCTTGTGTAGGTCTCAGTTAGCCTCTGAGATGCCTTCCAATTCTGAGGTTCTTTGGGTCTGTGAAAATTATACAAGTTTAGACCTTATAAATCAACCAGTTTGATTTCTGCATCTTGCCTTTAGGGAAACTGAGCTCCAAGAAGAGGAAGTGATTTCTTTAAGTTTATAAGGCAAGTGGAAAAGCCTAAATTCAAACCCAGGTCTCCTGATTACCATTCCTCTGGGCTCTTTTGACTATACCAGGCAGAGTCTCACATGTTTTTGAAGCTGATCTCACATTAGTTTATAGAGCCTTAGTTCATAAAGCAGGGCTGTGCTAGCAAATGTTTAACAACCATCTCCCTGAAAACATATGACATATTTTTAAGTTTAATGTGTATTATTAACATTTTCTCCATCACTTTATTAAGCATAAACAATCAATAACTAAAGCCCTCATTTGTAGCCTTTGCTGATTTCTAAGATGTAAATGTTCATGCTAAAAATGTAACTATCAGCTCCTAAGATCTTGTATATTCCAGCACCTCTCTTGCTTGAGCCAGAAGGAGAAGGTGGCTGAAAGGTTCCAGGCATACTAGGTAACTAGGTTGGGAAAACCAGGCTGGCATAGGAAATCAGCTACAGATAATCAACCAAGCAGTTGAGCTACCTGTGGATAACTGAGAGTTAATAGTAATTTTCTCTTTTCTCTGAGGAGGGCATTTCACCAGCTAAGGGACGAGGTTGGTAGATGCAGCGCAGATGGTGCCCCCGTTAATTCGGTATTCAATTCTCTTGCTAAATTCCAGTACATTTTTAAAGACTGCAATCTCTTAGCTGCCTCCAGGGCACTAATTAATATGCAAATAGAGAAACCTAGAGAGGGCCTGGCTGTTGTGAACTAATCAGTGCTTTCCTCCTTTGCCTGCACTGGGGATTCCCACTGACACGGGCAGAATCTAGTAGAGTGGGAAACACATTAAATTCTCCTACCCTCCACCACCCAAAGCAGAGACTTCCAGCCAACATCACCGGGGTGCTAGGAGCACTTGCCTCCCTTTGCTATTTCCTAAGGAGGAATTTACAGCAGAGGGGACCTTCGGTAAGAGATGCAGGACGAACCTCTCTTTTTATAAACACAATTCAATCCACAACATGCCAGGCACTGTGCCAGGAGATGTAGATTCAAGGACAAAAGTCAAACAGGACGATGAGGAGGAAGAGCATTCCAGGCATGACATTATGCAAGATGATTGTCAGCCCAGCTTGGGGAACAGCAAGTAGACCAGTTTGCTAGGAATATACCTTGCTAGAGGGAAAGCAAAGTACTATCAGCCCCAAAAGATAGGCTGGAGCTGGTTTGTAAAGGGACAAATGTTGTCAGTGCAAACAGAACGGTTTACATTTTATTGTAGCCTTTTTAGGCCAAGTAGTGAGCTAAATCTGCACTTTGGAATACCCATTTGAAAGACAAATTGGTGAGTCTAGAGATTGGAGGCCAAGAAACCAACTAGTGTGGCCCAGTAGCCATACACACAGAGGGAAGAGGATAGTTTCAAGAGAGGTTGAGGCAGAGTCTTGGCAAGTAAGTGAATATGGAAAGTGTTATGGGAATTTTTTAAATTTCCTTTTATTCCTCTTGCATCTTTGGTTAATATTAACTTCACCTGACCAAAACCTGTCCCAGGGAATGTGAAAATGTACTTAGTGCCTTAAACATTCCTTAGATAAAAAGCTGGAGGAAGAATCTCAGCTACCCCTGAATCCTAGGAGACATGTAAATCCTCCTCTATTAGCCTTATTTGTAAACCCACTAAATGTAGTTTAATCTGTCACCTGAGTGAACCTATAGAGTTTGTCTGACAATGTTTGTTTCCTTAGGGGATATGTGAGATTATGACTATTTCACCAAGTTTGTTCAACTCTTATGACATTGAAGGAAATATGGGATTATGGATCTATCTTCCCTTGGACTTTAATGGCCTAAGAGGAATGAATGTACAAGATTGCAATATGTAAAAGAATCATTTCTCTGTCACTCTGGCATAATTTTACATATAAGAAGCCTTGTCAGAATCCTCATGATTGTTCAGGGTTTCTCTGAGGCCTGAACCTATGCATGAGTTTACTCATAAAACCTAAATTTTTACTTCTATAATGTCTATATTGTGGTAAATATATATTTGGCAGCAGTAACTCACCACATCAACTCAGAGAGGAGATATTTCTTCCATAAAAGATGTAAGGGAGAATGAAAGGTTGCAAACATAGGTGACTACAAGAATGGGGGGTGGAGAGTTACATTACACTCATAGGGAAGTTAGGAGAGGGGATTGTTAGGGGTAGACTTGACCTAGGCTGCAATCTGGTTAGTTCAAGTTCAATGTTGGAACAAGATGAGGCACTCATAGGTCAGTTAACAAAGAGGAGGCTTACTTAGCCATAGCATAGATACAAGGATACTTCAGTACTTTGCCCCCCTCAACTCCATATGTAAGGTCAGGGGTCAGCGTGTGATGCCTCTCTCTAGGTCTTAGGACATAGGTCAAGTCTAAAAGGCCCCAACTTGATGAGATGTCTCATTAGGTGACCAGGAAGCCACATCAATACTTCCAAAGAGGGGCGGCCAGGTGGCTCAGTGAGTAAGAGCACCGGCTCCAGTGTCAGGATGACCTGGATCAAAACTGGGCTCAGATACTCAGCACCACACCCAGAAATAACTGGCTCTGTAACCTTGAGCAAGTTACTTAACCCCGATTGCTTTTAAAAAAAAACAAAATACTTCCAAAGGTTATTACGAAGCTGAATAAGGGAAGTCTCCCTCGAGTCTTGGGCCTGTGGAAAGCTTTGTCACCCTTTAGGGAAAAACAAGCCCAGTCCATGTTGGGAGCTAGGTGGATCCTTAACCCTAGCCTACCACAGGAAGGTTCAAGTGGAAAGATAACGAGATCAGTTTTAAACATGTTGAGTTTGAAATGCCCATGGGATAATCAAGTGGAGATGTATGTGAGACTGAAAACTGAGGAGAGAGATGCATGCTGGATAGGTGGATTTGGGGAATTATCTGCAAAGAGATAATAGCAAGAAAGTGAGTGTATAGAAAGAAAAGACACTGGGCTATAGCCACACAGAGTGGGACCTTTATGATGAACCTGCAAAAAAGAAGAGGTGCAGTTAGATAGGAGCAAGAAGAAACAGGAGAGCAGGATCAAGAAACCCTGGTGGGAGAGAAAAACCAAGAGAAGAAGGTGGTCACAGGGACAAACAGGGCACAAAAGTCAGGGAGTCAGGGGGGTGGGGTCTGGATATCCATATCACAAATATGGAGGAATTGGAGGAATGGACTGAATACAGACTGAATATGAAGGAATTCCTGAGTGTTATTCCTGAGAGTTATATATATTATCAGCTTCTCAGTAACTTGGTGTAATTTCCTTCAGTAGTCATATAAATTTCCCTGGGGCACTACAGATATGCAATTATTATCTATTAGAGGTAGGACTTGACCCCTCCAGCAACTCCAAACTTAACTCTCCTTCCATTGTATCATGCTGTCTTTTGGGGCCTCAGTTTCCTCATTTACAGAATGCTCTATATGATGCCAGCTTTCCCTTCTAATTCTACGTTTCTAAGATTCCATAGGATGAAGAAGGTCATTGAGACTGGACCAGACCAAGGACTACACCTGACTGTTCTGAAAAGATGGAGAGGACACTAGGCCAGCTCCACTTAAGAAGGGAGCTTGTAAGATTGATCAATTGCCTCCCAAATATCTCCATTATCACATGAGATTCCAATCACTAGACTCACTCCTTGGATTAGATTTTTTTAAAAAGTTGGACCATGGTCCCAAAAGCCCTCTGTGAAAATGCAAATTGAGAAAGATTTCTAGGAGGTAGTCAAACTGTGAGTAATTGAAAAGCCAATAATGGACTTGGAAAACAGATAATAAAACATACCTTCTTTTTTTCTTTTGAGAGGTGAAGGGCTATAAGGACAACATGTTGTATTCATAGGAAGAAAAGGTCATTGTGTTGGTTGTTTTTACCTAACTTTTTCTTTGTTAAAAGAAAGAATTTAACTGGGGATATATCTGATGATTGGGGGGAGGGGGGGGAAGGTATCAAGAAACAAATTTAAAAAAAAAACTGAAAGGGGGGAGGTGTGCATACTGGTTACCTGAGAGTGGTCAGCTACTTCTTCCCCATTGGCACATTTGCCTAAATTAGTTCATCAAGTTAGTGAGCTAGGAAAACATATGAAAGACAATTAATTTTCTTTTCTTTTTTTTTTTAAAGCAATTGGGGTTAAGTAACTTGCTCAAAGTTACATGGCCAGTTTTTTTGTGTGGGTGTTAAGTATCTGAGGCCTGAACCAATCCTGGGTCCTCCCGACTATGGGGCCAGCGCTCTTACTCACTGCGCCACCCAGCTGCCCCAGGACAATTAATTTTCTTTTTATTTATTTATTTTTTTTTTACAATTAATTTTCAATGGTAAAAAGGAGTAGAGCCTAATGTTTGGCTTCTGATGCAGGTGCTGGGCCTGGAGTCAGGAAGACCTGAGTTTAAATCCCATCTCAGACACTTATTAGCTAACCCTAAGCAAATGTGTCTGCTTCAGTATTCTCAACTGTAAAATGGGGATAATAATAGCACCTACCTCCCAGGGTTGTAGTAAGGATCAAATGAGATAATATCTAAGTGCTTAGCACTGTGCCTGGAACATAGAAGGTACTATAAAAATGTTTCTTCCCTTCCCCTCCTTTATTTAATTGATCTCAGACACAGTGTAATAAAATGCTTTCCATCTTTTCTTTTGTTCTGAACAAACATCAAAGTGAGGAGTCCCCCACACACAGATGAACAGAGATGGTTGCACACAAAACTTCAAATCTCTATCATGAAGAACTTTTCCTTTCAAATATATAAGTTCAACATATTACTTTCAGAGAATTAGAAAATGAATGGATGCCCATCAATTGTGGAATAGAATAGAAGTTGTGGTATATGATTGTGATGGAATCCTATTATGCTGTAAGAAATGATGAGCAGGATGTTCTCAGAAAAACCTGGGAAGACTTAATGAACTGATGAAGAGTGAAGTGAGTAGAACTGGGAGAACATTTTACACAGTAATAGTAATATTGTATGACAACCAACTGAAAGTAACTTAGCTATTCTCAGCAATACAACGATCCAAGACAATTCCAAAGGATTCATGAAAAATGCCATCAACCTTCAGAGAAAGAACTGCTAGAATCTAATGCAGATTGAAGGATACTATTTTTCACTTTATTTTTTTCATGTTTTCTGGTCTGTGTTTTCTTTCACAACATGACTAATACAGAAATATGTTTTGCATAATTTCACATGTATAACCTATATCAAATTGCTTACCATCTCAGGAATGGGGGAAAGGAAAGGGGGGGGAGAGAATTCAGAGAATTTGGAACTCAATTTTTTTCTTTTTTTAAAAAATCTATTTATTTTTAGTTTTCAACATTCATTTCCATAAGATTTTGAGTTCCAAATTTTCTCCCCCTCTCCTTGTTTCCCTCTCACCCCAAGATGGCATGCAATCTGATATAGGTTCCACATATACATTCATATGAAACATTTTCACATTAGTTATGTTGTAAAGAAGAATCAGAATCAATGGGAGGAACCACAAGAAAGAAGAAACAAAACAAAACAAAAAAGACAGCAAATAGTCAGCTTCCATCTGCATTCAGACTACATAGTTCTTTTTCTGGATGTGGATAGCATTTTCCATCATGAGTCTTTTGCAGGAACTCAAAATTTTAAAAAAATGAACGTTAAAAATTGTTTTTATGTGCAATTGAAAAAAGCAAATATTAAAAGAGAAAAAAAGCTCTAGATCAAAAAAAAAAAAGTCCTGATTGGTTATGATTTCTCTGACCTTCCTTTTAATTCTCTTCTCCATATTTATTTCAAAAGCTTTTTTCAATGACTATCTTCTCTTTTTTGGGCAACCCTATCCTTTGCTCTGCTCTCCTAACTCTCCCTACTTGCCACACACACATCCCTCATTGTATAAAAAGAAAAAGTTTTTGTAACAAATATGAATAATCAAGCAAAATACATCTTCACAACAGCTGTTTTAAAATGCATGTCTTCATTTGATTTTTTTCTTTCAGAATCATAAAATACTAAAGTTGGAAGGAATCCTAAAAGTTGTGGAATCTAACTTTCCACAAGATATAAGAATCTCCTCTACAAATTCCCTATATAGCACAGTATATGTTGCTACCCTTCTAGGGACAGGGAGCTCATTCCCTGATGAGTCGGCTTGTTTTGTCTTTGAATAGTTCTAAATGTGAAGAAGTTCTCCACCTTACACTGAAATGATCCTTAGATCTTAAAACCATTGATCTTTCTTTTGAAAACTGGAGCCAAGCAGCACTAGTCTAATATCTGTTCCACACATCAGTTCTCTAAAATGTAATATTTCAGCAGCAATGCATAGAGTACTGGGCCTGAAGTCAGGAAGACTCATCTTCCTGGGTTCAAATCTGGCCTCAGATACTTACTAGCTGTGTAATCCTTGGCAAGTCCTTTAACCCTATTTGCCTCAGTTTCCTCATCTGTAAAATGAGCTGGAGAAGGAAATAGATAACCATTCCAATATTTTTGGCAGGAAAACCCCAAATGGGGTAACAAAGAGTCAGACATGACTGAAAAGATTAGATAACAACAAATAAAATATAAGTAACCACCATTACAATTGAAGTCAGGCACCATCTTTTCCATCCCCCATGCCAATAGTTCTTAAACTTTATAGTCTTGAGATACCTTCATATTCTTAAAAATTATTGAGAAACTCCCCCCAAAGACCTTTTGTGTATGAGGATTACCTCTATCAATATTAACCATATTAGAAATCAAATATCTTAGATGAAAAAGTTATGACCTAATAAACCTATTGAAAGGACCTTGGGGATTCCCAGGGGACTTTGGAACATACATTTAGAACCACAACCCACTCTCATCCCTTTAAGTTACTCTGGTTCAAGAATCTCTCACTTTAGTGTCATCATTATTCACAGGTTAGGACACCTAGTCATTAATGTATAAAAACTTCCAACATTCAATTTAATTCAACAAATATTCATTAAGTACTTTCTAGGTGCTGGTCTAAGCTAAGATAAAAATTAGAAGGTCTAGCCATAAAAGAGCTCTTAATACAGCTACACTAGCCTGAGGGGAGGGAGGATTTTCAGATACTTGATAACCACTCTCAGGTGCACCCTTAAACTAGGTATGGTTTCCAGATCCTTTATCCATCCTGGTACTACTCAACTTTGTCAATGCTCCTCCTGAAGTATGGCTCCCAGAATGGAACACAATACCTGAGATGATGTGAGACCAAAGCAGAGGGCAGCAGGTTCATCACTTCCCTTGTTGTGGAAATTAATCCTAAGACTGTATTAACTTTCACTTAAACAGGTAAATCAGAAGTCTTAGAACTGGAAGAAAACATTTTGCCCAAGCCCTTGCTTAAGCATATATCACAGGCTTGACTATGCACAAAAGGAACTTTTATTTCAGAGGCAATAGCTCTGGTACTTAAAAAAAACAAAACCAGGACTGTGTGATGCAGCAGGTAGACAGCAGCCCTCAGATCAAGAAAGAAGAGCTGAGGTTGAGTCTAGTCTCTAGTTATGGGACACTAGACAAGTTACTTAACTTCTTAGTGCTCTAGGAAACTCTCTAAGACTAGAAAGGTAGACAAGAGGTATAGAGAGAGCCAAGATGGCAGAGTAAAAGCACAAACTTGGTGTGGGCTCTGGCTTCAACCATCCCCAATACCTGTAAAAAAAAAAAAAAAAGACTCTAAAATGTTAAAGCTACAGAAACCCACAAAGAGACAGAGAGAAACAAATCTCCCCTGAAGGCAGCCTGGCAGGTCAACAGGAAAGGTCTATCACAGCGTGCTGGGAGTCAAACTGAGTTCCCTGTGAGCCACGGTTCTGGCCCCAGGGTGGCCCCAACCAGCACCCTGACTGGCCACAGCAGACTTCAGGAGAGTGAATCACCAGCAGCTGTGGCAATTTCCAGACTCCTCAACCCATAAATGCCAAAGATAAAATAAAAGGTCAATCAGGAACTCTGTTGTAAGGGTGAAGGAACAGCATGGTCCAGTCCCTGCCCCTGAGGCAAGAAGTGATGGGAGGCTCAGTGGTGCCACATGGCTGCTTTAAGAGCTCCTGTCCTGCAGATTGTAGGGGGACCAAGTGACTATTTAGAGGGTAATTGCTCTTGCTTTGACCTGCCTTGATCTGCATTGTGGTTTTGGGTAGTGGTCCTGGGGTGTGTGGCGAGTGATTCATAGCTTGTGGGGGCTGTAGAGAGGGCACCCAACTAATAGCTCCAGCAGCTGTGAAAACTGCAGGGATTTGGGACAAAGCCCTCTCCATTCTGTAAGCAGAGTTCTACCATGACAAAGAGCTCAAAAGTCAAGTAATTAGCAAGATGAGGAAGTGCAATCAAACCATACAATTCTTTTTTGGGGACAAAAAGGATCAAAGCATGGAACCGGAGGAGGACAACAAAGTCAGAACTCCTGCATCAAAAGCTTCCAAGAAAAATATGAATTGGTCACAGACCATGGAGGAGCTCAAGAAGGATTTTGAAAATCAAGTAAGAGAAGTGGAGGAAAACTGAGAAGAGAAATGAGAATGATGCAAGAAAATGATAAAAAGCAAGTCAACAGCCTCCTAAAGGAGACCCCAAAAAATTTCTGAAGAAAATAACACCTTAAAAAGTAGACTAACCCAAATGGCAAAAAAGGTCCAAAAAGCCAATGAGGAGAAGAATGCCTTAAAAAGCCAAATATGCCAGATGGAAAAAAGATTTCAAAAACTCACTGAAGAGTTCCTTCCTTCAAAGCAATTGGAAACTAATGACTTTATAAGAAATCAAGATACTATTAAACAGATCCAAACAAATGAAAAAATAGAAGGCAATGTAAAATATCTCATTGGAAAAACCACTGACCTGGGAAATAGATCTAGGAGAGATCATTTAAAAATTTTAGACTGGGGCGGCCAGGTGGCACAGCGAGTAAGAGCGCCGGCCCCAGCATCAGGAGACCTGGGATCGGTTCCAGCCTCAGATACTTGGCACCCACACAAAATAACTGGCCATGTAACCTTATGCAAGTTATTTAACCCCAATCGCTTTAAAAAATAATAAAAAATAAAAATTATTGGACTACCTGAAAGCCATGATCAAAAAAAGAACCTAGAAATCATCCTTCAAGAAATTCTCCAGGAAAAT
>NW_027185643.1:0-23273 GCF_028583685.1 Petaurus breviceps papuanus
ACTCAGATCTTCTCACCTCCAGGCCCCATGCTCAATCCACTGTGCCACCTAGCTGCCCTGTTCTGTTATTAGTAGTATGATAAGAATCATCATCATCATCATAAGTTCTATCCATCTGACAAGAGTTCCTTGCCCTTGCCTATCAAAACAAGTAACCTCAGGGGCAGCTAGATGGCACATAGTGAATAGAGCACCAGAGTGCCCTAGAGTCGGGAGGACCCCTTGCCCAGGGTCACACAGCCTACTTGAAGCCAGGTTCTTCTTACTCTGAAGCCAGCTGTCTATCACCACTACACCACTCTGCTTCTCCTGACTGGATGGTCCACATTCTATTTAACATCCCTACTTCTCCAAATATGGTTTCTTACTGTACTTTGGTCAAGACTTTGATTCTCTACCTTTCAAAAAGCTGGGTATCTTGGGGCAGCCAGGTGGCGCAGTGAGTAAGAGTGCCGGCCCCCAGCATCGGAAGACCCGGGATCGGTTCCAGCCTCAGATACTTGGCACCCACACAAAATAACTAGCCATGTAACTCTGAGCAAGTTACTTAACCCCAATTGCTTTAAAAAAAAAAAACCTGGGTATCTTGTCCCAAATATTTAAAAAGACATTAAAACTGAACCCAAATCTCATGAGTTGAAAGAGATCTTAAATAGGGGCGGCCAGGTGGCTCAGCGAGTAAGAGCACCAGCTCCAGTGTTGGGATGACCTGGATCAAATCCCGTGCCTCGGATACTCAGCACCACACCCAGAAATAACTGGCCATGTAACCTTGAGCAAGTTACTTAACCTCGATTGCTTTAAAAAAAAAAAAAGAAAGAAAGAGATCTTAAAGGTCATCTAGTCCCACCTCCCAGCCCTCCCACCCAATAGATGAACCCTCCCTGACAAATTCTGCTTGAATACCTTCAATGACCAGAAGCTCACTACTTTACAAAGCAGTCCATTTGTTGTTTGAGTCGCTCTGAAAATTAAATAATCTTAAACTAACAGAATCAAGAACTGAAAGCAGCCTTAGGGATCATCTAGTTCAAACCTCTCAATTTACAGATGTGGAAACTGAGACTCAGATTGTAACTTTCTTAAAATTGCAAAAGAAGTGGTAAAACTGAGATTTCAAACCCATGTCCTCTAACTCCAAATGCCATGCTCTTTCCTGATTCCTTGAGCCACACAGAACAAATGCATATTCACTCTTTGCTATGACAGCCCATTCAACACAGAAAGTTTTCAACTTACAGATTTGATTCACAGTGAATTGCAGTTACAATCTTCCTTCAGTTATAGCAAAGTTATTATTTATAACATTCATGACAGGCAACATTCAAATGAACGAACTTATGCTGCCCAGCCAATTCTGAGGCAATATGCTCCAATTTCTAATAGCTAGAAAACCAACAACTTGATTTTCAATGCCCACATAGCTTGATGGAACAGTGGATAGAGTACTAGTCCTGGAGTCTTTGGAAGACCTGAGTTCAAATCCAACCTTAGATACTTAGATACAAGCATAATCATGGGCAAGTCACTTAACCTCTTGTTTGCCTCAGTTTCCTCCACTGTAAAACAGGGATGGGGGAGGCTAGGTGGCACAGTGAATACAGCATCAACTCTGAAGTCAGGAGGATCCCAGTTCAAATCCAGCCTCAGACACTTAACACTTACAAGCCGTGTGACCTTGGGCAAGCCACAATTGCCCTGCCTTCCCCCTCTAATAAGCAAAAAACAAAACAAAAATACCCAGGGATGATAATAGCACCTGCCTCAGAGGGTTGCTTGTGAGGATTGAATGAGATAATATTGGTAAATAATAATAGGTGCTATATAAATGCTTATTCCCATTCCCCTCCATATTGGCAATAGAGAAGCTAATCATGAAAAATAGGAGACAGCCAAATAAATATTCAATTTCATTTAAAAAACCACCTACTATATAGGCAAAGGTTTGCAAAGATAAAAATGACAGTCTTGGGGTGGCTAGGTGGCGCAGTGAATAGAGCACCAGCACTGGAGTCAGGAGGACCTGGGTTCGAATCAGACCTCAGACACTTAACACACACACACACACACACACACACACAAAACCTAGCCGTGTGACCTTGAGCAAGTCACTTAACCCAATTGCCCCCCAAAAAGCAAAAAAAAAAAATCACAATTGGGGGCAGCTAGGTGGCACAATGAGTAAAGCGCCAGCCCCAGAGTCAGTAGGACCCGAGTTCGGTTCCAGCCTCAGACACTTAACACCCACACAAAAAAAAACTAGCCGTGTAACCTTGGGCGAGTTATTAACCCCAATTGCCCTCCAAAAAGCAAAAAAAAAAAAAAAAATGACAGTCTTCAACCTCAAGAAACTTCCATTCTATTTGGGTGGATACAATTTAATCACAAATAAGTTTAATACAAGGTAGGAACTGATGGAAACATGCAAATTTTAGGGAGGGAACATTTGAGCAGAGGGAGCAATGGGAGTGAGAGCAAGGATAAAGGAAGATTTTACAGTGATCCTCCTGGATCTCTTTCTCCAAAAGCCATCCCAGTGGTCCTAAGACCTCACAAAGAAACCTTTTTGAGTCCCCTAACTCAGGAATGCAATCCTCTCCATTCTGACTGAAAGCAAAAATTCAGCTTAAATCTGGAAGAAGTGGAAACTTTGTATAGCACACATGAATCACATCAGTGACAACTTTCTGTGCCTGGTTACTCTATTGTCCTGTTTAATTGAAACGGGCACTTCAGAAAGCTTTATCCTCTACATGGGACGGGCCTATCATTTGTATTTCACTAAATTGTAGGTTCAAATCAAGGCATGTGGGCATTTCTGGAAAAGCTGGACATTGGGTCCTTCATGAGGAACGCAAACTCGATTATAAGGTCGTTTCTATGGAAAAGTCAGACCAAACTTAAGTCATTTTTCAATTTATGGAACCGTTTCCAGGAATGTGATCATCCAGAAGCTCAAAGAGCTCATCTATTTCAAGATGATTTTTATCTTGCTATAGTTTCTCTCTCTAAGCAAATCATTTCTAGTTCTTTTAAATGGTCCCCCTAAGCTTTGGTTTCCAGACCACCTCCCTATCTTGGGAAGTCAAGTCTCATACTGCCATGGGCACTGGAGCATTGATCTACGGAAGTCACTTCATCCCCCTCTCATCCTCAAATGTTCATTACCCCCAAGTCCATTGACCCTGAGCACCCTGCACCCTCTCCCTGTCCTTACCCTTTATATATACCAGCATCCTCTGGTTCATAGACTCAAGTGGACTTTGGCTCTCTGCCTACAAGAAGCTGCTACCCACCTCCTCTAGAAACCATTCCCTGAGTCCTCTGACCAAAAGTATTTTCTCCCTGTTCAGCCTTTCCTGGAGCACTTTTTCTAAATCTCTTCCTTTCATCTTCCAACCCGATCCCAATCTTCCTCTGCTCCGTATTTTGTATTCTCCCTCTTGCCAGGGACTACAAACCATGTCCTGGAGGACTTAATTCTTTCAGCTCCAGAACTTCTGCCCTGCCTGGAGCCTCTGCTGTCCTGATCAGTGCATGCCTCTGGTGGCACATTATATCTAGGCCACTTCTACTGGTGCTTTAATTTACTCCCTAGACATTTACTTAGCAACCACTTCACTGTGCATGCTCTTTGTATTCCTCCCCCCCCGCTTCCAATTCTGGGACCATAATCAAATCAACACTGTCATGTCTCCAGAACGGCTCTACTCTGCTATGGCTCCATCAACCAGCTCTATAACCTTCCCAACCAAGGTAGGGCCCCCAACCCCCCATTCCCTATGTGTTATTCCTTCTGTTAAAATGTATACTCTTTACAGGCAGGGACTATCTTTACTTTTGCTTTTGTATTGTAATGCTTAGCACAAAGAGCTGATTAAAACAGATGATTCTGTTCATAATGACAATTATTTTCTTTGGGTCCATTGCCTGAATTCTTCCAGGATCTAAGTATGTGCTTATCTTTAAAAAAAAAATAAGAAAATGATGTGAATAATTTCTACTGGTCTCCTCCCAGGGAACATTTTCTCAGGAACTAACTTCATTCAAGAAGTAAAAGGGGTAATGTTCATGAAGAATCAGTTTGTTGGTCTCCATGAACACAATTATCTCCACTTCTCTTAGCTACCATTATATTAAAGTTGCCGTTAGCTGGTAAAGAAGTGGTTTATTGAAATTAATGGATTCTCATTATCCTAATGATTGCAAATGAGGGGGTCTAAGGAAGGAGTGACTTTTGCAATGAACTCTGGGGAGGATGTGAGTAAGACACCCAAGGACACCCAACTTTCTGGGGATTTCTCTGGATTTCAAGTCAGCCTGAGAACAGCAGGGTTTGCTAAGCATAATGTTAGGATCATGGGGAGGAGGGGGAGGGGGAAGTTATAGAAAATTAACAAATTTCATGCTGTATGTGTATCAAAGAACCAGCCAATCTATTTTATCACAGAAGCCAGAGATGGAAGGAAGCCCCTTATTTGGTGGTTTCTGGAGCCCAGAAAAGTGAAGAGACTTACCCAAAGTCAGAGGGTTATCAAATAACCAACAGGTTTTCTAACTGCAAACCCATTGGATAAGAAACTTCAATTTTCTTCTCATTACAGCCTTCCTTAGTACCTGGTCTCTTCTTGAATATGATCCCCCATATCAAGAGCTACTGATTTGGTGCAGGACCTCAAGACCATCTCAAATCCATCAAGCAAGAAACTAACATCTTGAGGTCAATAATTTTTATTATGCCACCCACTCAGGTTCCTTGTTCCTAACTGTAACTTTACCCCCACCATCCCAGTATGGCAAATAAGAAGCAGCAAGATATCACATTACAGTATGGATTTGGAGTCAAAAGAGGCCTGAGTTCAAAACCTGGCTCTTCGAATAACAATGAAAACCTCAAAACCCAATACATCATTCATATTGTATTTTCCAGGAATGGTAAAGTAAGAGAATGCCAGCCACAGTGCTATTCATCAAGGACTTACTATACCCTGAAAAACTATTACTGCATTGATAAAAGCCTGGAACCAAACAATTGGGTTCCAACAATAGTATTAAACAGTTTAAGGCTCAGGTCAATGTGATTTAACTGCTGCTATATACCTAAGAAATAGATAGGTTAGCATAAGGCTGACTTTACTTGGAATTATTGTGAAGATCACATTAACATGAGGGACAATGAAGTGAATGTACTCATTTGTGTTCTGTTATTATGAGGAAGCAAAATACTATGGAACACATCAGAAATACCAATACTATAATGACTACAAATGCTTCAGTGTTGACCACTAAAGGGCACAAACAGATTGGAATGGCAGGGAATAGACCGAAGGTGTGGGTGTTATTTTTTTTTTGCCTTTTTTTTTTTGGAAGGCAATTGAGGTTAAGTGACTTGCCCAAAGTCACATGGCTAGTAATTGTGTCAAGTGTCTGAGGCCGGATTTGAACTCAGGTCCTCCTGACTCCAGGGCCAATGCTCTATTCACTGTGCCACCTAGCAGCCCTGGGTGTTAAGTTATTATGTAGCAGTATTGAATCATAACAAAACTTCACATATCTTGCCAATTATAGGCAAGTATTTCATGCTGCTTTTCATCAAAAATATGCTCAGCTCCAAGAGTCACAACAATATACTGCAAAACCCCACAGGGCAATTGTAATAAGTATCTTCATCCTTAAACCCAGATTAGATGAAATCAGAGTAGAAATTAAGGGATTCCTTAAATCTGAAGAGCAAAGCTAAAGAACCTGAAGCCATTGAAATTCTAGATTTAACACAAACTCCAAAAGTTCTACCAAATAGTGAAGCAGACAGCAAATTATAAAAGTTGTCAATAGCTCAGATGATTTTGAAAAAGATGAGCATACTTAGATTGGAATTTCCAAAAGCTCTTTTAGGATTTGATGGCATGAGTTCAACTAACAGAACAATTATACCAAAAGAAAACAACAAAAAATCCAATATATGCTTAAAAAAAAAACATCAAGAAGAAATGCTTCCAGGAAAATATTTGACAGAAAGCATAAAAACATTTCGGGTCCAATACATGAAAGTACATGCTGTGTCCATTGCCATGGTAAAGACCATAGTAGAAAAGGAGAAGCTATCTGAGGTGGCTAGGTGGCACAGTGAACAGAGCACTGGCCCTGAAGTCAGGAGTTCAAATCCAGGCTCAGACACCTGACACACTTATTAGCTGTGTGACATTGGGCAAGTCACTTAACCCCAATTGCCCTCCAAAATGCAAAAAGGAAAAAGGTGAAGCTATCTAGAAATATTCCTCAAAACAGGAGTTATAGAAGCATTAAATTTAGGAGAAAAATCAAGCTTTTTCTTGTACCCCTTGGTACAATGGAAAGAGTGTTGGGTTCAAATCCCTTTGGAAAGACATTAGAAGATTATGTCACTATTACATGAAGTAAAAAACTTCGAACACCATCATACCTTAAAGGGAACAAAAAGGAAAGTGGAAAACAAGGCATAGTAGAAATTCTTGACACCCTTAATCAACAATTGAAAACAAAAGCAAAGGGGCGGCCAGGTGGCTCAGCTCCAGTGTCGGGATGACCTGGATCAAATCCGGGCTCAGATACTCAGCACCACACCCAGAAATAATAACTGGCTGTGTAACCTTGAGCAAGTTACTTAACCCCGATTGCTTTAAAAAAAAAAAAGAAAACAAAAGCAAAAAAAGTTAAGGAATAAATGCAGTGCAAAGAGTAAAATAAGCAATTCAACATCAACTAAAAACTCCATCATAGAGGAATGAGAATTAGAGAAACTAGAGGAAAGAGGGATCTCATGAAGAAAGAGAAATTGGAGAATTTTTGCTCATCTGTATGGTCAAAAAAAAGTCCAACACTACACAAAAGAAAGTTGGATTAAATTCAAAAGAAGTCTTGGAGATCTTTTTATATGCTGAGTTTAAGAGAGGTGATATTGAGAGAGGTGACTGACGTGCTACTTCTCCAAAAAACTGAAAAGTATTGAATCTGGATAAGATCCATAATTGTTGGCGCAAACACTGCACAGTGGCACATGAATTCTAGCCAAAGCAGTTCAACAGCTCCCTCTCTGTGGCAAGCCTGATCCCATTTCTCACTAGAGGCATCACATATTTACTACTAAAAGATAAGAGCAACCAGTATCCCCTCAAATATAGGCCAATTATATCTTTATATAATTTACACAAAACATTCACAGCATGTATTGCTCAAAAAAAATCTATAAACACTTACAATAAAACAACATATTGGCCAAAGAACAAAAAGGGCATGCCAAAAAGTCCCAGGGGGGTAAAGTTCATCTCATTATCATTTGGTGATTATTGTACAAGCCTCCTGGAAGTGACATTCTATTTATGCCAGTTTTATTATTATTGCAAAGCCTTTGACTCAGTTCCACATCTATGGATTAGTCAAGAACTGAAAATAGATAAATGTGATCTTCCAGTGAGAAAGTTAAGGCAGCCATGGTTCTGCACAGTCTTAAATCCATTATAATCACTTCTGAATACAACTGGGTATGGTTTTCAAGGCAGAGAAGTCATCTTATTAATCACAAGATGCCCATGTATAATATCAGGTTCTCTGGTCCCAGGGAAATCTTTACTACTACTCCACCATCCGTCCATACACTCTGTGAGCCAGTGACACTGGCCTCTTTGCAGTTCCTCCCTTTCTCAGCTCCAGGCATTTCTCTGGCTATCCCTCATACCTGGAATGCTCTCCTTCCTCAGCTTCACCTCCTGACCTTCCTGGCTTCCTTCAAGTCCCAGATAAAATCCTACCTTCCACAGGAAGCCTTTCCAATCTGTCTCAATTCTCGCGCTTTCCCTCCGCCGATTATTTCCAACGTATCCTGGGTGTATTTTGTTGATACAATTGTTCGTTGTCTCCCCAGTTAGATTATAAGCTTCTTGATAGCAGGGCTTGTCTTTTGCTTTTCTTTGTGTCTCACGGTGCTTAGCACAGTGGCAGGCAAACAGCAGGTACTTAATAAATACTTACTGACTGACATTAAAATAGCTACTTCATCTCATGGAAACTTTCTCCTGCAATACCAAAATATCACATGTACTCTAAGCATAAAATGCCTCTGTGCCAAGAATGGAGACTAAACGTCTTAAGCTTGAGTCCAGAAGTCAAATTACATTAATGAATGCATGTGACACTTTTAAATATCTTGGTCTTCTCCAAGCAAGAAACATCAAGTTTAAGGATACCAAGGAGAGAAAACTGAGGCTGGGTGCATGTTAAGGGAACCAGATCTGTATCCTAAGTCATAGCTTAATGGGAAGAACACCTGCAGAGCAACAAAAATTGGCTGGTTTTAACATATATTTCAAGCATGATAAAATGGATAACAATAGACCTAGAAAGCATTCAAACAAAACCACATTAACAAAAAACAGGTTTCATCCTCCCAAGGCAGCTATATAAAGATTTACAAGTTCTCATCCAAAAAGAGAATGGATACCGTACATGTTCTATTAAATACATATAAAGGGGGGAAGCCATTGGGGAGATGGAAGAGAGGCAGACAGGGGGAAGGGGTAATCAGTATCTTTGCCAAGAAAACCTCAAATGGGGTCACAAAAAGTCATACACGACTGAAACAACAACAAAGGCTGACAACAGGTATATGCCACTGGATTACCAAATGTAACTGAAAGTGGTTTATCTCCAGATAGAAAAAATTTTTTTTGCTTTTTTTGGGGGGGAGGGCAATTGGGGTTAAGTGACTTGTCCAAGGTCACACAGCTAGTTTTGTGTTAAGTGTCTGAGGCCGGATTTGAATCCAGGTCCTGACTCCAGGGCCGGGGCTCTATTCACTGTGCAAGCATGAGAATCTTAACTGGTTTGATCTCTTAGTTTCCATCTGGCTCAAAATGCTATGATTCTTATGCTTGTATATATCCATATACCAAAATACATTCATCCCTACCTCCGGAATCAAACTCATGTGATCATTCAAAAATCCACATGTTCATAGTCACACCAACACAAGGAACATGCACCTATGAATCACAGTCACCCACATAAGGAACACATACTAACTCGTAACCATGTCCTCTCACACACACACTGGGCCACCTACTCACCTGTACCATTTATGCACACATACTCACCCACACACTCGCTCCCTCTGGAGACAGATCAGGCCCAGTCTTGTATACCTAGATCCCAGGACTAGTTCCCATCCCAGAGCCCCAGCAAGCCTGGGCAGGAAGGGGATTCGGATGAACTAGCTACTGCATCAGAGCTCAAGTAAAAGATGCCATTATCTATAAAGTCAGCCCTACCCCCATCCCCAATGTACATCTCACTGGAAGCTAAAGAAATTCCCCCTAACACAGCCACACCCTGCTTGTTGGCCTGAGTTCAGGAGGTCTGTTGGAAGATCTAGACCCTTAGCATTTCTCCCTCTTCCAGGCAAGATGGGAGATAGCTGACACATGCTCCTCCCACAATCCCTTCTTTGAAGACTCTCTCCTCTCTACTCATACTTCATCTCCTTTGCTTCTACAGGTTAATGCTCTTGGAAGATTGCATTCTCCTCCAGCTGACTCTTGGTACCCTGGCTTAGATAGGAAGGCATATAACTTATACCAAGTACTCAGGGAAGTTGACATTGGCTGTGTGACCCTAGACAAGTCAAAGAACTACCTTGCTTTGAATGCTCTAAAACACATTCATTTTTATTTTTATTTTTTATTTTTTTTTTGCTTTTTGGAGGGCAATTGGAGTTAAGTAACTTGCCCAAAGTCACATGGCTAGTTTTTGTGTTAAGTGTCTGAGGCCAGATTTGAATTCAGGTCCTCCTGACTCCAGGGCCGGTGCTCTTTTTACTGCACCACCTGACCACCCCGACATTAATTTTCAATAATTATTTTCTCCTGACTGCTATTAAGGAAAAGAAAGTCTTGCCTTCCAAGAGGATCAGTACCCTTCCTGGATTCTCATTAAATGGATTTTTTTTTCCCCTTCTCCTCATAGTAGAAAGTGAGAAACTGAGACTCAAAGACCATTTGCTACCTGCTATGGTATTCTAGACAAATCTCATCATCTTGCAAGATGACTAAAAATTCTGTGCTCTTTTCCTCTGGGATGGCTCACTCCTCTGATTGGAGAGGGTGGAGGGCAGATAATGAAGAATTCCTCCCAGAACTTCCATTTAAGGAGGGTGCCTAGGGCAGTGATCTCATTATTTCCCACCATGGCTAGACTCTTCTGTCTTTGTGACTTCCCACTTGGCTTCCCACTTCCCTGAATTTGTCATGTCCCTTCTGAGTACCCATTACATGTATTATCTTCCTCTATTAGACTGTAAACTTCTGGAGAGCAAGGACTGTCTTTCACCTTTCTTTGGAAACCCAGTTCTTACCTGGTAGGTAGATACAGGCATGAGAGTTTTAGGTGGTTCAATCTCTTAGTTCTCATCTGGCTCAAAATCCTATGATTCTTATGCCCATACAGATTAATGTACCAAAATATATTCATACTTACCTCCATAATCAAACTCATGCTCCTAACCATTGATCAAAAATCCACAAGTTCACATTCACATCAACACAAGGAAACGTGTACCCATGAATCACAGTCACCCGCAAAGGAACAGAGCTCAATATTTATTGACTGACTGACAAAAAGGACAAATGAAGTCCACAAAGTCTCATGGTGAGTCACTGGTAGCTCAAGGGACTGAATCCAGGCATCTAGCGAGTTAGCTTGATGTCTGTCCTTATCATAATAGTTGCCAGGGGAACCTTATTGTTCTCTCTAAATTTTTTAAATAATTATTTCAATATAATTGGTTTCCTTTGCAGTCTTACATACATTATTTTATGCATTTAAAAATATTATTCTGAGAAGGAGGCGGAGGGTCTATCAACTCCATCAGACTGTCAAAGACAAAAAGCAAAACAGTCCTTGCCCTCGATGAGCCTGCATTGTATTGAGAGAGACAGTGTGTATGTACCCAGACAGGTATGAAAAACAGAAAAGTTCACCTTTTATAGCACTTGGAAATAAAATGCTTTTCTCATAACCACCCTGCAAACTGGCTACTTTACAGATGAAGAAATTGAACTAGAGAGACAAAACACCAATAGCTAGTAAGAAGTGGAACTGAAACTGGAATCCGCCCATATATTCGGGCCCCCAGTCCAGGGCTATTTTCTTAGCTCTACTCTGTCTCTCATAAATTAAATGCTAAGAACTGGAGTATAAGCTCTTTGAATTTCTTCATGTCTTCTCCAAACTGTGAAGAAAAGCTCCATCCCAAAGGTGGGGATACAACCAGGGAGGGGGTTCCTTGCTGGAATTTGAATTCTGGCTCTTCTACTTACCACCTATGCAAACTTGGCACTGGACTTTATTCTTCTGGGTCTCAGTTTCCCCATCTTAAAAAAAAGAGAGGATAATTCCTAGAAAAGCTCTAAGTTCCCATCCAGTTCTAAAACATCTGTAGCATCTAGCACAGTACTCTATACACAGTGGACATTTAATATTTCTGAAGGAATGAATTCCTACCTGCAGTGAACTAAGTGACAGGTCTGCTCAAGGGCCTAGGGAAGCCTGCCTTGCAGGGGATTCTCTAGACATAAAAATCTCACTCAAATCCAGCCAGACTGGTCTTCTTGCTGTTCCCCATACCCAACATCCCCCCTCCCATCTCTGTGCCTCAGCAAGGGTTGTCCCCCCATGCCTGGAATGCTAACCTTCCACCTCTTACCAACCTAGCTCTCTTCAAGGCCCAGTTCAAATCCCACCTTTTCCACAAAGTTTTTCTGGATTTCCTCTAAGTTGTTCATACTCTCTTATCCCACTTCCCTGTAATTAATTTACTTAGTTTATATTTATTGAAACAATAACAACAACTACTAGCATTTATACAGCACTTTCAAGTTTCACATGTTAACAACTCGAAGCTTCCCTGTGAGGAAGGTGCTATTGTTATCTGAGTGTTTAGCACAAGAACCAGGAAAACATATGCTTCTTGGTTTTGCCTTTTTATCTCTGGGACCTAGTATAGTATCTATCTGTCTGGTCCATAAGGAGCACTTCATAAATACACTGCATTGATTTTAATTGGGTTTAGTGTAGAAAGAGGATTCTGGGAAATTTAATGAGGAAACCAATCACCCAGAGGTGATGAGCTGGTTCTTTACTTACTACCTAATGTCAGATCCATGGTCTTGCTTTAATAGATACTCATTTATATTTTTCTCCCCCTTGGTAAATAGACCCATAGATGTTTTAAAAGTTATTTACAAAAATGATCTTTCTATTTATGTTTTCTTTTGCTCTTACCAGAGAGTGGAAAGTATTTGATGCAAGGCCAATTGTTGCTTCAGAGAATAATGTTCTGTAATCAAAATGCCAGACCCACCTGGCTCTGCCACCATGCCTATCCTCACCATCCCTGGGTGAGGTGATTTTCCTGGCCTCATCCTCCTTCTCCTGTTAAGGAAAAGAACACAGTGGCTGGGGAGACACAATTACTTGAGCACCTGAGCAAATTTTCCATGCAGCTTTTGACAGATAAGGAAACATTTCTCATTAATTCGGGCTGTCCATGAGTAAACAGGCTGCCTCAATAGGTAGTGAGCTCCCCATCACAGAAGCTTCCTTCAGAAGCTGGATGCCTACTTGTCAGGATTAAGATTGAGTGATGGGATGAACTAGATAACCCCTAAAGTCCCTTCCAACTCTGAGCTTATGTGACTTAGTGCAAACTTTATCTCATTCAGGAAGTCTTCCCAGATTGATAATGATTGAAATATGATTCCAGGGGTGGCTAGGTGGTGCAGTGAATAGAGCACTGGCCCTGGAGTCAGGAGGACCTGAGTTCAAAGTTAGCCTCAGATACTTAACACACACACACACACAAAAAAAAAAACTGGCCATGTGACCTTGGGCAAGTCACTTAACCCCAACTGCCCTCCAAAAAAAAAAAAAACCCCAAAAAATATGACTTCATACTACCTTGATAATATTTCGCTGCCCTTCACTCTCAAAAGTATTGCACTGGGGTGGCTAGGTGACGCAGTGAATAGAGCACTGGCCCTGGAGTCAGGAGGACCTGAGTTCAAATCCAGCCTCACACACTTGACACTTTTGCCTTGTCTTGCCCCAATTGCCTTGTCTTCTCCTCTCCAAAAAAAAAAAAGCATTGTACACACAGCTTGATACATAAACATATCTTGGTCAATGGGCACTGGTGAGATGGTCTTCTTTGTGGGGACTGTGATCCTGCAGCCCCCACATCTGTGTTCCTTCCCATTTTCCCTTCCTCCCTTTCCCAAAGCAATGAATCTATAGGAGAATGTGGTCAGAGTTGAAGGGCTACCAATCCAGCGCCCTTCACCCCTTCCCACCAACCTCAAATCCTGATCACTACATAGACATGAAATCAGTAGACCTTGGTTCTATTATCACCTTAAGCACAGTATTTTGGGGCCTCAGTTTCCTCATCTTAAAAATGAAGGGAGCTGTTTTAGATGGCCTCTAATATTTCTTCCAACTCTGGATAGATGATCCTAGATCTAATTCTAGGATTAGAATTTTTGTATCACTGCCTCATCCCCTATAAAAACCTTGATATAGGAACATCCAGGATTTGACATCATGACCTCCTTTATCAGGATCAGCTTTCAAAGCCCTCCCCATACCAGCTCCTCAACACGCTCACTTCAGTGAGAATGCAGCTACAGCTCCTAAGCCCTCACTCTTCTATCACAACTTCAGGTGCAGACTGGGAGACAGGAAGCAAATCTCAAGAAGCTGGAGGTGAGAGAAAGGGTGAGACAATGACCAAGAGGGAACCTTCTCACTTGCCATCTTTAACTGTCCCATTAGCCTGCCTGGGTCCGAAAGGTGTAGTAATGAAGAAATTAAACACGATGTCTTTGATGGCTCCACAGCATTAACTCAGCTACTACCTTCTGTGAACTTCAAGGAGATATTCTAGGATTTTAAACAATTCTTTCCCCATTATTTTTTGCTGCAGAAGAACTAGATGCCAAGTGGTAAAATGAAGGCTCTGTTCTCTCTTTTCCCTTCTGACTTTTATCATGTCCCACATTCTGATATAAATACCTATTGATTTCCTTCTTCATCCTCTGTCCCTCCCCCTTGCCCCTTCCTGAAGGGGTTACAAGTTCCAGCACCCCTGCTCTTTGGGCTCTGGAGGAAGGAGGATGAGAGAACAAGGGGGATTCTAAGCAAAGGGTGGGAGAATCTGGAAGAAAATTTGACTTTCAATAAAGTACAGAAATTTTTGAAGATCCTCAGGAATGGAAACTGGGTCCTATTTAATGAGAAAGCCAATGTCCTTCAATGGGCCTGAGTCTACAAACTGGATTAATTAGCTTTTACTATACTAGAAGTTAGCAAGGACAAGACAGTTCATTAGATGTGGGTGGACTCAGGAAAGCTAGCCTCCATTACAACTGGCTTTCCCGGGGCTGAGTCTGTAGCTCTCTCTGAGCCTTAGTTTTCCCATGTACAAAATGTCTAGATGGACCAGATGTCTCAAGTAGCCTTCTGACCCTGACACTTCTCAGTCAGTCAAAAGGCATTGTTCAGAGACAACAACTGGAAAGGGGCAAAGCAAACAAGCAAAAACTCAGTTTCTTCATCTGTAAGGCACAGGGTAATATGTACACTCCATACTTCACTATGTTATCGTTAGGGTCAAATGACGAGAGCAATATAAAGCATTTTCTTAATAGTGATATGTACTAACATTCTATGTCCTGAAGTCCCAAATCCCTTATAGCTCTAACATTTTACAGACTCAGATCCTGTCTCTGCTATGTCATTCCCCACTCTGACATTCTATGTCCCAAGGTCCCTTCCACCTCTAACATTCAGTAATGATGAGTATTGATTTATCCCTATTAATCACTAGGATTTTAAATCTCCCTATCTCTAACAGCAACAAGGGTTTTTGGTCCCAAGGCAAGTCCATTTTCTGACTGAAAATCCCAGAGTTTCCCAATTTGATCACTCTATTCACATTGCCAACCTACTAGAGAAGATGGAAAGAATCAGATTTTTTCCCCACTTCCTCCACAATTGAAGTGCCTCTGAAAAATGCCACATCGCCAACCTGACCTAAAGAAATGATAATACTGGGGTAGCTAAGTGGCACAGTGAATAGAGCACCAGCTCTATAGTCAGGAGGACCTGAGTTCAAATCTAGCCTCAGATACTTAACACAAAAAACTAGCTGTGTGACCTTCGGCAAGTCACTTAACCCCAATTGCCCTCCAAAAAGCAAAAAAAAAAAAAAAAGTGATAATATGGGGCAACTAGGTGGCGCAGTGAATAGAGCACTGGCCCTGGAGTCAGGAGAACCTGAGTTCAAATCTGACCTCAGACACAACACAAAACTAGCTGTGTGACCTTGGGCAAGTCACTTACTCCCAACTGCCCTACCTTCCCCCTCAAAAAAAAAAAGTGATCATATGGAATAAAACCCTTGTTCCCTTAAACCTGGCCAGCTGGTACTTTCAATCATACTCATGAATAACTCTAATGAGTGGTCCTAATACCCTCCTTCAGCAGCCAGCTCTGGTCACTTGTCATGAGACCAGTTGTCCATTTACTCACATCCCAAATGGTACTGTCATCAAATACAGTAAATGCTTTCTCTGGAATGAACCACACATATGACTACAACCCCAAGGGATTCTTTCCCAGCTGGAGGGTCCCAAGGGGGAACTTCTAAGAATAGGGGCAAGATTCAGATAATGGGGTTCCCTGATTTGCAGTTCCAACCCAGTGGTTTCTGTATCCCCTATTTATCCAGCTTCAAAGCAGAGTGTTTCAACAGTATAGCTGGATAAGTCACAGTCAGACTCCAAGCCACAAAAAATACGGAATTCTAATCCAAGGCATTTGTCAGCAGGGAGAGACAAGGTTCTATTTGCTACATCTTCCAAATCTAGTGCTATACTTTTAGGATCAGTTCACTCTGGGACTTTCCCAAAGCAAGTGTGACGTTATCAAATTCATTATCATTCACATTATCAAATGAGACTATGTCCAAAAAGTACTTTGTTATTATAATATTTTGTGGAAGTCTGAGTTATATTATTATTATATATTATTATAATTAATATATTATATTATTATTATCTGAGTTATATTATTATATATTATATAATTATGTATTATTATATTATTATTGAAGAGGTCAAAAGTTACATTAGGGTCCCTTCAAAGAATATGTAATCATAAGATCTTAGTGATGAAGAGAAACTGGACAGGTCATGTCATTTCTTCTTTCCATCTATCAGGCTTTCATTTAGATTACTACAGATGAAGGAGAATCTATTGGATTAAATGAGACACTCAAATTTGAAGACTACCTTCTATTTTCCAAAGCATTTTCACTTATACCGTCTTTCTCAATCCTCAAAATAGTCCTGTGGTTAAGAAATTTATTCCCATTGCAGAACCAGAAGAACATTGTACACAGTAACAGCCATACTGTGTGATGACTGACTTTGATAGACTTAGCTCTTCTCAGCAATGCAAGGATCTAAGACAACTCCAAAAGACTCACGATGGAAAACGCCATCCACATCCAGAGAAAGAACTTTGGAGTCTGACTGCAGATGGAAGTTTTTGCTATCTGCTCCCCTTTTGTTTTGTTTTGTTTTGTTTTGTTTCTTCTTTTCATGGTTCCTCCTATTAGTTCTAATTCTTCTTTACATCATGACTAATGTTATAATGTTTAATATGACTGTATAAGTAAAGCTTATATCAGATTGCATGCCTTCTTGGGGAGGGGGGACGAGAAGGATGGGGAGAAAATTTAACTCAAAATCTCATGGAGGGGCAGCTAGGTGGCCAAATTAATAGAGCACTGGTCCTGGAGTCAGGAGGACCTGAGTTCAAATCCAGCCTTAGACACTTGACACACTTACTAGCTGTGTGACCTTGAACAAGTCACTTAACCCCAAATGCCTTGCCTTCCCCCCTCCAAAATAAAAAATCTTATGTAAGTGAATGTTGAAAACTAAAAATTAATTAATTATAAAAAAGAGAAAAGGACAAAGAAGATTAAATTACTCTTCCCAAATCTTGCTTTGAAGGACCACTTGCTAATTACACGTCAATTTTGCTATTATATGATGAAAACATAATATGTAAATTCATAAATATCTGTGATAACTTCATATTTTTAGAGATAAGAAACAATAAAGAGGACCAAAAAAATTTTAAAGAAAAAGAAATTTATTCCATTTTAGAAATGAGATCCTCAGAACTGAAGTGATTTTTCCCATCACCCAATCAGTTAGTGGCAGAGCTGACATTAGAACTCAGGACTCTAACCTCTTTTCTAGTCCAGTGTACCTTCCACCACTGCAAACTCCCTCACAGAAATAGAATCTACATTTCTCTTTCAAGAGAACCTCCTCAGTGCTGAACTGACCACCTGGCACACAACAGGTACTTAATAAAAATTTATTTTGGGGCAGCTAGGTGACCCAGTAAATAGAGTACCCACCCTGGAGTCAGGAGGACCTAAGTTCAAATCTGGTCTCAGACACTTAACACAAAAACTGGCCATGTGACCTTGGGCAAGTCACTTAACCCCAACTGCCCTCCAAAAAGAAAAAAGGCCAATCTCTATCCATTCTCTGTGACTGCACGGAGCAAACACATCTTGGACAGACAAGCCAGCTCATCCATTCCTAGGAGAAGAAGGCTGAGCCTTGTTAGTATCCTAACTCCCCTCCATTTTGTCAACCCCAGTACTGCCACAGTAGTTAAGTCACACCTTCCAAAGTGGGACAAAGGCAGGTCAGAAGCAAGGAGGAGGGGGATCGAGGGAACAGTCTCACCCATGCCTAATGAGATCAGAAGAAAACCTGGTCACCTTTTGGGTCCCTGGAACCAGCATGAAGGCCATAATACCTACCAAATGGACTCATCTGCCCTACTCAGGACACTTCAACCTCTGGGTGCCACCAGCTGGGCCATGTTAACATTCAGGAAGTCAATCATCAAGCTCTGTGTGTCCTTCACTTGGGAGAGAATGGATACCTACTGTGTGCCCTTACTATAGAAAATACACATTCTCTGTCTATGAGGAGCAAACAATCTACTTAGGGGCCATGAGAGTAGCATGGAGGAAACAATACCCAGTACAAAGACAGAATATAACACAATTCAAATCTCTGGCCCTCAGTTTAGCATAGATGATCTCTAAGCTCCCTCCCAGCTTCCCGAAGTTATGAATGGCAAAGAGCCGTACATGAGGACCTAGAGGGCCACATGTGGCCTCCAGGCTGCAGGTTCTCCATCCTTGAAGTCCATCCCCTGAATTTTCACATTCAGAGGCTGGGAACGAAAAAGAGACTAGCTCAAGTAGTGACCCAGATAACAAATAGCAGAGCTGAGACTTGAACTTGGGTCTTCTGGTCAAGTCCAGTGCTCCTTCTACCAAATCACAATCCTTCCCAAGTCAAATAGTTTTGCCAATTAGTGGCAAGAAATTAGGCCAAGCCTCAGAGAAACTGGGCTTCAAGCAAGGCACAAACCTGTTTGGTATGGAAAATGTGATTGTGTCTCATCACCAGTACTGACTTCCTTTAGTCTCCTGCTTCTCCTAAACATCAGCTATGCTCAGGAGGCCAGGGCTGTCACTGTAGGTCAATTTAAGTCACAGTGAGTAAAGCGCTGGCCCAGAGTCAGGAGGACCCAAGTTCGGTTTCGGCCCCAGACACTTAACACCCACACAAAAAAACTAGCCATGTAACCTTGGGCAAGTTACTTAACCCCAAATGCCCTCCAAAAAGCAAAAAAAAAAAAAGCAAAAGGACTGTATCTGCAAAACTAGCATCAGGCATGTGGGTTCCATGCAGCAAGTATTGTACTATGCTTAATTCAGCTGTGGGAAGGGGGAGCGGGGAGGACCCACACAGCTGGAACTTTTATCTAAATCGGGGGATTCTTAATTTTTTGTTTCATGCCTACATTAATAGAAGAAAATGATAAATTTCTGTTAGAAGTTAGTGGAAATCAAGATATAATTTTTTCCCCATCCATATTCATGGATCCCCTGAAACCTATCCATGGCTCCCTTCAGGATCTGTTAAGAAACAGACTCCAAATTAAGAAACCCTGGTCTAAATTCATGCCTCTTCATAAATATCCTCCATTCCCTGACCACATCCCATAGTCCTCCCAATTCTACTCAGTCCAGCAAGTTAGGAATCTCTAAAAAGAAGAAAGTGGAAAAGAGTCTAGGTTGGATTGATGCTGAAACATTTCGCTACAGAATACTTTGCATACAGCCTAACACTACTGATGTATCATTTTCTTTTTCTTAGTTATTTCTTTTTGTTACAAATGTAGATTCTATGGGGATGCTATTAATAAGAACAATAATATTTACTGACTTTTTGTAATGTTTTAAGGTTTTTGAAACACTTTATGCATACAATAAATCATTTGAACATTATAACAATGCTGTAAGGTGCATTTTACAGATGAGAAAATAAGACTCAGAAAAATTGTGCCTTGTCCATAGTCACATAGCTATTAAGGGTCATGGAGGTGATTTGAACCAGGTCTTCTTGATTTCAAGTCAAAAAGTCTATTATGGAGACAGTTACATTTTTAAAAGGCATTGAGAAAACATTAAAAATTAAATTAGATTAAAAGTCTGTGTTGAGGTCTTGCCAAGGAAGTAGTTGAAAGAGATGGCATAGGGGCGGCCAGGTGGCTCAGCAAGTAAAGAGCACCAGCTCCAGTGTCGGGATAACCTGGAGATCAAATCGGGGTTCATATACTTAGCACCACACCCAGAAATAACTGGCCGTGTAACCTTGAGCAAGTTACTTAACCCCAATTGCTTAAAAAAAAAGAGATGGCAGGCTATTGTGAGAGTTCCCAGAGCAAACATTTGATTTTCCCTTCTGGATCACATACTGTGGGGTGAGGTGGTAAGAGACACATAGTAATGGCAGTAAGACATAACCCATCTTCATAAATACCCACAGACCAGTTACAAGCAGTAAAAGTGATCCCACTTCTTACCCTTGACCCAAAATCCCTGAGATAAGAAAGGCAGCCCTCAGTCAGACAATATCATCAAATAAAACTAACTTCCCTAATAGGGCAAAAAGCTAGAGTTTCTCCTTGGCCTAAGGAGAGTATATACAGAGGGCAGATTATAGAGGAGGGAAAGGGAGAGAAATTGAGGATTAAATCCCAGCTCAGCCACTTACCAGTTCTGTGACCTTGGGTACATCATCTAACCATTTTGGGTCTCAGTTTCTTAATCTGTAAAATGAGAGGAATGAACTACATGTTCTGTAAGGTCCCTTCTAAGTCTAAACCTTATGATCTTGTTTCTTCCCAGATCAAAAATGTTCCATGTCTCTGAAGGTCTGTAAAAATAGGATTGGATCTCTTCCAGCAGAGAACAGGACACGAGTGATGGATTCAAATACCTGTAGATCTTTATGGGTGGTTCTGCCCCAAGACAGAAAAATGGAAAAGAAGCCCAATCCAAGTCCCAAACTGCCACAACTCCATGTTATTCACAATGAACTGTTCTAATAGCTGCCATCTAATAATTAAGCTAAAAATTAAGAAAGGAAAAAGCTGAGTGGTGTAGAGGAAAAAACAATGGATTTGGGATCAGAGGACCTAGATTTGAATCCAGACTCCATCCCTTACTCCCTTACTAAGAGCAGGGGCAAGCTAAAACCCTCTCAGGGCCTCAATTGGATTTGAAAATCAATGAAATAACATATGTAAATAAAAAGTGCTGGGCAAACCTCAAAGCATTCGTTAAATACTAGCTATTATTATTATTTAAATGAGAAGGTTGAAAGAGATAACCCCTGAATTCTCTTCCAACAACTATAATCCCAAGGATTCTAGACTTCTGGGCATTATTTCCATGGACTTTTCATAATGAATAGGGAGGGCCACCTCATAGTTCCCCAATCATTGCGCTCTCTGCCCTGGGCACTTTGAAGGAGCCTACTTAATGGAGGTACCCAGGTTATGAGGGATGACCTGAATTCCAGCAGTCTTTGGCTGATGGGAAGCATTTTCCCCTAAAGGGGGAAGGGATCTAGAAGTGTCACCCAGAATTGTCATCGACCGTTGGAGGCCCCACATCTGACCCGAGTTTGAAGCTCTCCAGTTGACTCTCCAGGAGACAATGAGAGAGAGCACCCCGGCTGAAAGAGACTGTTTCATATACTCCTATAAGACACAAGCCTCTGGGTCACATTAACCAGACCATTCATCCTTTATCCAAAAGGGCAGAATGGAGATGTTAAAAGCAGTTCAATCTCCCACCCACTCTGTAACACATTAGTCAAGGACACAGCTCTTAGCCCTTTGTTCCCTCTATCCATCAACAAACTAAACACTAGGATTTCAATTTTGGGATAATCTCATCTGATGGAAGCTCCAGGGACTAAGGACCAGAAAAATGGCCAGAGTAAGCTCTGTTCAACAGGCAATCTGGTGGTAGAACCTGACCCTTTGTTCTCTGAGCACCTAGGCTTGGCTAAAAGGAGATGGAGGCTGGGTATGGACTCACAGTGCCATGCTGTCCAGCAGTCTTATTGAGCAGTGAAGAGAGTTAGGGTTGTGCAATGCACCACGGGTGCCTGCCTGCCTGCCTCTCCTCCATCCCTGAACCTGAAGGATGTTAATCTCTTGCCTTCTGGGTTGGGGGGGAGGGAGGGGAGGGGAGTAGATGGAGGCAGCACTGCAGTGGTGAGTGAGAATGACACCCAGGTGTTCCATTCCTGCAGAGAAGCCTGGAGCTTGAGGACTGGCATAAGGGCAGCTATCTTGCCTTCACAAGAGTAAGAAACAGTCCAAGAGCCCTATAGAGAATCCATAGCTTTTTGAAGCAGACAGATAACCCTAAACACAAAGTGTTGGAAATATGCAATGGCCAAGGTGGTTATAATCAAGTTGCTATTAACCCTTCAAATGCCAAGACATTTAACCTGCAGATCATGTCTATGAGGGGCAGGAAGGGAGACAGAAAAGGGTATGAATTGAGGGGCAGAGACAGGGACTCACTAGGGGAGGCTGGAAAGTTTGAAAGTCATGCAAGGGATGGAGAAGCTATAAAGAGATATAAGCTGATTTAACCTGGAGACTGGAGGATGGAATTCACAACTTCTTCCCCTCCCTCCTCTCCCAGTTCTTGGTACTTTTTTTTAATCCTAAAGGATTAAGGAGGGGACCAGTCAATGAAGAATTCTCCCTGAAAATTCACCAGTCAACAAGGAATCTTCCCACTCAGCAGGCTGAGCTCCCTCCTTTCCCTCCCCTCCCCCCCTCTACATACTCCAGGGAGGAGGGGGGGGAGGGAATCAGCTCACCTAGCAAGTACCCGGTGATGCATGAATCACCCACCCTCTGGAGCTACTCCCAAATCGAATACCTATATGCCAGGGCCACCAGCTTGATGCTGCCAGGAGCCCCTCTATATGAGAAAGTACTCCTCCCACCCCACCCCGTTTCTCTCCGCAATCCACGCTGTCACAGAAGCACCAATAATCTTGTTATTAGGAAGCTACTTTATAATAGCAAAGAGGGCCTTCTAGGGACACACTATGCCCAGGCCTGAGGTGTGGGGAGTATTGAGGAAAGCATTACGGGGGAAACTAAGACACATAGAAAGGAAGCACAAATATACATCTGACAGCAACAGCACATGGCCCAACCCTGGTCAGAGCAGCGGGGCAGGATCGGACTTCAGAACAATGGGGCCAGGTGTGAACGCTGGAAGCATGAGAGAAAGATGCCCCTACAACCCATTTCCTAAATCACAGCAGCTTGACAAGGGTAGGTATTTAAAAGGGATTAAAGTGAGGAGGTAAGAAATTGGGGAAGAATGAGGGGAAAGGGATGGAAGGATGGGAAAGAGCTGCGTGGGGCGGGGAACAGATAAGGATAGGAGGAGACCAGAAGGAAGGAGGACGAGATGGGGGAGGGAGGCAAAATGGGGGAGAAGAGGTAAGAGAAGGGAGGAGGAGGAGAAAAGGGAAAGGAGGGGGAAAAGGGAAGGAAGAAGGACAGGGAAGGGAGAAGATAGGGAGGAATGGGGAAGGGACGGGGAAGGAAGAGATGTGGGAACGGGGGAAAGGGGGGTGGGGAAAGAGGAGTGAAGACCCTCCATACTCACAGTAGGTCTTCCTGGTCAGCTCTTCTACTACTTCAGGCTTTAACTTGCTGTTGGATTTCCCCATCCTCTGCGGCCACGTCCC